>NC_084731.1:30118511-30326011 GCF_033978785.1 Entelurus aequoreus | reverse complement strand
ACTAAATTATGATACTTAGCTAGGGGCGTAGTTTCATTTGCATAAAAGTGCTTGTAGAGCAAAATTTACACCAAAGCATATCCAATATATAATATCTGGACCACAAAAATGTGGTAAAACCAGATTATAATCAGTACAGGTCCCCTTTATTGTTGCTAATCCGCCAATAAATGTATTGTTGCTGAGAGTGGGAAATAAAGTTAACAAATTGAGAAAAAGATGACTTACTTGCATCGCTTTCCTCCAAGAAATACTGTAGAGCAATTTGGACCTTTCCAGAAGGCATCAGGTCCAACCAGAACTCAGCACGACCATTGTTCTTGGACATTTTACATCGTTCTGCTAATGAAGCCACGGTAACTGTAGCATTGGCCAATGGCGCCCCTGCACTTTGCATCAGAACCACTTCTAGGACACGCCCCTCATGAATATGAGCATCAAAACTGGTCTTCCACGATGGATACAAAGTGGGCTTCCGCTGAAGAAATGTTTTTCCTCGCTCTGTCAAAAAAGACTGGAATTAATTTGGAAAAACAAGACCAATGAAATGCAGAACATAAAGATCTACAGTAGCGCTGTGCGATATAGATGCAAATATACCGGTATATACCCATATAGGTTATTTTATATCCTGATAACGATATATATCCCAATATAGTAAAATCATATACACTACCGTTCAAAAGTTTGGGGTCACCCAAACAATTTTGTGGAATAGCCTTCATTTCTAAGAACAAGAATAGACTGTCGAGTTTCAAATGAAAGTTATATTTTTCTGGCCATTTTGAGCGTTTAATTGACCCCACAAATGTGATGCTCCAGAAACTCAATCTGCTCAAAGGAAGGTCAGTTTTGTAGCTTCTGTAACGAGCTAAACTGTTTTCAGATCTGTGAACATGATTGCACAAGGGTTTTCTAATCATCAATTAGCCTTCTGAGCCAATGAGCAAACCATTAGAACACTGGAGTGATAGTTGCTGGAAATGGGCCTCTATACACCTATGTAGATATTGCACCAAAAACCAGACATTTGCAGCTAAAATAGTCATTTACCACATTAGCAATGTATAGAGTGTATTTCTTTAAAGTTAAGACTAGTTTAAAGTTATCTTCATTGAAAAGTACAGTGCTTTTCCTTCAAAAATAAGGACGTTTCAATGTGACCCCAAACTTTTGAACGGTAGTGTATTTGTATATGGTATTGACATAAAAATGCTAAGTAGCAGAGCTGCTGCAGTTACATTGTACAGCAGACATGTAATGTAATGTAATGTAATTTGTGATACGATATACATCGTAATATACACAACACTAATCTACAGTATACTGTATTATGTACAAGAAAAGCAATTTTACCAATCGTTCACAATCGTTATGAGAGAGAAGAAGACAAAAGGTTTTATTTTTTGCATTTTAACTTATAAAAAATCAGCTCATTCTTGGTGGCAATACAGCTCATGCGAGCATACAATTCTACCTCTAAATCACTTTAAAAATGCGTTCAAAAAACGTCAACAATACTTAATTACGTTCAGTAACCTGTGTAATAACCAAGCTCATTTGTCCAAAAATAGTTTTCTTCGTTGTCTACTACAAAGTCTGCAATGATTACAAAACACACTCCTGTTTGTTTCCGGAAGTAGAGCACACAGCTGTTGCCAGAAGTCGGAAGTGCGCTGCTATGGAAACAGAAATCAATGCTTGGAATAAATCAATGATTAAAATGACCAAAATACGGTAAATATTGCCCATATTACATATTGTTATGATATGTTACTATATCATATATAGACTTGCAGTGTATTTATAAAAAACGTTGATGGAGGGTTTTTAAGTTGTTTTAGAGGGCTTTGAAAGCTACAACGGTGACTCACATTCACCGCAACTTTCAAGCGTTTATCATCTTTAAAATAAAAAATAAAAAAATGTGTTCATGTTCTCCCCGTGACTGCGTGGGTTCCCTCCGGGTACTCCGGCTTCCTCCCACTTCCAAAAACATGCACCTGGGGATAGCCTAAATTGGCCCTAGTGTGTGAATGTGAGTGTGAATGTTGTCTGTCTATCTGTGTTGGCCCTGCGATGAGGTGGCGACTTGTCCAGGGTGTACCCCGCCTTCCGCCCGATTGTAGCTGAGATCGGCTCCAGCGCCCCCCGCGACCCCGAAGGGAATAAGCGGTTGAAGATGGATGGATGGATGGTGTTCTTGTCTTTCATAATGATTGTAAACGAAAGGCAAATTCCAAAAAAAGTGCAGTTCCCCTTTGGTAGGGGTAATCACGTACAATGTACGATCAGCCCAACAACTCCAAAACAACCATTTTCCTTTTTTTATTTTTATTAGGGAGATAAAATGGTAGTAAGTCGAGAAAATTTTAGGATCACACACAAGATCCATAACAGAACTGGGGGAAGCACTGAGCCCAATTACTGTTGCTCTTTTGGCTATTGTTGATCAGGGAACAAACATAATGTATGCATTTGCTGTACACACCTGTGCTGACAGGCTCCTTCACCTTGATGGCACAAATGAGGGGTTCAGACCCAGCAGGCAGAGCACCTGCATCATAAGCTATAAAGGCGATGCGCAGGAAGGGTGCCATGGCAACAGCTCACCTCCGCCTCCTAGAATAAAATAAAATTGACAATTAGTTTTGGAAGACAAATGTTTACAAAGACAAAGACAAAAGTCGATCCAAACATTTTAATACTTTAAGAAAATGTATATTTTTTAAATTTCAGGCATTTTGATGCACTTTAAATTGCTATTACAGACTAAAAAACTGTTACTAATATTGATTTATTTTTTACTTTCATGTTAATAAGGATATATAGGATATACACAAATGGTACAAATGCAAATACAAAATGTTTTCTTCTTCCTAAGGGGGGTGTAACAGAACCTCTTTGAGAAGCACAGATCGAACAGAAAAAAGGAAGATGGCTAAGTGTTGTCAGATAGAAACCAGAGAGGAAGTAGATTTAGTAGAAGTTTCCATCCTATTGCATTATTTTGGAAACTACGTTTTAGTTATGTGGGGAATAGAGTAAAACTTCCATGATGAACACAGCAACAAAATGTCAGAAAGACGAAGTAGTGACAATGAAAAACAAGTTACTTTCACTTTGCAAAATATGTATTTTTCCCTATGAGTTTATTTTCAAATAAAATACCTTGCATTGTCATTTTAGTACAATTTTGTTCTATTTATTCAAATTACATTTTGTCAACTTGAAATCATTAAATTAAAAACGAGGCAGACGTACAATGTTTTAAGCAGCAATTAAAAGTGCTGTGTTGCATATATGTATATATATCCTCAAGGGCTGCAATTAGCGATTATTTTAATAGTCGACTAGTCGAACGATTATTGCTTATGATCTGCTGTACATGGTTGAGTTTGATGTAGAGCCTGTGACTTGATTTTAACTCCTGGCTTGATTTCAAGACCTAATATTGAATCGAATCGTGGGACACCCAAAGATTCGCAGCCCTAATAAATAGGTATTTATACTGTAACAATGCTGCACATTAGGTTGTATCTTTTTTAAATAACTATTAAACATTTGTCCATTTAAAAGTAAGGTGCAAAATAAAACAAGTATGTTTTTATGAAAAAACAAAAGGACAGTTAAAATAGCAATAACAACAAACCTTGCCCTAATCTCGTTGTAACCCTCCAGTACAATCAATGACAATAAGGGTGAATCTGAAAAAAAACTAAACTGTGTGTGTGTGTGTGAGAGAGAGAGAGAGAGAGAGATTGCGTTTCTCTTGTGCCTTTTTTCATTGCATTGCAAATTGACGCTGCTTTAAAAAGTACTTGAATTGATTTAGACAGTGTTGAGCTGGCAGACTTTGGCTAAAATTATGTTTAAATTTATTTTCCACACAACTTCACTTCACACTTGTTAGCTAGCTAGCAAGGTACAAGCTAACAGTCTTACCGGGTTGAGACTACATCCTCCAGATGACCGACATTCCCCCGCTTTTAATGCACAGATATAGTGTCATAAAAACAAAATATACTTTGCAGAATGAGCAAGCCAATCATATTTTTAACAATAATAGGATAAATTATTCCCACACTTTACATGTTTTCTGTCATGATCTGTCACATCAGATCGTGCCATGTTTTGAGTTTAGTGTCTTAGTTCCGGTTTAGCGCTCTTATTTCGGTCATTCTTCCTGTTTTGTTTGTGTATCCATGCAAGCAGCTTTACTCCCACCTCTGAGTGTCATTTTCTCCTCACAGCTGTTTTAATTTTGTAATTACGACTATTTGTTGCTTCTATGATCATGTGGATGCTTGTCCTGTCGCACTTTTCTGCGCTCAAGTCTTTGCTGTGCTCCAGCATTCCGTTTTGTTGTTTTATAGCATGTAAGTTTAGTTTTGTTTTGCATAGCCTTCACTATGGTTTGGTGCCTTTCCAAGCGGCACTCATCTTGTGTTTATTTTTGTTCACTGGATTAAATAAATTTTTACCTGCAAACAACCTTCCTCTGCTTTCTGAATTTCTGGGAACACGCCAAGCGTCACATTTTCACCTGGTATGTAGATGTGAGTGGCGGTGCTGAGTCATGTCCTTCGGAAAAACACGAGCAATGATGTCACGACTATGTGGATTAATATTGTTGTCGGCGACAAATTTTATTGTCAACATTTGTCAACAATGTCGACGAATGGTTACAACCCTATATTAGACCATAATAATCTTTCACGTCGCGTTTCAAAAGTGAAAGTAACCCACAATTAAAGACACCTACTGACAAGATAAGTACAAAGGTCTGGTTTGAGCCGGTTTATTTGATAATGTTCCAACATATTTGTAGACCTAAGCATGAAAATAAATACAATATTTATACAAATATTCCAATTAATGTTTAGCAATGCCATGTTATTAATGGGACAATCTCTGCTCTATTAACATAATCAAAGATTCATTATCTAAAATGATTGCGGAACATATTAGCAGGCAGCTTTGAGCAAAATAAAAGCACCAGTGTCAAACGACAAGTTAAATCAAGGCCAAGGTGATGTTGTCAGTTTGGAGATAACGAGGGGAAAAAAAACAGACCATAATCTTTAAATCTAGAAAAACTTGAAAATCAAGCCCTCTTTGCGTGCTGGACAACCCCCTAGCTTTGTGGGGATTTACAAGCTCTATTGCAAAACAAAACAAGCATTTACAGAATATTTACAGATTACACAACAGTCTTTGTTACAGACTTTAAAAAAATGTAATGTACACACTCAGAGTGACAAACACCTCTGTTGTCATGTTGACAAACCTCCGTCACTCCTAAACACACATGCACGTCACACTTTAACCATGTTTATTACATAAACATAATAATATAGTATTATGACACAAACACAAGCTAGTGTAAATTATACCTAAAAAATGGGTTTTATATGGGTATATGCAATTGAGGAAGGGGCGGGATGGGAAAAGAGCAGTAGTGAACAAAATAAACATTTCCAGTTTACATTCAGGAAGCTGGGCTGGTGGACGCAAGACGAAAGAAAACTTAGAATCAGAACAGTGTGTGTGTACGTATGTGTGTGTGTGTGTGTGTGTGTGTTCCACGAGTACATAAGGTACAGTACACTGAACTCAACATAATGACGACCAAAATTAGGATGTGAATAACTCAAGAGTATAAAGTTTTTGTCTTTTAAATGCTTTTGATGGGTTAAACAACATGACAACAGACTTCCAGCATATGTAATAACTGAAGACATAACTAAGTTAAAACATAAATTCCATTCCACAGATGTTATTAAGGCACAGGCAGTTTTAAAAGGTCACGCCAGCTGATGAGACACATGCAAGTCTTCCACTGGAAAATAATACAATTATGCATAAGCAGTAAACAAGCTGGTCGAACAGGTCAGTGCCAAGCGCACATTTGCTTGGGACCATCACACTCAGTATCACATACAAAGTATTCTTCACAAATGCAGAAATTACAGTATTGTGGTTTTCTTTTGTGCCAAAAGCACTTTAAAATCAAGTCGACAAAAAAGCGGTAAAGCTCAAGCAGATTGTTAGAGCGAGTAAACCCGCATTAGAAATATCAGAAAAATGACATTCAATGTAATGACTCAAAGTAACAATAAATCTACAGTTGGGCTTAAAAATTAATTAGAACTGATCGCTGAGAACTGATTGCTGAGAACTGATTGCTGAGAATTTGGTCATTTGTGTGGAAATGATTGTCGATAAATTGTGTATTGAAGAAATGGAGGAAAAATGGAGTGTACTACTTGGTTTAAATCGGTAGACTACTTTGTGACCAGGGCAGCAGCTATCAATGATTTTAGTAATAGAGTAATCTATCGATTAGTTTCGAATAAAACAAAGATTATTATGGGGGAAATAGTTGAAATAAACAACAACATTTCTGCTTGCCATAACCTTGAATATTTTCCCTAATAAATGTACATCATCAACATTTAAATTGCACATTAAACATGTGGGCATTAATCATTCTTTAAAAAAAAAAGACTCCGCTGTTTGCACTCACACACCACCGCTCTCATGTGTGCTTTATTGCAGCGTCTGTGTGTACGTCCGTGTATTTAAATTTCCGGGCTCTCCATGCGGTCTGGATTTTTTTTTTAAATCAATTTCTATTAGTCACACTTAAACGAATAATCGAAGCAACATAATATAAGTCAAATATTTTTTCTAATTCAAATAATCAATTAAATCCTATATAGAACATGACATTCAGCTATTGGAAGCTAAGTTACTGTCCATCCATAAAGAAATCCATTCATAATAATCCCCTCAATTCCCCCCCAAAATGGATTAACTCGCTGGAATATAAAGACAATATAACATACATCCATAAACCTGGATGCATATGCAAAAGTGCAATCTGCACAGTAATCTATTTATTTATATCTGCACCTTATTGCTTTTTTATCCTGCACTACCATGAGCTAATGCAACGAAATTTCGTTCTTATCTGTACTGTAAAGTTCAAATTTGAATGACAATAAAAAGGAAGTCTAAGTCTATATTATTGTTCTAAAAAAAAAGTACGCTAAAAAGTTGGTAATTAATACCTGAGGGTGTAAGGTTCTTTGGCTGTCAATGTGAACTGTTCTCAAATATAAATACAATGCTGCAAAAAAAAAGAACTATGAAAAAGACAAATGTCCAAATATTGTACCTATGACCCTTATGAATGTTATACGTCACACGTGTGCTTGTCCTACTATGGTAGATTCACATGCCCCTCTAATACGCAGCAATAAGCCTCTTTCCTGTTTTAGCGTATCGCAAAGGTGGAAGTAGCTAAAACAGTAATGGCTTAATGCCATTTGGCGCTTTTGGTTTCTTTGTACATGCACATCCAGTGCATTGAGTAAGTCAAACACTGGATGTGCCAAAATGTCCTACAACTAAATGAAGATAAAACTGAGATAATTGTTTTTGGTGCTAAAAAAGAAAGGTTTAAAGTCGTCCAACACCTTCAATCACTGTCCCTGAAAACCTCAAATAAAGCCAGAAATCTTGGGGTTATTTTAGATTCTGATTTACATTTCGACAGTCAAATCAAATCAGTAACAAAATCGGCCTACTATCACCTCAAAAATGTAGAAAGACTTAAGAGGGCTCATGTCAGCTCAAGACTTTGAAAAACTTGTACATGCCTTTATTACCAGTAGGCTAGACTATTGTAATGGTCTCCTTGCAGGTATTCCCCAAAAAACTGCGAATCAGCTAAAGCTTGTTCAGAACGCTGCTGCTAGAGTTCTAACAAAGACCAAAAAATGTGAGCACATTACACCAATTCTTAAATCCTTACATTGGCTCCCTGTACATCAGAGAATTGATTTCAAAATCCTCCTGCTCACATATAAATCACTACATGGTCTAGGGCCCAAGTATATTACTGATATGCTCCCACTATATAAGCCCTCTAGATCACTAAGATCTTCTGAGACCAATCTGTTAGCGGTTCCAAGAGTAAACTCAAATCAAGGGAGAGCATCATTCAGTCACTATGCAACAAATAGCTGGAATAAACTTCCTGAAGATGTCAGACTTTCCCCAACTCTGACTACTTTTAAAACTAGACTGAAGACTTTTATGTTCACCTTAGCTTTCAAATAAATATTTTAATCTTTTAACTTTTAACGTCTGCACTGTTTTTATTTTTATTGTCTGCATTTTAATTTTGCTTTTATTTTCTTTCATTTCACTTTGTTGTCTGTAAAGCACTTTGAGTCTGCCTTGTGTATGAAAAGCGCTATACAAATAAAGTTGCCTTGCCTTGCCTTTGTTGCCACTTACCAAAAGAGGAAGGGAAAGTGCGGGCGAAGAGACTATATTTACTGGAGCATCACCAACTGACACAATTATAATAAAGCTGTGCCGTTCAAGTCATGCTAGTCATCTATATTCCTAAAATGAAAAATAACCTGTATGTGTACTGTATGTAAGTGAACCTGTAAATTATGTGTTTAAAGTAAACAACTGTACCGAGGATGTCGTTGTGGCTTGTACAGCCCTTTGAGACACTTGTGATTTAGGGCTATATAAATAAACATTGATTGATTGATTGAACTTCCAGGAAATATATCGTAATTTCCAAGTTATAGAGCGCACCTGTTTTTAAGCCATACCCACCTAATTTGTTGATACATTCTATTATACACACATATTAGGAAAACACCAATCATCCGCATTGAAACAGGCACTTGTGTTATTTCAAAATTGTATCTAAATACAGTGCTTGTGACTTGGCAAAAAGTAGCCTACTGAGAGCACTGTCTTCTTCGATGGCCGGGTCATTCTTCTTCGGCTTTGGGGTTGGTCAAAAAAACATATTCAACCAACTCCGAAGAGATGACATTGTTTGGTTGGCGGGGAGAACACAGCACAGCAGGTAAATTGTGTGCACATTTAAGTTGTATTTTCAGTGGATAATAAGAAGAAATGGCATTACTTGTGTTCCTAATATAATGCCCTTGACGTCAGGGAAGGCATGCAAGGGGATGAAATTCAAGTGTGGGTGCGTGTGAATGTTCTGCCGCTCTTCTCCGTCACACCGAAAAAATCCATAAATTAGCCGCAACATTTTATTAAGCGCATGGTTCAAAGCGTTGGAAAAAAGTAGCGGATTATACATGGAGACCGGGAAACGCTGTATTTGAAATGTGGTGCTGCTAAATATACAAACTACAATAATTTCCTAGCTTTTTTGGAGAGAAGGTTCTAACAGCACTTTTTAAAGTGCAAGAAAACATAGCTGCACTTGGTTACCTGAACTTAAGTTGGAATTGAGTAGTACCACAGAACACAGAACCACTTAATTTCTCTTAGCCAATCAGAGGTTAATGGCGATGATAACAATAAGTAAATAAATACAAGAAATAGGAATATGATGTGTGTAAGAATCGCTCCATTTTCACTAAAAGGTTTATAGTAAAGATGAATGCCATTCAATGCTGATCACAAACGCCAGTCTCGTCTGGCTAATGTTGTATTTTTGTTTTTAGTATGTAGTATGTCCATACACAATGTGAAGCCACTCCCCTAAGCTAATAATAATCACTGTTACTCCCTCCGAGGTCTTAATCAAGGCTCAAATTGTTCGTTTTTCTCACACAGACATTTATTTCAGCAACGCCTTCTTCTCGTTCACAACGATGCCAAAATAATGCCGTCAGAACTAATAAATAAGAAAAACAGAACTTACAATTAGTCTGACAAAATAAAGATAAACATCCAATACAAAAAAGTGCCAATCTAAATATTCTGGAGCACTGTAAACATTAAGTATTGCTTTTAAAATGTGCAAAATAAACATCCAGTCCAACACAGTACACAATAACCAATTCTACTCATTCCAGTGAGTGACTAACAGTTGTAATGAAGAAAGGTTAGCATGTCTACATGCTCTGGTTCTTTTCTTGTTTACAATATTCCCAGCAGCTGAAAATAGGCGCTCAGAAGGGGTCGATGTGGCTGGAACTGAGAGGTAATTAGCCTTCACCTCAAGCCAGGACTGCGAGTGAGCTGAGCTGCAGTTTAAGTTTCTAGAAGGTCAACGGGCTCATAGTGATGTTACTAGTAGTTGACTGGGAGGTGTTTATTATCATTTGGGGAGAGTCCGCTGCCTGATGCTCACCTGCTAAACACCTATCTGCTCGACGCTGAAGCGCTGACTACATGCGCTCTGAATACACACTGCTGATTGGCTGGTAACGCTCTGAATACGCACTGCTGATTGGCTGATAATGCTTCGTGTGTACCAATCAGATGGTTGTATGGGTGGGACAATGCTGCGTGCTGAGACAGAGGCAGAAGGAGCGAAGCAGCTTGTTAAGACTTTAGCAGCTAAAGTTAGCTTTAGCTTAGAAACTCGTTCGGTACACCCCCGTGCCGAACCGAAAGCCCCGTACCGAAACGGTTCAATACAAAACACGTACCGTTACACCCCTGGCAGATACAAACGACACATTCATGTTTTTGTGTAATGATGACAACGTATGCTCACGCGGACGATTGACTAGTTGATGGTTGATGGTTTTCTTTTCAAATGTTCGTTCATAGCCGTTGTGCTGCTATGATAGGCCATTTACGCTCGACACAGTGTGCATACAACAACATTATTAGGCCGTTTATTGAAATACTTCCACACTTTTGACGACTTTTGGCGTGATTTTCCCCCCTCGCTCGCACCGCTCGCATCGTCTGCTTTGATCGTCTGCTTTGCGCTTCGCCATGACGGTAGTGTGACGTAAATATGCGACGCGTCGACGCACAAAAACGGCGTCGACGTATTTACGGAACCGATGACGTCGATGACGTCGACTATGCCGACGCGTCGTTTCAGCCTTAATTGATTGATTGATAGTATGCTGTTTTTTTTTCCAATAAAATACTGGAAAGGATAGAAATGTAGTTCGTCTCTTTTATCCGATTATTATCAAATTAGTTGTTAGTTGCAGCCCTAGTTAAAACTATACACTACTTTGCATTAGAAATGGCAACAGCGGAACATGCAAGTGCATGTAAGACCCAGTCTGCCCCACAACAAGAGGACAGAGAAAAAGAAGACATTTATAGACTACAGCGTTGGACTGCAAGGGCGGAATCGCACAAAGCTCTTTGGGTAAACCTCGACCATATTTGTAGATATCTGGTGACGTCACACTTGGGAAAAACGTCACAAATTGGGCAAATTCCAAACGGCTCGTTTGGAGTAAGTAAGAAGGACGGCAAGATTGTTTTATAAATATCTCCGCAATGCCAGGATCAGGCATGCAAATAACTAAACTAACCGTTAAGCCAGCATTAACCAACACCAAAAAGTAAGTGCTTAGTACATTTTTAAAAAAGAGTACCGGTATAAAGAACAGCGTTACAGCAGAAAGTAAGCAGATAATAACAGGAAATGTACAAATAGATTAATAAGAGTCTAGAGAGAGGATAATATAACAACTGTTGGGGTGATAGCATTGTCACAGTCAGTACACGACACGTAAGAGGGTGGATCGATCTATAAATTGGTGGTGTCAAAATCAAGGCTAGTATCAGTATTGGGTCGATACGAGACTTACTAGGTCAGTATTTTTATTTACTCAAAATATTTTTTGTTGCTTTTGTTAATGTTTATAAAATCAGGGAATAATTCTCAAGACACAGAAATACTTTGACGGCAAGATCAAAGGAAGTAGTAGTAAGTGGGGCTGGGCGATATGGACGAAAAAGTATATCTCGATATATTTTTACTTAAACTTGATCTTCGATATATCTCGATATATTTTCTAGTGAAACAATACATATAAAGATATTCATTTTTGAGCGAAATTCACTGAAATTTAACTGAATGACAACTGTACTGTAAACAGTCAGTGGCACTTTTATTAACCCAGTTAGTCAAGATGGGTATTAACAGCACAGAAAATAAACTGTTTAAGTAGTACAGAATTACATAACATAAATAAAATAGAAAAACAAAGAGTGCATACATAAAATACAAAAATATTCTTTCTACATAAAATAAATAACATAGCTGTGCAAATAATACAAAATGTATCAAACTCAGATAAAAAATACATTTGCAGGCTGGCACTTTTTAATTCCCAGTCGACAATGTAATGGAGGTTAGATTGTGGCTAAAACCTTCACATTTGTCATAATCAGAGGCAACTTTTGACACACAAAAAAACTGCAAAAATCATAAAGAGTACAAACAATGTTTATTCTATTAGCTAACTTCCTTTATCTGAATAGCCATGTGTGATTCATAGCATGAAATAACAAATATCTTGCAGTCATGTTGTTTGTTTCAAAATGATTTAACTATTCAATGTCAAAATATAAACAGTGGAAATAATGAACAAAATGTCAGCTACTGTCTTGTTCTAAAACACCAATGAAAATGAAATGTAGCATTAAGACAGGCTATACTATAGCAAAAGTCATCACATGTCCACAATCATGTGTGTTCTTAAATGTGTATTCCAAGTCTTCCATGTCGAGAGCAGTTTTGATTTGGGCTTACGTGGTAAACAACTAAAATGAATGTGTTGGGCATTGTTTATCCAGACGCATACATTTGTCTAAATGTGGCCAAGTAGACGCATTGTGGGTTTCCTGGACATCAACTACATCGCTAAAAGAAAAATCTAAGAAAGAGAATTCCTCTGCCATCTTCCACTAGTTTTTTTAAATATATAAATTGCCCGCTTGAATATTCCCTCTTCTCTTCATCGACTCGCTCGTCGTTGTTTGTGATGTACGCGTCTGTTGCGATTTCCCTTCCTGGTTTGATGATCCGCCCTATCTTGCCTCTGATTGGCCTGTACGTAATGTTTTTCCCTAATCTTAACCAATTGTGACTCATCATAGTAAACCAACCAACCAATCACGGATTTTCTTACACGTAAACTAACCAATCATCATTGATGTTTCCCATATATTTTGTTTTAACGTGAAATAAATTATATCGATGTTAAAATATTTTCTTAATTCATATCTTATTTAAAAATATATCGATATATCTTAAAAACTTGGTACATCGCCCAGCCCTAGTAGTAGTTTTTGCTTTTATTTAGTTATTATGTACTATTGACATTGTTTTGTTCAAACAATTGTATGTAATAATAAAGAATAAGGAACTATTTTTAATATTGTGTTGATATTGTTAAACTGTCAATAGCACTCACCATAAATACAAAGAAAAATCTACAGTTAATACATGTAATTGGTATTGGTATCGGCCAATATTCTTCATGGATGCTCGGTATCGGAATCGGCAGCATAAAACCCTCATCGGAACATTCCTAAAAAATGATGTAGTAAATAACCAATACAAGAAAAGGCACAGTATATTGTATTATAAATAAATACAATATTTACGTATTTGGAAAAAAAGTATTTGAAATAAAAAAGTTGCAAGGGTGAAGCTAGTGGCTAGTGTGGGCCTGTTTAAACAAATAAAAGCACAGAGGCATGTGATATTGCCACAGTAACAGCATCTTATGAACACACGCTAATAACTTTGAACAAAGCAGCCTTTAATGAAATTCATCAGAGCTGCTGGACAGAATGAAAGTCCTCCGCTCCCGTTAACTAAGCAAGATTAATGTCTAACACTTGTTCTCTTTGCCCACCAGCCGCACACACACATACAAATAGGGTCAATGGCTGACAGGGTCACAAGACTTCAGAACAACATGGACAGCATAGCTACAGAAGCAGAAGTAAAATACTGACAGCATTCCAGGATTTATATTTGTGGCTACAATGCATAAAAAAGAAATTCCTGAAGTAAATGAAAAGCTTTCTTTAAACGTGTGGGTTTGGGATCTTTTCAAAGCTAACAAGCAATCAGAATGTGTCTAATTGATTCAGATATTTAAGAGATAGGAGGCGGTTTACACTAAAAACAAATATTTTTTTGGTTCACCCATCCGTCCAAGCTCAGCTAAATAGGCTTTCAATTGATGTATAACATACCGAATCCACAAATAAAGGTTGGGGTAAAGTCCCGGTTTCATATTGGTAATAATGGACAGCCTGATGGCGGGCCGTCAGAATGTTAAGGGGTTAAATATAATTTTGTGCAAATGACTTGAAATGGTTAAAACATACCAATTTGAATGACATATTTATACACCTCACTGTTACTTCCATTTCCAGGGAAATTATCTTTTGTGACTCTTCAACTTAACTCTTTGACAGGCTGTCAAACCTGCCATACCAGCATAACATGAATCCTTCCACTCAGTGTGTGTGTTCATTAACAGTGGTGTTCATTTCTGAAGAGCCTTTGTAAACTGTAGCATTTGAGCCAGGAGAGTATTTCTAACTTTAAGGGTGAATCACAAAATGTACTACCCTTGCCAGGGTAGTAAATTATTTCATTAAGCAAGATCATTTTAATGTTCAACAGGGCAACATCTTACGAAGCAGATGTCTCGGGAGCGTCCTCCAAGCTAATATTGACACAGCACTACCTGCAGTCGGTTGGTGCAGTATTACATGCACTGTGCTGCTTCCAAAAGTGATAGAGAATGCTGCCAAAGCAGGATGGTTGACATTGTATGACTTTAGAAATTGTCTCAAACAACCCCGGTACAGCATTGGTAATTTTAATGGTTTAGTTTATTTCCAACATGCTTAACAAAATCCCATTAAGGAACACAATACGGTTAAACTGGACCATTAAAAAGCGCACAAAATATGCAAGTAGCAAATCGGATTAATCCACCTCCTTCTCCTTGTTTCAATTACTGATACAGGCGGTTTATGATGTTTGGGGTTAAACACTCCCATAAATTACTAATATGTATTTTGGATCTAAGCGGTTTGTTCATACTGTAAATATGAGACTTGCTCTGGAGCTACATTGTGGAAGGACCAGGTTCTTGTTACACCCTTCCTCGTGTCTCCCAAGCGCAAGGCAAACCTCCCCGATAGCAGTGAATTGAGGAAAAGGAAAGGCGCTATCATGGAAGTGAAACCAGACATTGCAAAAAATGTCTCAGAAACAGGAGAAACGTAGATCAACAACTGGCTACATGCCCAGTCCAAGCTCGCTCGACTGTCGTCCCCATTTCTGAGGGGATTTGGGCCGATTCCATTTTTCCATTATTTTTTTGTACAATCTTCTAATCCGGGATTTTTATTTGTTTTTTTAAAATGTCACGGCGCAATGAAAAATTAGCCGCGGGCCGTAAATGTTTACAGATGGGAGTGCAGGTGCTTTACATCTCTATAGCTTTCTCTCAAACCAGAGCAATAACTACCCGTTGCTCCATGAAAAACAAAGGTAACTATTATTAATTTAGGCCTGGGCGATAAATCAATTTTATCGATAAATTTGAGGTTTTTGCTGCGGACAATAAAAAAATCTATGATTTTATCCTCTTGTTCTGACATTTTTTTGCCCCCAAAAGCTTCCGTAGCTTCTAACCTTTCCATTACTTCCTTAGCGGAGAGTCACACGCCTAGCAAAACATGGCTAACGTTAATGCAAACGAGAGTAGACGTTTGTTCTAAAGAAAAGAGTAGTGTTGTCAGTGGTAAAGATTTTCAGCAACAGTTTGTTTAAAAAAGAAAGCAGCACAACAAACTTATTCCAGCATTTGATATGAAAACGATAAGCCGAGTGCGGGAAATGCTACTCTTTATGAGGTGAACAAGACCGTAACAACCAAAAACAAACTCAGACTAAAAATCAGCTTACTGTGGTGAGATCATTTACTCAAGGTACCATGTAAGATAAGAAAGAAGCACAGTGGAAAAAAATAACTAAAACGGTCGCTCTGCACGAAGCTATAGATGTGGTGCCCATGATACAGTGGAAAAGCCTGTGTTTATTTATTTTCTTATTAAAACTATGGAGTTATCACAATTTACAAAACTATTTTATTCAACACAGAAGACTTAAGTTCCTACTTTGTCGATCTCAAGTTGGAGCTTATTTATTTGCATGCAATGATATACTACATTTTTGTTCACAGAAGAATTAAGACGGAAGTTTTGCCTTTCATAGAAAGCTATATATTGGATCATTTTAATAAATCACGACAATGCATATTGATCCACATATAAGCAAAAGCATCACAGCAAATATGCCAGAATTAGCAACAAAAGCTAAAACTAATCTGTTTCGTTTGTTTATCCATCCATCCCATCCGTTTTCTACCGTTTGTCCCTCTCGGGGTCTTGGGGGTGCTATCCTATCTAAGCTGCATTCGGGCGGAAGGCGGAGTACACCCTGGGCAAGTCGCCACCTCATCGCAACAAGGCCAACACAAATAAACAGACAACATTCACACACTAGGGCCAATTTAGTGTTGCCAATCAACCTATCCCCAGGTGCATGTCTTTGGAGGTGGGAGGAAGCCGGAGTCCGGGGGACAACATGCAAACTCCACACAGAAAGACTCCGAGCCCAGGGATCGAACCCAGGACCTTCTTATTGTGAAGTACACGCACTAATCATTACCATGATTTGATTAACGTGGACCCCGACTTAAACAAGTTGAAAAACTTATTGGGGTGTTACCATTTAGTGGTCAATTGTACGGAATATGTACTGTACTGTGCAATCTACTAATAAAAGTTTCAATCAATCAATCAATCTGTTGTTTCACCTGTTTAGTTTTTTTTTCAAAATTCATTTTTTATTGATTGATTGAAACTTTTATTAGTAGATCGTACAGTACAGCACATATTCCGTACAATTGACCACTACATGGTAACACCCGAATAAGTTTTTCAACTTGTTTAAGTCGGGGTCCACGTAAATCAATTCATGGTAAAATAATATCTGTTCTAAAAACAACCAACTATATACAAAAATATTTTGCTAAGAGTAAGAGTATGTGTCATTTTAAACTACTGCACTAGTTTTTGACCACATAAAAGCGAAAATTGTTTTGAATCATCTGTCATTTGTAGTCATTGGTTTCTTCAAAAATCCATCCATTTTTCTACCGCTTATTCCATAATACTGTAAATCGATTTTTTTGGTGAACAAATCGGATATTTTATTTTAACCATATCGCCCAGGCCTAGATTAACTTCATATAAACCACCAGATATGCACCCTGGAATAATAATACTCCATTTGACAACGCTGTCATATCGCATATAAATCACAGTTCAGTTTTGATGTAAATCACGCTTACATTTGAAAGCAAATACATTGCTGTTTTAAATGCATATTGTCGATTTAAACGCATGAATTAGCAAAGACGGCAGAACTTGTGTATGGAATAGAAACAGAAACAGAATGCGCCCTTTTTCGCCGGTATTACGGTAACAACTACCTACTACTACACCTACTAGTACCAGCAATGTATTACGGTAACACCTACAACTGGTACCAGCCAGCATTTTACAACCGCTTTCAATGTAACAAAAAAATGACTGTTATTTTACATAGTGAATAAATAACTAAACTTAACCGTCACTTCTTAAGTTTGCCAGGAATAGTTTCACAAGAAAATATGACTTACCGCTTCCGCCTCAAAGTATCTCGTGAGCGCCGAGTTTCCCCCCCCCCACGATAGCAAACTTTTCCCTCGTGGCGTCGTCGACTTGTTCAATGTTTTGTGGTGTGTTATTGTTCAACCCGGCGGCGTGTGTGTCAGAGTGTGTGTGTCAGACTGTGTGTGTCTGTCTCTCCCTCCTGCTGGAACTGCTACGTCTGCTACCAACACACTGGGCGGCACTCTGGTAGGCAAATGTGTGACGTCATTCAGGTGACTTCCGCATGAACACGCCCACCCAGCAAACAAAAACGCCTATAGGTCCTGAATGCTAAGGTGGGCGATACTGAGTTTTTTTGGTGATAGATTCGATACCGACTAAATACAGGACCAGTGTTCTCAATACCGGCACGAAAACAAATCAACAAAGCTCATCTCAGGTTACATTTGTGCCCCTGAGCAGTATTAAAGTACCAATGATTGTCACACACACACTAGGTGTGGTGAAATGTGTCCTCTGCATTTGACCCATCCCCTTGTTCACTCCCTGGGAGGTGAGGTGGTGATTTAACCCCCAATTCCAACCTTTGATACTGAGTACCAAGCAGGGAGATTATGGGTCCCATTTTTTTTTTTTTTTTATAGTCTTTGGTATGACTCGGCCGGGGGTTTGAACTCACAACCTACCAATTCGAGGGCGGACGCTCTAACCACTAGGCCACTGAGTGGGTCAAAAAGTATGGGTCAAAAACATACATATATATACATTCACTGTACAAACATACATATACACTTACCGTACTTATACATTCACTGAACAAACATACATACAGTTGTATACACATTCTGTACATAAACACACATACACTCATGCACATAATCACGTTTCATCAAACATATATTAACGTTGTTACCCTAGGGGAAACTGGGTAACACATGGCACACTGACAAAGCTTAACCTATTGTTACTATAACAATCTACAAGGTTAATAGAGGTTGCTTCTCTTTCTTCCCCTCCATTTTTCTGCATTCTTTTGTATCTGTAGTTATCATTACGTATATGTATTGTTCCATTTGAACAATTGTATTGTTGATAACAGAGGTAAATTATTGGTATTGTTCATTATCAGCGCTATTTCTATTGGTATTTGTAATGCTCCATTTGTAGTCTAATAATGCTCATGATCATTTCTGTATTATTATTTATTTCGCTAACTGCTTCTTTGCTATCACTTTTACCATCATATTAGTACATGTCGTATTTGCTGGTATTGCTCTATTGTTGTTGTGGTTGTTGTTGTTGTTATTGTTGTGTTTGCTGTTGTTGTTTTTGTCTCTCTGTCTAATCCCCCTCTTGTCCCCACAATTTCCCCCTCTGTCTTCCTTGTTTTCTCTTTCTATCCCCTCCTGCTCCGGCCCGGCTGCACCAAATGATAATATAAATACATTTAATAAAGTCAAATACAAATTAGGCAACAAGAGAAGTATCCTACACTTCTCTTTCGTAAAGTAAATCTGAACAGCCGATATGGGCATCTACATCTACTATATGATTTGCCTGAGAAGCTGGACAGGACAAAAAAAATAAAAAAAATAAAAGAAAAGTGTTTCTTGATCTTTGAAATTATTTTTATAATTTTCCAATAAAATTGTATTTATTTATTTGATGCATGTTTGGTACTACAATGAATTCATGGTAAATAAATGGTATTTATTTCCCATGAACAATTTTTAAAATGATTAAAACACAAATTAAAACCTCTAAAGGCCTAGTGGCCACATGCATGGACAGCACCTTTTAGCTCTCATTTCCAAAATTGTGTACACTACTGAATTGGGGTATGATGCTGACATATGGACACTTATACTGCTATTTGGTGGTGTCAGAAGAGTATAACATACAATTGAATTTGGCAAAAAATGTGTAAAAATAAAAAATTGCATGTCACTACACATGAAGTACACGTTTGTGTACTTATGGACTAAGTACATCATATTAAAATATGATTTTTAGTTGTTATTCTAATTAGGGTCCAATAAGCCCAAATAGCAAAGAGAAATACAAAAAAGCATGTAAACAAACAGCTTGGGCCTTAAGAGGTTTTAATAAAACCTCATAATCCAACTCCAGGGTTAGAACCCAGCACCACTGCTTATCGAGAAAAGTATCATTGCTGTGCGCTACAGGCAGAAGCAGGGAAAAGTGACATCCATTGTATTGTTCATGATGGAGCAGGATGCAGCTAGAAAACGTTTTGTGGCAAAATTTCATACGCCCTGCCAGAAATAATGCAAATACATAATATTTTCCAGACACCAATAAAAATAACAAATCAAAAACTTATTATATTAAAAATATTAGTTTGTCATGCAGAAAGCAATGTGAAATTGATAAATGAACATTTCCACTTTTACTGAAGATTCTTGTTGGCATTTTTTTTTATTGAAAATTGATACCACTGCATTATGGTTTAGGCAAAATAAAGTCGACAGTGCACAAAAACTACTTTTATGCAGTGACCGACGCTCTGAGCACAGAAATGATCTGAAACCAAAAACATAATAAAAAATAAAAAAATGCAACGAGAGAATGAGGCAATCACAAAAATGACAAAAAACAAATGCAAAAGAAAAATGCTCCAAATGCTTAAAACACACACCCAGCAACACCTGCATGAGAGAGATGCTGTGAGTTCACGAAGAAAAACAGAAGTTTGTGAGGCCACCCGAGGAGACGGAGCCCTCTTCAAAGACGTAGCAAAATACCCAGAAAAACGTAAAAATATTAAATACCATCACATTGTTATCGATTTGATACTGATACTGTTCTTGTTTTCTATATGTATACGCCCAAAAATGTTAATTCCTTACTTTGCACCTGTGGCCACTGGAGTCACTGTGCTTTGATGGAGTCAGTGTATCAACAATGAAAATTACACAATCTGTCTAATCATCCCAGCGGGCACAAGACATTGATACAACGTTGATTATACGTACATGTCCTTTAAAACTGATGTTGAAACAACGTTGTAAAATAGTTATAATGGTGAATTGAGACAACGTTGATGTGCAACATTGGATCCACGTTGTAGGTTGGGAAAATGACCACATTTCAATGGTCAAATCAACGTCACAACCTGACATTAAAATAAACGTTTTCAAACAGCATGTTGTATTTGTGTTGTAAAATATTGGTTGGGAAATGACCAAAATGCAATGGTCAAGTCAACATCAGAACCCAACATCGACTAAATGTCGTCGAAAAGCATGTTGTTTCAACGTTAGGTTTGAATGGCTCAATGCCAGGACCTAATTCAACAAGTTGTCAACATTGTTTTAATGTTTTGTGTCTGCTGGGATTCTCCATGAACAAGGAAGTGGGCTGATGACTCAGAAACAAATTCTATTGTGCTCAGGTAATAGTTCAGTGGTGTCAAAGTTGTTTTCACTGAGGGCCACGTTGCAGTTAATGTTTGGCCCCAGAGGGCCGCTTCTAATAGTGAATACTATTATTACACAATTTTTTAATGCATTTTTTTGTAAATTAAAAAAAAAAACTAAAATGTAAAAAAAAATATGGTAAATTGCAATAATTTCATCTCAAAATGTAGTGTATATTACTGTAAATGGATAAACAGTACTGCTGTTTTTATGGTAAAAAAGGCAGCTCAGTTGCTAGAATTTTACTGTAAAATTTACATTTGTTTTTTACTGTAAATTTAAAAAAACTGCTATTTTACAGTAACATTTTGGCACCTGAGCTGCCAGTTTTCTGTATTTAAAAATATATATATATATTTTTTTTTTTACAGAAAATCAACAACTATAGATTTTTCGGTGTAATACTATAAATGCCAAACCGCAGTTTATTACAGTAAAAAAAGTACAGTTTTTTTCATTTAGAGAAAAATGCTGTAAAAACCACAGTAAATTTCACAATTTTACCATGAAATCTATTGCCACTTTTACATTGCACAATTTGATCGATAACTTTGCTTTGAAATCATTATTATTATTATTATTTATTTCTATTTATTTATTTTTCATAATTAGACAATATTTATGTTAACATAATTTGCGATTATAGAATAGAATAGAATAGAAAGTACTTTATTGATCCCTGGGGGAAATTCAGCACCACAGTTCGCTCACAATAGACAGTAAAAATAATAAATCATATAATATATATAATATATTATATATATAATATGTAAATAATATAAATATATTGTACATATACTCTACATTACATGCATTACACATATTTTATTTCTCTCCCAAAAGAGAAATAAATAATACATTTAGTAAGAAAAAGATCAGTACTTTATTGGTACATACAGTATGTATTGTTTATTTGGTTAGTACTTATTTTTCAAATCAGCCTGACCTAATCCTAAGATTTATTTGTTAAATTGATAAAATCATCTTTGTAGAACCTTTATTTAACCAGATAAGAAAACCCATTGAGATCAAGATCTCTTTCACAAGGGTGACCTGGCCAAGAGGTCAACAGCACATGTCACAGAGCAGTTTCAAAAATAATACATTAAGACATACATTTTAAAATACATAAGAGAACTGTAAAACAACAGAGATTTACATCTTTAAAGGCCTACTGAAATGAATTTTTTTTATTTAAACGGGGATAGCAGATCTATTCTATGTGTCATACTTGATCATTTCGCGATATTGCCATATTTTTGCTGAAAGGATTTAGTATAGAACAACGACGATAAAGATTGCAACTTTTGGTATCTGATAAAAAAAAGGCTTGCCCCTACCGGAAGTAGCGTGACGTAGTCAGTTGAACATATACGCAAAGTTCCCTATTGTTTACAATGATGGCCGCATGAAGTGAGAGAGATTCGGACCGAGAAAGCGACAATTTCCCCATTAATTTGAGCGAGGATGAAAGATTTGTGGATGAGTAAAGTGCAAGTGAAGGACTAGTGGGGAGTGGAAGCTATTCAGATAGGGAAGATGCTGTGAGAGCCGGGGGTGACCTGATATTCAGCTGGGAATGACTACAACAGTAAATAAACACAAGACATATATATACTCTATTAGCCACAACACAACCAGGCTTATATTTAATATGCCAAAAAATTAATCCTGCATAAAAACACCTGCGTGTTTGTTACGCTAGCTCCTAGCTCCTCTGCTAGCTCCTAGCTCCATAGAACACGCCAATACAATTCAAACACCTGATCAACACACACAATCACTCAGCCCAAAAGACCGTTCACCTAACCCAAGGTTCATAAAGCTTATATATTTTTAAAAAGTTACGTACGTGACGCGCACATACGGTCAAGCTATCAAATGTTTAGCAGCCAAGGCTGCATACTCACGGTACCTGATATTCAGCTGGGAATGACTACAACAGTAAATAAACACAAGACATATATATACTCTATTAGCCACAACACAACCAGGCTTATATTTAATATGCCACAAATTAATCCTGCATAAAAACACCTGCGTGTTTGTTATGCTAGCTCCTAGCTCCTATGCTAGCTCCTAGCTCCATAGAACACGCCAATACAATTCAAACACCTGATCAACACACACAATCACTCAGCCCAAAAGACCGTTCACCTAACCCAAGGTTCATAAAGCTTATATATTTTAAAAAAGTTACGTACATACGCAAAAAAAAGTTGCGCACATACGGTCAAGCGATCAAATGTTTAGAAGCCAAAGCTGCATACTCACAGTAGCACGTCTGCGTCTTTGTCATCCAAATCAAAGTAATCCTGGTAAGAGTCTGTGTTGTCCCAGTTCTCTACAGGCGTCTGTGTATCGAAGTCAAAAGTCCTCCTGGTTAGAGTCTCTGTTATCCGAGTTCTTCCATCTTGACTGCATCTTTCGGGAATGTAAACAAAGAAGCGCCGGCTGTGTACTGTTGTTGCTGACTACGTTCGAAAAATACGTCCATTTCGCACCGACAACTTTCTTCTTTGCTTGCTCAGCTTCCTTCTCCATAATGCAATGAACATGATTGCAACAGATTCACGAACACAGATGTCCAGAATACTGTGGAATTATGAAATGAAAACAGAGCTTTTTCGTATTGGCTTCAATGTAGAAGGCATACCCGTGTTCGCCGGGCTACGTCACGCGCATACGTCATCCTCAGAGGCGTTTCGAACCGGAAGTTTAGCGGCAAATTTAAAATGTCACTTTATAAGTTAACCCGGCCGTATTGGCATGTGTTATAATGTTAAGATTTCATCATTGATATATAAACTATCAGACTGCGTGGTCGGTAGTAGTGGGTTTCAGTAGGCCTTTAAAAACACAGGCACTGTGCAAACGTCTCTCGCTGTTTGTCCCTCAGGACAGAACGGAAGGCTCCAAATGGAAGTAGTTCTGTAAGTTTCAGTTTAGTCTGCAATGCATTCCATGCCATAGGGGCAGCAATGCCAAAAGCTCTTTTGCCAAATTCAGTCCGTACATGAGGAACAGTTAAAACATACAAATTGTTAGAACGTAATGCGTAAGAGCTGCTTTTTCTTTGTAACAGAGTACACAAGTATGGAGGTATTAAACCTAAAAGAGCCTTATAAATGATAGTCAGCCAATGTGTGTATCTGCGTGCACTCAATGAAGATAAGTCTGACTTCATATACAGTTGACAATGGTGGGTGAGACTACGACAGCCAGTAACAAATCTTAGTGCTGAATGAAAAACAGTGTCCAACGACTGGAGGCATTTAGACGAAGCACTAAAATAAAGCACGTCTCCATAATCAATTACAGGCAAGATAGTTGCTGTCACCAATTTCTTTCTGACTTTAAGAGAGAAGCAGTTTTTATTTCTAAAAAAGAAACCAAGCTTTACCCTAAGCTTAGAGACCAAGTTGTTAATATGGGCTTTAAATGAAAGCTCCTGATCAAGAGTAAAACCCAAGTACTTGTAATTTAAGACCTGCTCTATAGGGTTTCCATTTGATGTTACAATATTTGGAATATTTTCCAGTAGCACCCTTGAATGAGAGAAAACCATTACCTTGCTTTTATCTGTATTTAAAACCAATTTAAGATCAAATAAGCGAGCCAGGATGACATCAAAAGCAGCTTGTAAAAACTCAAAAGCCTGAGTGATGGAGGTTGAACAGCAATAAATAATGGTGTCGTCTGCATAAAAATGGTACATTGCATTTGACAAATTATTACAAAGATTATTTATGTAGATAGAAAATAAAATGGGCCCCAGCACTGAGCCTTGTGGAACGCCTTTGGTAATGTCCAGTAATGAAGTACACGTTGTGTTCTGCTGGAGAGATAGTCTGTGAACCAAGCAGCTGCATTTTTAGATAATCCAACGTGATGAAGGGCTTGAATTAACAGACTGTGGTCTACTGTGTCAAATGCTTTTGACAAATCAATAAATAGGGCGACACAATATTTCTTGCCGTCTACAGCCTCGATTAAATCATTGAGGACCTTAAGAGCAGCTGTAATAGTGCTATGCTGTTTTCTAAAACCAGATTGAAATGGAGATATAATATTGTTTGATTCTAAAAAATCCTCTAGCTGGTTACTGATGATCTTCTCAAACAATTTTGCTAAAATGCATAATTTAGAAATTGGTCTGTAATTATTTATATTTGTGGGTTCACCCCCTTTGAGCAGGGGAAGAACAAAGGCCGATTTCCAGATTTTTGGAATGCTTTTACTTGTTAGACTTAGGTTAAAAATATGCGAGAGAGGCTCAGCAACCAAATCAGCAGCCAATTTTAAGAAAAAGGGTTCAATTTGGTCAGGTCCTGCTGCTTTAGTTGTGTCCAGGCTCTTTAGTGCACTGTTTACCTCGGATATTGATACAGGTGTGAACTCAAAAGTGCAGGTGCTGCGTCTATTTACAGCCTGTGGTGTATTTGGTATATTAACATTAGTTAAACCAACATTTGACAATTGGGGATTCAACGACTCAAACAAGGATCCGGCAGAAACAAAATACTCATTAAAACAATTTGATATAGTTGTCTTATCAGACAAAGTACCAGATTGAGTAATTAAAGGACTTGGAAAGTCATTTGTTGTTACATGATTTAAAGAAGCTTTTATGGTTTGCCAAAACTTTTTGGGATCATTTATATGTTTTTTGCATTCATGCAGGTAAAAATCAGACTTGGCCCTCTTAACAAGCGAAGTACATTTATTTCTAAGCTGGCGAAAGCTAAGCCAGTCAGCCTCTGTCTTTGTTTTTCGAGCCCTGGCCCAAGCAACGTCTCTCTCTTTGAGAAGGTTTCCAATTGCAGAGGAAAACCAGGGATTATTTCGACCTTTAACTCTAAGTTTTCGAAAGGGAGCATGTTTATTGACTATACGTTGAAATTCATTATAAAAGTATTTTAACGCTATCTCAATATCATCAATTAAAGCAACTCTGTTCCACTGAAAGGCAGCTAAATCGTATATAAAAGCTGGGAGGCAAAAGTTTTTAATATTCATTTTGCATGTAATAGTGGGTTTTGATTTTGGTAGCTTGCAGTTTCTTACAGCTGCAATTGTACAATGGTCACTCAAGTCATTGGCAAACACCCCAGTGCCAGTGTACTTATGGGGAGCGTTGGTTAGAATTAGATCAAGTAAAGATGATTTTGAGGAGTTTTTAGTATTGGGTCGAGTTGGGGAAGTGATTAATTGAGTTAAGTTTAGTGAGTTGCATACAGCTTTAAGGTTATCAGAAGAGGAAGTCAACCAGTCAAAATTTAAATCACCAACCAAGAGAAGTTCACTAGCATTTAACCCACTCATAAAGGATTCAAGCGAGGCAAGGGCTTCAGTGGAGGCAGAGGGAGGTCTATAACAGCCTACAATTGCGAGAGGTTGGCCATGTGAGAATTCAAGCTGTTTGTGATTAAGAGATGCTTTTATATCATTTGACAAGGTAGTCAACTGTAAGTAGGTTCGATATAATTATTGTATATGATCAACATCAAGAGTTAGATTACTAATTCAGTGTTAATATTGGAGTGGTACTGGAAAAGTTGGGTCCCGAGGTCAAAAAGGTTAAGAACCCCTGCTATATAAAATGACCCTGCAGGGCACTGCAGATGGAAATTAGCCTTTGGCTACAATCTGGCACATTAATATTTTATATGTCCATTAATGTGCATTGTCCCATGTTCTATAACAAAGGAGTTGTAAGTTAAGTCGGAGAAAATGTAGTTTTTAAATTAATTAATGTTTGTGTGCGTCACAGACCGGTGCCGGTCCCCAGACCGGTGGTTGGGGACCACTGGTGTAAAATACATTGTAACGTTTAGAGCCCTCTAGGCATCTGTGTAAATGTCGCAAATAGCCCCTTTTAAATATGGTTATTAATCTGTCAAGTTTTCATTTACTTCAGAGTGTAAGGTAGAGAGATTAGCTGATTCACATATTATTGTCATCGGTGGGTAACATGGAGCATAATAATACATCAATATTGTCATGACTATATGTGGGGGGAGGTGTGGCCAGCGCGCCTGCAGGAGCAAAGGTCACCGCCTCTGTCTATGGTGCTGAGGACGAGCACCATCGGATGGGGGCGGGGCATGTGCTGACGGCGAGACACAGCTGACAGGTGATTAGATTTCACAGGTGGTCCGTGTTAATCTAATCATCTGTTGTCTTTAACAGTGAGCGGCCGAGAGCAGGGGAGGGGAGAGGATACGGACGTGACTGAAAAGTCACGTTCTACTGGAAAAAGACTTTGACAAACAATCTATGCACAATAAAACTTTGTTAAATTTGCACGCTTGGCTCCTGTGCCGAGTCTACAGTGGAACTGCTAGGAAACAACTTCTACACTATATTAAAACTCATTTGTATAATCTAGCCTTTAAATAGACCCCACCTTTTTTAGACCAGTTGATCTGCCGTTTCTTTTCTTCTCTCCTCTTCTCCCCTGTCCCTTGCGAGGGGGAGTCGCATAGGTCCGGTGGCCATGGATGAAGTGCTGGCTGTCCAGAGCCGGGACCCCGGGTGGACCACTAGCCTGTGCATCGGTTGGGGACATCTCTGCGCTGCTGACCCGTCTCCGCTCGGGATGGTTTCCTGTTGGCCCCGCTGTGGACTGGACTCCCGCTGATGTGTTGGATCCACTGTGGACTGGACTTTCACAATGTTATGTCAGACCCACTCGACATCCGTTGCTTTCGGTCTCCCCTAGAGGGGGGGGGTTACCCACATATGCGGTCCTCTCCAAGGTTTCTCATAGTCATTCACCGACGTCCCACTGGGGTGAGTTTTTCCTTGCCCGTATGTGGGCTCTGTACCGAGGATGTCGTTGTGGCTTGTACAGCCCTTTGAGACACTTGTGATTTAGGGCTATATAAATAAACATTGATTGATTGATTGATTGATATTATTATCAGTGCGTGTCCTGGGAGTTAAGCCTCTCTCTGTCTTTAAAACCTATAGCCTCTGTTTCTAACTTTAATCGAGGGTCCTTGAACGCACCACAGTAATGGGCAACGAGATGCAAAAGTGAAACTTTCTTCAATGCAAAGTCCTCGTCATGCATTTCCACGCTGGCTCTACCCATGTCGCTTGCACATGTCGCTTGCACCCTCCCAGTCTTGCACAAATCCACATGGTGCTGAGTCATCGCCCCACCCCTCCCCCACACTAAAAGTCTCCAACTATAAGAGGGAATGGAACAGTAAATCTCAGCAACTAAAAGGCTATTTATAGCACAGGAAAAAGAGCAATAGTGACGAAAAGAGCAGATAATTGAGGGGGAATGACGACAGAGGGGACTGAGTCACACCATGGAGAGACTCGTCATTGTCACTCCCCACAATATACAACCCCTGGCAAAAATAATGGAATCACGAGACTTGGAGGATGTTCATTGACTTGTTTAAAAAAAAGACAGAAAACAGACATGACACAGAACTATAGTCATTTCAAATGACAACTTTCTGGCTTAAAACAATACATAATGAAAATAAGGCTATGTCTACAGTTCTACACTAATAATTATTTAGCCTAAGCCCCGTTTCGGCCACACTAAACCAGCGTTTAAGGCCCCCCTCCTCGGACAATTTTTTACATGGGTAAGTCAGCCATGTATTTCTTGAATCTCCGGCAAGGTATGGACTCATTGATCGTTTACAAACTGAGTTTGGAGAGGACGTGACGCCAGAAAGACCACGCCCCACACAGGAAGTGACATGAGAAAGAAGGCGCCACAGCCAGCTTCATAACAACCCGTTCGGTAACTCAGAGATAACCACTAGAAATATTGAGGAGAGTCATCCAGGCATGCCCGTGTTTCCCCTTCCTCTACATCAGTGTTTTTCAACCACTGTGCCGCGGCACACTAGTGTGCCGTGAGATACAGTCTGGTGTGCCGTGGGAGATTATCTAATTTCACATATTTGGGTTAAAATTTTTTTTTGCAAACCAGTAATTATAGTCTGCAAATTATGTGTTGTTGTTGTTGAGTGTCGGTGCTGTTTAGAGCGCGGCAGAGTAACCGTGTAATACTCTTCCATATCAGTAGGTGGCAGCCGGTAGCTAATTGCTTTGTAAATGCAGGTAAAAAGGTGTCTTATGCTTAAACCAAAAATAAACAAAAGGTGAGTGCCCCTAAGAAAAGGCATTGAAGCTTAGGGAAGGCTATGCAGAACAAAACTAAAACTGGACTGGCTACAAAGTAAACAAAAACAGAATGCTGGACGACAGCAAAAACTTACTGTGGAGCAAAGACGGCGTCCACAATGTACATCAAAAACATGACATGACAATCAACAATGTCCCCACAAAGAAGAATAAAAACAACTGAAATATTCTTGATTGCGAAAACAAAGTAGATGCGGGAAATATCGCTCAAAGGAAGACATGAAACTGCTACAGGAAAATACCAAAAAAAGAGAAAAAGCCACCAAAATAGGAGCGGAAGACAATAACTAAAACACTACACACAGGAAAACAACAAAAAAGTCCAATAAGTCACGGCGTGATGTGACAGGTCGTGACAGTACACCTACTTTGAGACAAGAGCTATATTGATGCATGGTTGGTTATGGTTTAAAGTCATACTGATTGTTGACTGTCAACTGAGTTTATGATTTCTGTTGGTTGTATGCCTCCGGATTTTTTCAACGCAAAAAATGTGCCTTGGCTCAAAAAAGGTTGAAAAACACTGCTCTACATGTACAGGAAATCACACATGAATACCTTAAGAGAAAGCGATTGCAGCTATTTGGGATACAACACTTCTCAGACGGCAAGAGAACTTTCGAATGTCCAGGTCAGCTGTGATTCTACTTACCAAAGAACATTTGTCGAAGGAGAGACAACGAGAATGCGGGCTACTGTGGATGTGATAAAAAAAAGGTAGCGTGTGCTTTGTATTACCTGGCCGACGAGGGAAGACTACGGAAAACAGTGAATGCTTTTGGACTGGCAAAGCAGACTGTATCAGTTATTGTCCGCCATGTATGTCGCGGACTCAACGTCTAGGTCCAGAGTATATGAAGTCAACAAAAAATGAATGGACAATGAAGGTGAAGGTAAAAGAGTGAGGAGTGTCCTGACCAGATATCCAGATCCCTAGATTCATTGATGTCAAATGTTCTTTATCACATTGTTTACTTTCACGTGTCCAATAAAGATTTGATTAATGTATGATGGCTCAGGTGTGATTCACTACAATAGGGCCCCACAGCACACTGGATTCCAGTTAATTGAAATACCACAACACTGGATATTGTTCAGATAAGTTACATTTAATTTAAGAACTTGCACACAAAGCAACACTGGAGGTGACTATGATGTGCACATTTTCTGCGCATGTGTACTAGGTCACGTTGCGCCGGCGGACGGAGGGATGGGAGGGGATTTTAAACCCCCATTGTGTGTGTGTGTGTGTGTGTGTGTGTGTGGACAAGGATAAGGTTAGGTGGGATTTACCCTGGATAACCTTATCCGGCTTAGTGTAGAAGGGACCTAAATGGTGGTAGTAACAGTTTATATTTTTAGATCAAGCAGAGTGCAAAAAGTATCGAATCATTTAGTAAATTTTCATTTCTCAAGAAAACGCCTTCATCAGATTAAAACTGCTCATTAGTTTGCAATTAAAAAGGAGTTTTCACACCTTAGAGAGATGTTGCACCAGGTGGACTGACATGAATCATGGCTCCGACAGGAGATATGTCAGTTGAAACAAAGGAGAGGATTGTCAAACTTCTTCAAGAAGGTAAATCTTCAGATGTTGATTGCTCAGTCAGCTGTGTGTAAAATCTGGACTAAGTACAAACAAGATGGGAAAGTTGTAAAAGACAAGCATACTGGTAGACCAAGGAAGACATCAGAAAACCAGAAGCAATATGTTTTGAAAACAGAAAATGCAAAGCAAAACAAATGAAGAACAAATGGACGGGAACTGGAGTTTTATACAGTTTGGTCACAGACCAAACTGTATAAAACCGCCTAAAGGAAATGGGATTTGAATACAAAAAAGCTAAAAATGACGCAGTCATTAACATCTAAACATAGAAACTGTTCCAATGGGCTAAAAAAAAGCAATCTTGGACTACGGATGACTGAATGGAAGTCATATTCAGTTATGAATCTTGACTTGGATTGGGCAAGGTGATGATGCTGCAACTTCTGTTTGGTGTCATTCTTATGAGATTTATGAAGACGACGGCCTGAAGAAAAAAATGTACATTTCCACAGTCATTGATGATTTGGTGCTGCATGTCAGGTAATGGCACCGGGGAGACCTTTTGGACACTTTTCTTATTCCATCAATCGAAAGGATGTTTGGGGACGATGACATTATTTTTCAGGACGACAATGTGTCTTGTCATAAAACAAAAACTTTAGACTTTCTTTGAAGAAAGACACATAAGGCTAATGCCATGGCCTGCAAATAGTCCGGATCTTAAAACAGTTGAAAATCTGTGTTGGAAATTGAAGAAAATGATTCATGTCAAGACCGCAACCGGCAACGCTGATCTGACAACAGCAATCAGTGAAAGTTGAAGCAAGACTGATGGAGTACTGTTTGTCTCTCGTTAAGTCCATGCTTCAGAGACTGTACATTGTTATTGATTGATTGATTGAGACTTTTATTAGTAGATTGCACAGTACAGTACATATTCCGTACAATTGACCACTTAATGGTAACACCCGAATAAGTTTTTCAACTTGTTTAAGTCGGTCGGGTCCACGTTAATCAATTCATGGTACAAATATATACTATCAGCATAATACAGTCATCACACAAGTTAATCATCATCAGAGTATATACATTGAATTATTTACATTATTTACAATCCGGGGGGTGGGATGTGGAGGGGGTTGGGGCGGAGGGGTTAGGTTTGGTTGATATCAGCACTTCAGTCATCAATAATAATATCCTCTGAGAAATGGACATTGAAACAGTGTAGGTCTGACTTGGTAGGATATGTACAGCGAGCAGTGAACATAGTGAGCTCAGAAAGTATAAGAACAAGTATATACATTTGATTATTTACATTTGATTAATTACAATCCAGGGAGGTAGGATGTGGTGGGGGAGGGTGTTAGTCAAGGGTTGCAGTTGCCTGGAGGTGTTCTTTTAGTGCGGTTTTGAAGGAGGGTAGAGATGCACTTTCTTTTATACCTTATAAAAGCCAGAGGTGGTGCAACAAAGTACTAGTGGTGTGTTGGGAATGTCTTTTTTTCCTGGCTTGAAATATTCTGTTGGGACTTCAATAATTTCAGTTTGTTGACCTTTAAAGTCCAATAAGTCTTGGAAGCATTGCTATTTTGTTAAAACCTTCTTATTTTCTTTTAGTCCGAAAAGTGATTCACTTCACCTAATTAATTGTTTTTGTATGTTCAGAGGCGGATTCGTTCATATACTTTTCATTTTTCTTTACTTCTGCAATGTTTTTTAATACAATGGATGGGTTTCAAAAAATGGGTTTCAATAAAATATATATATTTTTTAAAAATGTTTTACTAAATGCATTTTCGTTCTTTCAATTTTGACAGAAAAAAAAATGCATATTTATTCCATCCATTGCACTGAAAACTATTTTAATGACACATCTCTGCAAAACCTATACTCAATACCCCAATGAATTAGATATGAGAGACTATTATTGCATGGAAACTTTCTAAGCACAGTAGTTCTCTATTACATGGAAGTCCAACAAGTAAGAATGGTCTCTTTCACCTCACAGCCTGAATCCTGATTGGCTAACGTCAGTAAAACATTAATGGAATATTTGTCACCGTTTGCCTTCTTATCCAAACAGCACTAAAACTGTCCAACACAGGAGCAGTGTAGCACAGTTTTAACCTAGTCACCTCCAGGGGTTCATGTCGTCCTTGTTTGTTACTCTTACTTTTTCTTCTCTATGTTTGGACTTTTGTAAATAAATGAGCGGCTGCAAACACTTTTTGCTTGTAGACAGCCACGTTTTTCTTACATTTTTATTATTTCTGATCATTATTCACATCATTATTTCATTATTTCAGGCCAAGCTGACATATAGTGACATATGTGATTTGTGCTTTATTTATCTATTTAATTGTTTTCAATGTTAATTTATATATATATTTTTTTAATTTGAATTTATTTGAATTTTTATTATACTATGAAAAATAAAAGCACAGGCAACAGAGTAGGGCACAGGTGTCAAACTCAAGGCCCGCTACATCATTTTATGTGGCCCGCAAAAGCCTGGAAAAAATGGGTTTCAATAAAATATACATTTTTTAACTTAATGCATTTTTGTTCTTTCAATTTTGACAGAAAAAAAAAAGTATATTTTAATCTTTAATATTATCTGATCATGCCAATTATATTATTATATACTGTATTGCAAAACTATTTTTGTGAGATAAAAACAAATAGTTAAATGTCTGCTTGTCACCTTTATTTATGATTTTAAAGCAAGTTGTGCATAAAAAAATCTAATAATCAAATGCATATGCATTTTGATTAATCATGATTAATATGCATAATATACATTCATTTTAAAAAAGCAGCCATTAATGCGATGTGGCCCTCAATGAAAATGAGTTTGACACCCCTGGAATAGGGGCAGCATGTTTTACCAAATGAGTTAGCGTTAGCGACGGAGGCAAGGAAAAACTCCCTTTACAGGAACAAACCTCGAACAGGGCAGAGTGCCATCTAAGAGTTACAACAGAGAAACAAAGGAAAAAGAGGAGCGACATTAGTACCTCAATTTACCAGCTCAATTGGTTCTGTGATGGAGCTCTTATCTCAAAACACTTGTATCTCAAATCAACGCTCCCCACTGAAAATCATTTTAATTCATTGATGATTGCCCTCTAATACAGCACCATTTTAACATGCCTTCGAACTTAGACTTAGACTTAAGCAAACTTTATTGATCCACAAGGAAAATTGTTCCACACAGTAGCTCAGTTACAAAGGATGGAAAGGATAATGCACACAAGGGCACAAAAAGAGGACGAAAACAAAAGGTTTGATTGATTGATTGAGACTTTTATTAGTAGGTTGCACAGTGAAGTACATATTCCGTACAATTGACCACTAAATGGTAACACCCAAATAAGTTTTTCAACTTTTTTAAGTCGGGGTCCACTTAAATTGATTCATGATACAGATATATACTATCATATATATACTATCATCATAATACAGTCATCACATAAGATAATCACATTGAATTATTTACATTATTTACAATCAGGGGTGTGGAGGGGGCGGGGGAGGATATGGACATCAAGTAGTGGACATAGAGAGAGAGAGAGAGAGAGAGAGAGAGAGTGAGAGAGAGAGAGAGAGAGATCAGAAGGCATAAGAAAAAGAAAAAGTATCTGCATTTGATTGTTTACATTTGATTATTAGCAATCCGGAGAGGGTGTTAGTTTAGGGTTGTAGCTGCCTGTATGAAGTAAACTAAAAATGTACCATCGTAGCAATATAAAATATATGTAATATTTACATATTATATATACAGTATATAATATATACTGTTATTTTATTTATTTATTTTTTTCAGAATCAGAATTCTGATATTATATTATTGTGGAAGTTGCGTCCTCGCAGTCCCACTGTCAGACACGGCACAGGAGCCAAGCGTGCAGGTTTTAACAAGGTTTTAATAATCATATGTTTTAACAAAAGCTTTCTCTCCAGCAGGACGCGACTTTTCAGCCACGTCCGTATCCTCTCTCCCCTCCTGCTCCCGGCCACTTACTGTTAAAGACAACAGATGATTATATTTAAACAACGTACCACCTGTGAAATCTAATCACCTGCTAGCTGTGTCTCGCCGTCAGCACTGCCACGCCCCCGTCTGATGGTGCTCTGTCCTCAGCACCATGGACAGAGGCGGTGACCTTTGCTCCTGCAGGCAGCGCTGGCCACACCTCCCTCCACAATTATATAATATATACAATATATAACAAATCCCAATTACCATGTACAATATTACAGTATATGTAACAGCTGCAGCAAAAAAAACAAAAAAAACATTTGAAAAATCAACAAATAAATAAAAGGGCAGCCTAAAATAGAGAGTAGATTCAGCAGAAAATATACATGATAAAGAAAGAGAGGTAGCTAACATAGATGACAAAACACACTTTTGGATAAGAAATAGTGTATAAAACAATACATGAGACTGTACTACTAACAACTACAGGAATATTTATGAAGTAATGTAATAATAATGTAGAGTATCGGCCTTGGAGAGTGGACTTCTACAGTATCTACTGCTAACTGCTTCTCCGTCAAACACATCATCAGCAGCTTCGCCATATTTTCATGGATACATGCCCGCCGTTTAGATATTATTTTAACATCCTTGGCAGTATGATGCAGACTAGCAGTGACACGTTTGCGACACGCTTTGTCATGTTTTCGAAGAAATAGTTTTTTTTTCATTCAATGAATATAATCCGCTTCCTGCTCTCGTCACTGTCCTTCACACTCACTTTTTTCCTTTCCCATAGTTGGAAAATCAAAGTTATGTCCGTCTCCAGTTCTAAGCTAATGCTAGCGTGTAAAACCCGATGTTTTGGTCGGATCTCACGGTGTCCACTGTGACATTTGCTATCCCAACTAATGGCGGGGGTGCCTGCAACTCAAATTGCAGCTTAACAATTATCTTAGGGACAGCTAGTATTTCAAAACACTCAAAAGCTGGGTCACTTTTAAGTTAGGGTTCCACTGTGCTGATGCACATAGAATACAATTGAGCATCTTTAATCTTAATCTTCTATAAGGCGCACTTAAAATCCTTTCATTGTCTCAAAAATCGACAGTGCGCCTTATAACCCGGAGCGCCTAATGTACGGCATAATTCTGGTTGTGCTTACTGACCTCGTAGCTATTTTATTTGGTTCATAGTATGGTATTTTTATTTTATTATTTTTGTCATAAAGAAATACAATCATGTGTGCTTACGGACTGTATCCCTGCAGACTGTATTGATCTATATTGATATATAATGTAGGAACCAGAAATATTAATAACAGAAAGAAACAACCCTTTTGTGCGAATGAGTGTGAATGGGGGAGGGAGGTTTTTTAGGTTGGTGCACTAAGTGTAAGTGTATCTTTAGTTTTTTATGTTGATTTAATAAAAATAAAAAAAAATAAAAAAATATATATATTTTTTTATTTCTTTGGTCCCCAACCACCACTGATGTAGACCACAAGATAGTGCCGCTCATCGGTAGTGCGCCTTATAATCCGGTGCGCCCTATGGTCCAAAACATACGGTGCAAAATAGATCAAAGTGTCCACCTTTCATTCTTTCATGGTAGAAAATTAGAGATGTCCGATATTATCGGCCGATAAATCCTTTGAAATGTAACATCGGAAATTATCGGTATCGGTTTCAAAAAGTAAAATTAATGACTTTTTAAAACGCCGCTGTACGGAGTGGTACATATCCGGTAAAACACGGACGTAGGCCCTACGTCCGAGTATACTAGAGTCTAGTATACTCTGGACTGAAGCTGTGTGCCTTCATTGTTTTTGTAGCTGTTGTTTTGAGGCATGTTTAAAAAAAATTAAAATATAATGCACTTTGTGAAAGTCAAAGTATAGTATTTCCCATAGTTGTAGTGGGTATCAGGATTATCTCAGGGAGAGCACGTCCCAAATTCCAAGCTGCTGTTTTGAGGCGTGTTAAAAAAAAAAAAAGCACTTTGTGACTTCAATAATAAATATGGCAGTGCCATGTTGGCACTTTTTTCCATAACTGGAGTTGAAGTTGTTCTCTTGTTTTGGAAAACCTTGTTTTTGATTGATTGATTGATTGAAACTTATATTAGTAGATCGCACAGTACAGTACATATTCCGTACAATTGACCACTAAATGGTAACATCCGAATAAGTTTTCAACTTGTTTAAGTCGGGGTCCACGTTAATCAATTCATGGTAAAGTTACATTGTTTAATGCATCCAGCGGGGCATCACAACAACATTAGGCATAATAATGTGTTAATTCCACGACTGTATATATCGGTATCGGTTGATAACGGAATCGGTAATTAAGAGTTGGACAATATCGGAATATCAGATATCGGCAAAAAAGCCATTATCGGACATCTGTATAGAAAATGTTTGGACACCCCTGATGTGTGGTATCAAAAATCTAAATTTTTAGGACTTTTATGCATTTTCCCCTCCATTTGTTAGTCTACTTTCGGAGTGGCAACCTATCTTATTCCAAATGATAAAGATCCCTGACGTTTGATCCCGGTATTGAATTGCCGTCCTTTCAGGTCCAGTCTTCGTGACTTCTTATCTCCACAGCCTTTTATTGTCATCAATTATAAATGATCCAGAGCCCCAAAAAAGTCTGCGAGCTATAGAGCTGTTTCTATTCGGGCTCCAGTACTCTGGAATGCCCTCCCGGTAACAGTTAGAGATGCTACCTCCAGTAGAAGCATCTTAAAACTCATTTGTATACTCTAGCCTTTAAATCAGGGGTGTCCAAGCTTTTTCCACTGAGGGCCACACACTGAAAAATCAAAGCATGCGGGGGCCATTTTGATATTTTTTCATTTTCAAAACCAACACAATATACACTTTTTTTTATTTTTAACCTTTGGGGCTCCCTCAAGTTAGGTCAGAGGGACCCAGAAGGGTTTCAGTCTTAAAAAAGGTTAAAAAAATGTCATATATTTTTTTAATCAAACGCTTGAATCCCTAATTCAATTTCATGTGAAAAAAAAAAAAAAAAAGTATATATATATATATATTTATATATATTTATATATATATATATATATTTTTTTTAAGGATGAATACTTTTTTTTGTAATCTTTTTTTTTTTTTGATAAAAAAGATTTAAAAAAAATAAATTAAAAGAATATATATATATTTTTTATATTTTTTAAAATCTTTTTTTATTTTTTATGAGCTCTATTTGAGTTCCAACTCTAATTTTGGGGGGCAAAAATACAAAATATACAATATTTTTCCCAAAAAGATTTTCAAAGTGGAATATTTAATGTGAAGTAATTGGATCCCTAAATAGGTCAATAATTCATAGCAAGATTGATTTGAATGTATTATTATTTACAATTTTTAGCAGCCAGGTGTTTTTTAATTCCACTAAAATTCTTGAGGATATAAACGTGCCCCACTCATAAAAAGGTCATGCTTTTTTTTTTTTTTACATTCAACACTTAAATCTCTATATTAGCTTTAGATAATATATAGTGTAATTAGTTTAGTATATGTATAATAACAATCAATATAACAATTATTATAATTAGCATTAGTATATAATTAGAATGTATTTTTTAAAATAATTTTCATATTGTTCATGTTTTTTTCTTTGTTGTATTTATGTCCTTTTTGTCCTTAAATCAGTCAATAATTCATAGCAACATTGATTTTGATTCATTATTATTTTTTGCTCCTCTCTTAGCTGCCACCTTACCGTGGTAGAGGAGTTTGCGTGTCTCAATGATCCTAGGAGCTATGTTGTCCGGGGGCTTCCATGCCCCCTGGTAGGGTCTCCCAAGACAAACAGGTCCTAGGTGAGGGATCAGACAAAGAGCAGCTCGAAGACTTCTATGGAAATACAAGAACCGAGACTCAGATTTCCCTCGCCCGGACGCGGGTCACCGGGGCCCCCCTCTGGAGCCAGGCCCGGAGTTGGGGCACGACGGCGAGCGCCTGGTGGCCGGGCCTGTCCCCATGGGGCCCGGCCGGGCACAGCCCGAAGAGGCAACGTGGGTCCCCCCTCCAATGGGCTCACCACCCATAGCAGGGGCCATAGAGGTCGGGTGCAATGTGAGCTGGGCGGCAGCCGAAGGCAGGGCACTTGGCGGTCCGATCCTCGGCTACAGAAGCTAGCTCTTGGGACGTGGAACGTCACCTCGCTGGGGGGGAAGGAGCCTGAGCTAGTGCGCGAGGTGGAGAAGTTCCGGCTAGACATAGTCGGACTCACTTCGACGCACAGCAAGGGCTCTGGAACCAGTTCTCTCGAGAGAGGATGGAGTCTCTTCCACTCTGGCGTTGCCGGCAGTGAGAGGCGACGGGCTGGGGTGGCAATTCTTGTTTCCCCCCGGCTCAGAACCTGCATGTTGGAGTTCAACCCGGTGGACGAGAGGGTAGCTTCCCTCCGCCTTCGGGTGGGGGGACGGGTCCTGACTGTTGTTTGCGCTTACGCGCCAAGCAGCAGCTCAGAGTACCCACCCTTTTTGGATTCACTCGAGGGAGTACTTGAGGGTGCTCCCCCGGGTGATTCCCTCGTTCTACTGGGGGACTTCAACGCTCATATTGGCAACGACAGTGAAACCTGGAGAGGCGTGATTGGTAAGAATGGCCGCCCGGATCTGAACCCGAGTGGCGTGTTGTTATTGGACTTTTGTGCCCGTCACGGATTGTCCATAACGAACACCATGTTCAAGCATAAGGGTGTCCATATGTGCACTTGGCACCAGGACACCCTGGGCCGCAGTTCCATGATCGACTTTGTAGTTGTGTCATCGGATTTGCGGCCTCATGTTTTGGACACTCGGGTGAAGAGAGGGGCGGAGCTTTCTACCGATCACCACCTGGTGGTGAGTTGGCTGCGATGGTGGGGGAGGATGCCGGACAGACCTGGCAGGCCCAAACGCATTGTGAGGGTTTGCTGGGAACGTCTGGCAGAGTCTCCTGTCAGAGAGAGTTTCAATTCCCACCTCCGGAAGAACTTTGAACATGTCGCGAGGGAGGTGCTGGACATTGAGTCCGAGTGGACCATGTTCCGCACCTCTATTGTCGAGGCGGCTGATTGGAGCTGTGGCCGCAAAGTAGTTGGTGCCTGTCGTGGCGGTAATCCTAGAACCCGTTGGTGGACACCGGCGGTGAGGGATGCCGTCAAGCTGAAGAAGGAGTCCTATCGGGTTCTTTTGGCTCATAGGACTCCTGAGGCAGCGGACAGGTACCGACAGGCCAAGCGGTGTGCGGCTTCAGCGGTCGCGGAGGTAAAAACTCGGACATGGGAGGAGTTCGGGGAAGCCATGGAAAACGACTTCCGGACGGCTTCGAAGCGATTCTGGACCACCATCCGCTGCCTCAGGAAGGGGAAGCAGTGCACTATCAACACCGTGTATAGTGAGGATGGTGTTCTGCTGACCTCGACTGCGGATGTTGTGGATCGGTGGAGGGAATACTTCGAAGACCTCCTCAATCCCACCAACACGTCTTCCTATGAGGAAGCAGTGCCTGGGGAATCTGTGGTGGGCTCTCCTATTTCTGGGGCTGAGGTTGCTGAGGTAGTTAAAAAGCTCCTCGGTGGCAGGGCCCCGGGGGTGGATGAGAGCCGCCCGGAGTTCCTTAAGGCTCTGGATGCTGTGGGGCTGTCTTGGTTGACAAGACTCTGCAGCATCGCATGGACATCGGGAGCGGTACCTCTGGATTGGCAGACCGGGGTGGTGGTCCCTCTCTTTAAAAAGGGGAACCGGAGGGTGTGTTCTAACTATCAGGGGATCACACTCCTCAGCCTTCCCGGTAAGGTCTATTCAGGTGTACTGGAGAGGAGGCTACGCCGGATAGTTGAACCTCGGATTCAGGAGGAACAGTGTGGTTTTCGTCCTGGTCGTGGAACTGTGGACCAGCTCTATACTCTCGGCAGGGTCCTTGAGGGTGCATGGGAGTTTGCCCAACCAGTCTACATGTGCTTTGTGGACTTGGAAAAGGCATTCGACCGTGTCCCTCGGGAAGTCCTGTGGGGAGTGCTCAGAGAGTATGGGGTATCGGACTGTCTGATTGTGGCGGTCCGCTCCCTGTATGATCAGTGTCAGAGCTTGGTCCGCATTGCCGGCAGTAAGTCGGACACGTTTCCAGTGAGGGTTGGACTCCGCCAAGGCTGCCCTTTGTCACCGATTCTGTTCATAACTTTTATGGACAGAATTTCTAGGCGCAGTCAAGGCGTTGAGGGGATCCGGTTTGGTGGCTGCGGGATTAGGTCTCTGCTTTTTGCAGATGATGTGGTCCTGATGGCTTCATCTGGCCAGGATCTTCAGCTCTCACTGGATCGGTTCGCAGCTGAGTGTGAAGCGACTGGGATGAGAATCAGCACCTCCATGGTTCTCGCCCGGAAAAGGGTGGAGTGCCATCTCCGGGTTGGGGAGGAGATCTTGCCCCAAGTGGAGGAGTTCAAGTACCTCGGAGTCTTGTTCACGAGTGAGGGAAGAGTGGTTCGTGAGATCGACAGGCGGATCGGTGCCGCGTCTTCAGTAATGCGGACGCTGTATCGGTCCGTTGTGGTGAAGAAGGAGCTGAGCCGCAAGGCAAAGCTCTCAATTTACCGGTCGATCTACGTTCCCATCCTCACCTATGGTCATGAGCTTTGGGTTATGACCGAAAGGACAAGATCACGGGTACAAGCGGCCGAAATGAGTTTCCTCCGCCGGGTGGCGGGTCTCTCCCTTAGAGATAGGGTGAGAAGCTCTGTCATCCGGGAGGAGCTCAAAGTAAAGCCACTGCTCCTCCACATCGAGAGGAGCCAGATGAGGTGGTTCGGGCATCTGGTCAGGATGCCACCCGAACGCCTCCCTAGGGAGGTGTTTAGGGCACGTCCGACCGGTAGGAGGCCACGGGGAAGACCCAGGACACGTTGGGAAGACTATGTCTCCCGGCTGGCCTGGGAACGCTTCGGGATCCCCCGGGAAGAGCTAGACGAAGTGGCTGGGGAGAGGGAAGTCTGGGCTTCCCTGCTTAGGCTGCTGCCCCCGCGACCCGACCTCGGATAAGCGGAAGAAGATGGATGGATGGATGGATGGATGGATATTATTTTTTCAGAAATTATTGAAAAAAAATTGTGTTATTAAAGTCAACAATGCAACTTTTTCTTGCTGCATTTCACCTATTTGCTCTTTTATTATACTTGTTCATGTTTTAGAATTTGTTGTTGTTGTATTTTTAGAATGATGTGCCGTGGGCCGGTAAAACATTAGCTGAGGGGGGCCGGAAATGGCCCCCGGGCCACACTTTGGACACCCCCGCTTTAAATAGACCCCCCTTTTAGACCAGTTGATCTGCCGTCTCTTTTCTGCTCTGCCCCCCTCTGCTGCGTGGAGAGGTTATTAGGTGACTACAGATGACGCGCTAGCTGTTCAAAGTCGGGACCCGGGGTGGACTACTCATCTGTGCATCAGTTGGGGACGTCTCTGCACTGCTGACTTGTATCCACTCAAGATGATCCCCTGCTGGCCCCACTATGGACTGGGGGGGCTGTGTGGGGGGGTCCCCACATCTGCGGTCCCCTCCAAGGTTTCTCACTGTATCCCATTGGATTGGGTTTTTTCTTGCCCTGATGTGGCATCTGAGCCGAGGATGTCGTTGTGGCTTGTGCAGCCCTTTGAGACACTTGTGATTAAGGGCTATATAAGTAAACTTTGATTGATTGATTGATGTTTTGAAAATACAGCTTAAAATACTTCCACATATAATAATTGTACTCCCTTCTGAAAGCCCACTCGCTGGTTAAGTTATTACCATTTTTAGACGTCGCAAACTGTTTTGTGCTCTTTTCATATGTCTTTAGAATTGAAAGCAGCGTTAAGTCCTTTCGTCTCGATGAGCTGTTTGGACTCTTTGGTAGAACTTATCAGAGCAGGGTTGTGTTACCCAGCAGTACGCAGGTGGTGTGCAATAAGAAGCCTGCAGAGGAGAAGCTTTGATTACAGTCTGATATTACTGAATACTTACTATCAGTGCATGCAGTAATACAGTATGTGGCCTTTGACGTGACTTTAGGCATGAATGTGTGTTTAACGACTCTCACACATAATTATCAAGTACTTCATCTAAGGCTCATGCAGGCAAGGTGATATCCAGAAAAATTCCAGATCGTCATCACCAACACGTGGGGCAAAAAATTCCATGAACGCATGTTCCAGAAACACAAAGCAAACTATCATTATGACAAGCAAGACGGTGTAAAGTAAGTCCTTGACAGGTTCATGTTTATGAAGGGACATTCCACCGGAATTGTATTCCTCAGAAATGGAATGCATAAATGTCTAGTAGAATTACCTGTAAAATACCTTTGAAATATATGTATCTGATTGCATGTTTTATAAATACTATATAAAACAATAATCTAAACAACCTTGAAAAGTGGACAAAATAGTACAAAACCCAAAATACGTTGCTTGGATGGCAACATATGTTGCTCCAAAACCTGTATGTACCTTTCAGCATTAATGGTGCCTTCACAAATGTGTAAGTTACCCATGCCTTGGGCACTAATACACCCCCATACCATCACAGATGCTGGCTTTTCAACTTTGCGCCTAGAACAGTCCGGATGGTTGTCTTCCTCTTTGGTCCGGAGGACACGACGTCCACAGTTTCCAAAAACAATTTGAAATGTGGACTCGTCAGACCACAGAACACTTTTCCACTTTGCATCAGTCCATCTTAGATGAGCTTGGCCCCAGCGAAGCCGGCGGCGTTTCTGGGTGTTGTTGATAAATGACTTTCGCTTTGCATAGTAGTTTTAACTTGCACTTACAAATGTAGCGACAAACTGTAGTTACTGACAGTGGTTTTCTGAAGTGTTCCTGAGCCCATGTGGTGATATCCTTTACACACTGATGTCGCTTTTTGATGCAGTACCGCCTGAGGGATCCAAGGTCAGGGGCATTCAATGTTACGTGCAGTGATTTCTCCAGATTATCTGAACCTTTTGATGATAATATGGACCGTAGCTGGTGAAATCCCTAAATTTCTTGCAATAGCTCGTTGAGAAATGTTGTTCTTAAACTGTTGGACAATTTGCTCACGCAAGTGGTGACCCTCGCCCCATCCTTGTTTGTGAATGACTGAGCATTTCATGGAAGCTGCTTTTATACCCAATCATGGCACCCACCTGTTCCCAATTAGCCTGTTCACCTGTGGGATGTTCCAAATAAGTGTTTTTGATGAGCATTCCTCAACTTTCTCGGTCCTGTTTGCCACTTGTGCCAGCTTTTTTGAAACATGTTGCAGGCATCAAATTCCAAATGAGCTAATATTTGCAAAAAATAACAACGTTTTCCAGTTTGAACGTTAATTATCTTGTCTTTGCAGTCTAGTCAAGTGAATATAGGTTGAAAAGGATTTGCAAATCATTGTATTCTGTTTATATTTACGATTTTCACAACGTGCCAACTTCACTGGTTTTGGGGTTTGTAATTAAAATTAAAATAATTTTATTTCAATATAAAAAAAAATTCATGTGACAATATTTTTTTGGAATTGTGTAGATGGAGAGTATTTTTTATTCAAATATTCTTTTTTTTCTAGTCTTGAAATAAACAATCCAGGTTTTCTTCATTTATTTCAATATTCATCTATATACATAAACATTTACAATGCAGTGTATGCAAGAGGTACAATCTCATGTAACACTTGAAATATTATCAAACACAAAGCAATAGAAATGAAGTAATGAGCTTTCGGTATCACATATAAAAACACATCATGTGGTGTATTGTTTCTTCTTCTAAACTGTAGTGTGAGATAATAAATAGTTCAAACGCAACATAATGCTGTTGTAAGCAAACACCTTTATTTATACACCCAAAACTACGGATGCTGGATAAGCATAGAAAAAGAAATCTCCATACTGTATAATATGATACAATTTCTATCTTTTTTTTAATTTATAAAATAAGTGTTCACAAATGCCCTGCTTTAATAACGAGCTCTAATAACTGCTTATAACTACATTACAATGCGTAATAATCAAACCAAAATGATCAAGTCACACTTATTCATACCCAAATATAGTACATATCAGTGATACGTTTTAATCACGCATGGATGGATGTTATTTCATCAAAGTTTATCTACAGTAAGGAAAGATGAAGCTTCAAATTCGGAGTAATTTCCACATTGTAAGTATGATGTACACCAGTAGCCTATTTACAGCCCTAAAATGGCACAATATTATATTCCAACTGTCAAAATACTAGCTATAGCAGTACAGTAGATTTCAAAAAAGCACATGTTCATCTGGAGGGAAGAGTAGTACAGTATTGCGTAACATGATAACAAATACATTTCAGTATCAGGCACATTTATCATCGTTTGCAGGAAACAAACTGCTACTTTCAATTCTACTGATGGGAAACATGTTATTAAGTGTAATATTGTTGAGTGGCGTGTATGCTGGAGACAATGGGATATATAATAGCACACCCTGGTGGTAAGAATGGAAATAGGGCTGGGCGATAAAACATTAGTGATAGAAACATACCGTATTTTCTGGACTATAAGGTGCACTTAAAATCCTTTTTTTCCCCTTAAAACTCGACGGTGCGCCTTATAACCCAATGCGCCTAATGTACGGATTAATTCAGGTTTTACTTACCGACCTCGAAGAAATTGTATTTGGTAATGACAAGTGTGACCAGTAGATGGCAGTCAAACATAAGAGATAGGTGTAGACTGCAATATGATGGCAATATGACTCAAGTAAACAACACAGACATTTTATATGTTCCATTGAAAATATAGAACATTACACACGGCGCTCAAAAATCTATCAAAATGTTTTAGTACGACTTTGGTAAGCTATGAAGCCGCACCGCTTGATGGATTGTAGGCGCATTAAACATACGAGTATTATTATGGTGAGTGTATAAGGTAAGGCATATTATCTGGCGTTTTGTTTCGCAATATTATGCAAAAGCAACTTTTCTTACTTTCTGGCACCTGCTGATCTGTATTTGGGATCTGCATAAATCATGAAAAATTGCACGTGTCCGCCTTCGTAGTCCGTGCCGACACAGTAGTCGATAAGCTTCTTCTTTTTCTCTATCTTCTTGTTATGGGACATTCATCCTCCACTGTGGCCATTTCTAATATAAAGTATTGTAAAGTTCTTACTTATATCTGTCAGTAAACTCGCCATGAAAGCGCTAAAACATACCGGTGTAGTGAGTATACATTATTCACCCTAGGAACTATAGTTATTAGAGAGTTCCGGTCGGATGGTTTTTCACGGGACACATTTCTGGCCTTATTGTTGTTTACGGATGAGAAGATGCTAAGTAAATTCTGAATGTCATTAAAACAGTTAGCTCCATCTTTTGACACTTCTTCCACGCTACAACAAAGATGACGGGGAGAAGACGCTGCCGAAGGTGAGCCACGTAAATAAGACCACCCACAAAGCGGCTTGAAGATGATCTGTAAAACAAAATCTATGCAACATTTTGACCAAAGAACCACCATTACATGTTATGTAGACCACAAGGAAGTGTTTTCAATTTAGAAAAAAACAAACAATAATATGACTCCTTTAATGTGCCCTATAATCCGGTGCGCCTTATATATGAAAAAAGATCGAAAATAGACCATTCATCGGCAGTTCGCCTTATAATCCGGTGCGCCCTATGATCCGGAAAATACGGTAATTGGGATTTTTCTGAATGGAACGTAGTCAGACCAATGATGCAAGATGATACCATACCACACCACCTCAGCCGTGCTCACCCTTTAGAGCACAGCCTGGCACTAAAACTGCAGACAATAGTTCTTTACAGATTTCTCTAAGTTTACATTTTCACACTTTGCAGTATTGTGTTACACTTTATTCAGCATTTCTTAAATAATCCTTATTTTTGCGCCTTCATTTTAAAAGGTATTGTTTAGTGTTTACATTGATTAAGTGTTTTCCATGGATGTGTTGACATTTATTTTCCTTTCTGCCTCAGTAGCTGAGAGGATTACAATAACTGGAAGGTTACATTTGAAATTAAAATGTTTACATTTCATACATTTCCGATAGGTCATAAATAATATGAATAATTATCGATATCGACCAATATAAAACACTTATACGGCGATACAGTTTTCTGTCATATCGCCCAGCCCTAAATGGAGGCTAACTTGGAATAGTGCCGCACAGGGATTCTAAAACTGTGGTATGTGTACCACTAGGGGTACGTGGGCTCCTCTTAGTGGTACGCAAAAGAATCATTTGATTAAAGTACAGTGTTTTTTTTCCCTATACTCAAACTGTGTGTAATGTTACAGTGGCCAAAAATATTAAACATAATTGTTAAATAAAACATCTGCCTTGTTTTTAATGAATACTCAGGCCTACTACGCTATTTGGGTCATTACAGTGGTACTTGGAGAGCCACTTTTTTTCTGAGGTGGTACTTAGTAAAAAAAAGTTTGAGAACCACTGGTGTGGGGTGTCCATCGTTTTTCAATATAACACTAAAATTTAACAAGGCATAAAACATTTCAGTATTAACCTACTGTACATCCATAACAGGAAGCCATGTGTATTATGCCTATAAAATGCTCAATAAAATGTCATCTTGCAGAACACAATAATCATGTTTACAGGTAGAAAAATAAAGTCGGTCTGCAGAAGTCGCAGGGTAAAAGCTTAACCAGTTCCACTCATTTCATCAGACCCTAGCTGCTCCTGCAGAGTGAATGTTCCGGCACAGGCTCGTCACACTACAGTACTAACAACCAAAAGGTGTGTGCTAGATTCGAGGCTAACAGGCTTTTGAAGCGTTCTTTGACTTGCCTTACCACAAGGAGGCATCCCATCAGTCAGTCAGGCAGACTCCAGAACAGATTCCAATGAAAGGCAGGTTGTGATCGGACGAAGGTCTTGGCATGGAAGTACATTGTTTATGGCAGTGCGGGCTGTTTGTTGGTGCTATAAAACGGTGGCCTCCTCAATGGCGTTGACCCACCTGGAACACACAAATGAAGGAATATTTGACACGTATATGAAAACTTTTAGCTGCTTTAATAGCAGTAAACATTTTTCCTGGGGTTTCACATTTCAAATGTACTTCTGTGCAACATGAAGGTTGAAGGAAACATTATTTAAACATTATTAAACATAATTTTCTCAGGGCATTCTATCGCTCCTCGTATTTCATCTTTTAATTTATGTATTTTAAATGTCCTTTGCATGTGCTGTGTAAGTGACTTAGGAGGTCATTTATGTCTATTTTGGGATTAAGACCCAATTTAAGGCGGTACTTAGGCGGTACTGCATCAAAAAGCGACATTAGTGTGTAAAAGATATCACCACATGGGCTCAGGAACACTTCAGATAACCGCTGTCAGTAACTACAGTTTGTCGCTACATCTGTAAGTGCAAGTTAAAACTCTACTATGCAAAGCGAAAGCCATTTATCAACAACACCCAGAAACGCCGCCGGCTTTGCTGTGCTGCTTTTGCTGATCCACCTCTTCTTTGTCAAATTGTTAAGAGTTTAGTCTTGTGTTATATTGACTATTGTTCTACAGTCTGGGCGTCTGCTGCAAGTGGTGAGATCAGTAAGCTCCAGATTGTCCAGAATAGGGCAGCAAGGCTGGTTCTTGGTTGTTCACTAAGAACCAATGTGAACCAAATGCATGCTTCTCTTTCCTGGCTAACAGTGCAGGACAGGTTGTTGGCTAATACTCTTATATTGTTCAAATCAGTAACCGGTAGTAAAACTCCTGCTTTTCTCATGGCCCAAATAGTTCACAGTAGCACTATGCATAATCACAATACTAGGGCATCCAGTGAGGGGCATTTTGTACTCCCTCGTCCCATGAAGAATGCTTTGCGGAAATCTTTTATTTATAGATCTTTATCGCTCTGGAATAACCTGCCTCGAATTCTCACCAGCATTGAAAGTAAACAGGTTTTAAAAAAGAGTATAATATTTTATCTGAGTTTTTAAATTAGTTTGCTCGTTAATGATTTGTTTGGTTTTATATTGTGTAGTTATATTTATATGGTAATTATTATTCTGTGACTGTAAATTGTTTGCTTGTTTTTTATTGATGCTTTTATTTTTTTCTGTATTGTGTAGTTATAATTATATGCTTTTACTTGTAATTGTATTGAATTGTGGACCCCAGGAAGACTAATGGGTTGTTGAGGCAACCAGCTAATGGGGATCCTTAATAAACATCAAAAATCAAATCAAATTCGCTGGGCCCGAGCTCATCTAAGATGGACTGATGTGAAGTGGAAAAGTGTTCTGTGGTCTGACAAGTCCACATTTCAAATGGTTTTTGGAAACTGTGGACATTGTGTCCTCCGGACCAAAAAGGAAAAGAACCATCCGGATTGTTCTAGGCACAAAGTTCAAAAGCCAGCATCTGTGATGGTATGGGGGTGTATTAGTGCCCAAGGCATGGGTAACTTACACATCTGTGAAGGCACCATTAATGCTGAAAGGTACATACAGGTTTTGGAGCAACGTACGTTGCCATCCAAGCAACATTACCATGGACGCCCCTGCTTATTTCAGCAAAACAATGCCAAGCCACGTGTTACAACAGCGTGGCTTCATAGTAAAAGAGTGCAGGTACTAGACTGGCCTGCCTGTAGTCCAGACCTGTCTCCCATTGAAAATGTGTGGGGCAATATGAAGCCTAAAATACCACAACGGAGACCCCAGACTGTTGAACAAGCAAGAATGGCAAAGAATTCCACCTGAAAAGCTTCAAAAATTGGTCGCCTCAGTTCCCAAACGTTTACTGAATGTTGTTAAAAGGAAAGGCCATGTAACACAGTGGTAATAATGCCCTGTGCCAACTTTTTTGCAATGTGTTGCTGCCATTAAATTCTAAGTTAATGATTATTTGCAAAAAAAAAATATGTTTCTCTGTTCGAACATTAAATATCTTGTCTTTGCAGTCAATTCAATTGAATATAAGTTGAAAAGGATTTGCAAATCATTGAATTCTGTTTTTATTTACGAATTACACAACGTGTCATAATTGAACATTTTAGAGTATGCCTGTGAATATTTTCCACCTATCAAGGTATTGCTGGGTTGCAACAACGTGACCTAGAGGCACTTCCATGTTTCAGATGGTGGCCAGGGTGCCATTAGACTAGTGTTTATTTTCCTGCAGTAATGCAGATTTTGCCGTATATCATGAAAAACATATGTGAATGTGATGTAGTGGAGCCACACTCTTTAAAAGATTTCAAAGATTCATCATCGCCAAAGTGGACTTCTTTCTACACTCACAAATATTTACTTACATCTGGATGGGTCCACAATTTATGCATTAAATCTAACAAAGACAACGTTGGAGATATTCGTGAATTGGTAAAAAACTTACTTAATTGGCGTTAACAAGTGCAGTGATCATCTCCCTAATGAGGATAAGTGGTATAGAAAATGGATTAATGAAAGTTTTGGTTTTGCAGTTGTCCTGTTTCGCTGTCATCTATCATTTATGTCTGCAGTTGTTTTATGTGAACTTAGTAAATGTTTTTCTGTTATGCAGCCACGTTTGGTTTCCAACACTATTTTGCAGTATCCAGTATGCCATTACTATGAAATGTGCAACGTACAAGAGATTTATTAATCTAGTTCAGGAGTGTCCAAACTACAACCGGCCAACGTCTTCAATTTGAGAGTTTAATAAGGAATGTTGCCCTCAGGGAGATTGCATTAATTTTAAAAGTCTGGCTAATTTAATGCTGCTGTGATGTTGCCATCCAGCGGACAACATAGGTACTTCAGGTCAATGACTTTTAATTAACTCAATGTCTTCCCTTGTCACAAAAAAAAAGTCTAAAAAATCCAACCAAGACAAAATGTCAACAAACACACATAATACAACCAGCTCACTGAACTTTGTTGACATTATAAAAACGTCAATGAACCATAAAACATTTAAAATTACACCCATTTGAAGCCATTACAAAACATTATGGAAAAAATGCAAAACACTCTCCACACTTATCCATGTTTGACACATTTTATCTGCTTGATATTTCTGATTGATTACAAAACTTCCAGGAGGTTGTCATGGAAGTAAACAAGGTAGGAGTCAAACTTTCACATAATCTTAATATTATAATAAATAAATAATAAATGTGTTATACTTGTATAGCGCTTTTCTACCTTTAAGGTACTCAAAGCGCTTTGACAGTATTTCCACATTCACCCATTCACACACACATTCAATATTCAATTATATTAATTATTAATGATGTATCCATTATATTAATATAATATGTACACACACACGCACGCACACACGCACTTACACAGTTACTTTACATGCAGTCGGCTTTCGGCCCGCGATCCAATTTTTGTCAACAGCGCCTGATGTAGTTTATTATTGCAGTGCTTTCAATTGATTACTTGCTAAGAATACGCCGTGTTTGACCTCCATGTGCTCGTATCCAAGGCGACAGCAACCTGCCGTGACGTCACATGCAACCCAGCAACTCTCAGGGCATTGAATCCATCACAAATAGTTTTTTGTTTTTTATATTTATATATTTTTCACTTTCAAAACCAACCTGATCTTTTCTTTTCAATTCTTTTTATTTTATTTTTCAACTGCGAACGGAGCGTGTCGAGCAAGTGAAAAAAAAAAGAATAAAACAAACACACATACACTCCAAACACAGATAACGGTAAGGGGTCAGGTCATGTTGGAATCCCACTCAATCATTGTCTATTTTATATAGAGATGCGAATATACACAAAAAGCCTAGATTTGAGAGTTATCTACTGCAGAGGGCTTCAGCTTATACACATCCACAGCAGATTTCAGCACATTTGTCAAGGTTTTTTTCAGACACATGCAAAATAAAAGGATCCCAGATCTATTGATAATAACAAAGCAAAAACAAAACATGGCATGGCACTGAGGATTTGAGGTTCTGATTCTGATATTTTTCCATGTAAAGAGTGTTACTCCTTTGGCCAATAATAAACTTAACCACACAAAATGTTGTTGATACTTTTTAAGTTTCATATTTTCTGGGTACAAACCAAATATAAACAACCGTGCGACCAATGGCAATTGAGTGTGTAAAATGTTTTTAATGCATTGGTTTACTTCTTGCCAACATTTTTGTATTTCTCCACGCAACCAAATGCAATGGAAACGTGTACCTTGTTCTGTCGCACACTTAAAACATTTATCAGGTATATCTTGACTATACTTGTGGAGCTTTTTAATATGTATGTTCTCATTATATATAGATCTTTTAAAACATTTATTTTTTCTCATCGCATTACAGCTGTTTGCCATTTTTTTCTACTTATTCTGTTTCGTTTTGTAATAGTATTTTTAGATGTGTCGCGGGCCGTAAACGAATTATTTGCGGGCGGTACTTTGAACACCTCAAAGCAGGTTCTATCAGTTCATGCTCACAGACTTACAGATGGTGCAGGCCCTATTTATCCTCTACAAGAAGTCCACGGACATGGAATCACCCTCGTCACCCTTTTCCACAACTGAATGGAATGCTAACGAGGGTGATCCTAATGACTGTTTTGTCCTGGCAGAAGTCTCATTCAGGTCTTCATTGTATCTTAACAGCTCAGCAAAACCATCATTTTATGGTAATGAGGATAAATACTTCGAATCCAGCACCATACACTCAAACTGGGGCGAGGGGTGTGTCGATACAAATTTTTAACTTCCAATACAATACTGAAATTGGAGCTTTGAGTGTTTTTTGTATTGAATTGTTTTTTTTTGAATTCATTAATCATATTTGTATTTATTTTTTGAAAGATTTTTTAAATTTAATGAAATTATTATTATTATTTCAATAATCCGATAAGATATCAACAGGAATCATAGTACATGCTAGCAGTGTTGGGACTAACGCGTTACAAAGTAACGCGTTACTGTAACGCCGTTAGTTTCGGCGGTAACTAGTAATCTAACGCGTTATTTTTTATTTTTCAGTAACTCAGTTACCGTTACTACATGATGCGATACTGCGTTATTTTACATTACTTTTAATGTAGTATAAAGTGTGTTAGTGTCGTAGTTCTGATTCTTCTTGTGTCACAAACCGGAGAAGAGAGACGTGCGCTCTGTGTGTGTGTCTGAGTGTGGGGGGAGAGAGAGGAGGGGGGCGTGTCTGATCATGGCGGAGCTGCAGTCGAGTTTGTTGGAGATATTTTCACTACTATTCTTTTGTCGAGCACAAAGAAAATAACATTTTAGTTAAATGTAAATTGTGCTTTGGATCAAAGATCCCATCTACTGCCCAAAACAGCAATTCAAATCTGCTGAGTGCTGCAACAAGCTACCTAAGCAACATTCGACGTAGCTAGTAAAGAGAGACAGAGACTCCGATGCCACTTTCCCTCCACCACTTAAGGATTGACTCTGCCTCTGTTCATCATTCAGCACTGAAGGTACACACTCTGTCAATCAATGTTCCCTCTAATTGTTCATGTTTGAGCAAACGCAAAAAGTCCGTGAGCATTGAGTGGAGCCCATGTGAGCAACATCAGACATGCACACTGTGGCTACACAAGCAGCACACCTGTCCCAAACCTGACTCAATAACAACTTACATCTCCATCCATCCATCCATTTTCTACCGCTTGTCCCTTTCGGGGTCGCTGGAGCCTATCTCAGCTGCATTCTGGCGGAAGGCGGTGTACACCCTGGACAAGTCCCCACCTCATCGCAGGGCCAACACAGATAGACATACAACATTCTCTTATTATTATAATCAAATGACAGCAGTCATTTCCTTGTCTAACATAAGTGTTTAGGCCCACTTACAATGACAATAACAACAAATATTGTTTTTCATGAACTGTGTACTTGTATTGTTTGTCTGGGTGGAGGTCCTGCTTTGGAAATAATTTGTACCCCTTTCAGACATTGCTTTTAGTTCCCATTAAAACATTCACATGTTGCACAATGAGATGTAAGCAGGGGATCATGTGTACATTCCTGCAACTTCCTGTTTGTAAAAAATATATTTTTATGAGTATTTATTTAATATACTAATAGCATTTCATGATTAATATTTATAAATTAAGATTCCTAATAAATGACACTAGAATAAGCACACATTTGATTGGTAATCATAGTGTAAGGACCTGGAATGACACTTTATGTGTGGTGTTGGAGTTGTCCGACTTGTTGTGTGGCTGTAAACGCATCACTGGCTAAGTGCCATATGTGTATGTGTTTGCGCAAGTGAGAAAGAGTGAGCAGCTGCTGTTGATCTAACAAAGTTGCCTCTTGGTCTGGTTTGTACTGCAGAAAATGACCACTTTTGCTAGATATAATTTTTTTTACTAATGTTTTGGTGACGTGTTTTTGGCCGACAATATAGAGTTTTGCTCAGTAAATTGATGGATGGAATTCATGTCCTCAAAGCGTCTCGACAGACGTTACAATATTTGAACAATGATGACGAAAACTGTTTTCTCTGTCGTGTCCGTGTCGTGTTGAAAATTGTTATGCGCTTATTTTTTTATTTGATTTTGTGCGTGGCATAGATTTGCCGTGCGCAGAGGATGCTTGAGCAGTGCGCAATTGCACAGGCGCGCACCTTAGAGGGAACGTTGCTGTCAATTCTCTTATATACTCTTTCATCCTAGACTTCTAGAGTGTTTGACTATCACATCACTCTAAATGTATAGACTATAAAGTTCACAAACATAAAGAGGGATCATAGTGGGCCAGGCCAATCTTTCCTTATCTCTAAACTAAAACTGGGGAAATGTGTAGAGTGTTCTGAGCTTCAGACATGATTTTGTGTCAGAATTATTTGAGGAAAAAATGCCTGGTTAGGCTTTGTGTATGTAAAAATAAAGTTAAAGTACTCATTTGGTTTACAGCTATGTTGTTATTATGCTGTTTGTTACTTATGTATGTTATGTTGCAGCTATTTAAAATAGTTTTGTCAATTTGTTTTGGCCAGAAACAAATTGGCCTTTGTAACATATCTTTGTCTTTGTGTGTTGTATGTAGACCACATTGCTTAGCAGAGTTCAGTGATGCAAATGCATGTCAAGTTGATCAACACATTGTATTATTCTGCAGTGCAATAACAGTACTGAAATGAAGGCTAAAGGGCATTAATGGGAGCTTTAAAAAAAAAAGAAGAAAAAAAGAAGTAACTAAATAGTTACTTTTCAAAGTAACGCATTACTTTTTGGTGTAAGTAACTGAGTTAGTAACTGAGTTACTTTTGAAATGAAGTAACTAGTAACTATAACTAGTTACTGGTTTTCAGTAACTAACCCAACACTGCATGCTAGTATCATTGTGTAGTGTGGAAAGCTAGACAGGATTTGATGAAGTGAAAATACTCAGATAACAATTATCGGTATGAAAAAAACTTATGGACAGATTTATGCTTTGAAGTGGAAGGGTAGTTTGTGCTATGGTGACACCTAGTGGCCACAATAATTCATTAAGTTGAGGGCATGATGCAGGAAGTTGAATGATGCCAACACGTTTGTTACTGGATACTTCTTATATGCTTCTGCCTTGCAAACATTGTATGTGTAAGTAATTGTTGTTTGTATTGATAAATGTTGTGCTTTTTCCAATTAAGAACACCTATTATGTATTATAGCTTGTGTGCTTAGCTGTTGTGTAGCTTCTAATACTTATAGCCTACGGAGGGGGTGTCAAACTCGTTTTCACTAAGGGCCACATCGCAGTCAAGGCTGTGCTTGTAACAGAGAATACTTTATGTATATAAATGTATAGGGATTCACCTCATGCATTTGATTATTATATATTTTACATACAATGCAAAAATATATTTTAATTTTGCAGTAATAACTCAGTCGCCAGTTTTACTGTAACATTTAATTTATTTTTTAGAGCCATATTACTGTAAATGGAAAAACGGTAGCATTGGTTTTTTTACACTAAAATTCAGGCAACTGGGCTGCTAATTTTTTACCGTAAAATCTTTTGTCATTACTACAGTGTACAATTTGATGGATAACTTGCTTTGAAATTGTAAGTCAAGCATATACCGTATTTTTCGGAGTATAAGTCGCACCGGCCGAAAATGCATAATAGAGAAGGAAAAAAACATGTATAAGTCGCATTTTTGGGGGAAATTTATTTGATAAAACCCAACACCAAGAATAGACATTTGAAAGGCAATTTAAAATAAATAAAGAATAGTGAACAACAGGCTGAATAAGTGTACGTTATATGACGCATAAATAACCAACTGAGAACGTGCCTGGTATGTTAACGTAACACAGTGTTTCCCACACATTCATTTATTTGTGGCGGCCCGCCACGAAAGATACGTCCGCCACAAATAAAAAAGAAAAAGAAAAATAATAATAATTTTTTTTTTTTTTGGTCCTGTCCAGCTTCTCAGGCAAATCATATAGTTGATGTAGATGCCCATATAGGCTGTTCAGATTTACTTTACAAAAGAGAAGTGTAGGATACTTCTCTTGTTGCCTTATTTGTATTTGACCACTACTGTTTTCTGTTTATTTGTTACTGACTTTGGCAGGACACCTCTGCCTCTGTTTCACTTTATGTTGCTGGTAAATAATATGGTTGTAGTAGTAGGCTAAAGTTAAATTATTTAGTATGCACTAATTAAAGGGGCAGAGCTTTAAGAGACATTTTAGCTTTTATATTTAATAAGATATATTTTTTGTAAGAACCACAATTAATAAATATATTTCAGTGAATAACTTATTGTTCAAATCTGTATATAAATATGTACATAAAGTGTTGTAATTATATTGTAAAATGGATGGATGGATGGATGGATGGACGTTTAAAACAAAACTGTTATTATTAATTAGTAAATATAAATTTTTTGAGCCTTTTTAGAGAAAATCATATTGTAGTAAATTATGCAAATTACTCGATGATGTCATGGTGACCACGCCCATAACCACGCCCCCACCGCCACAGGTATCTTGGCAGTTTATGGGAAACACTGTAACATATTATGGTAAGAGTCATTCAAATAACTATAACATATAGAACATGCTATACGTTTACCAAACAATCTGTCACTCCTAATCGCTAAATCCCATGAAATCTTATACGTCTAGTCTCTTACGTAAATGAGCTAAATAATATTATTTGATATTTTACGGTAATGTGTTAATAATTTCACACATAAATCGCTCCATAGTATAAGTCGCACCAAACTATGAAAAAAATTGCGACTTATAGTTTGAAAAATACGGTGTTTATTTTTGTAATTTTTATCTTAAGAAAAGAAAAGTTTGAAATGTATGGTACTATTATATTTGTTGCATTATTAAATAATAATAACATTTAAAAGAGATGCATTTGAATGCATGTATTTTTTTCTGGCAAAATAGAAAAAATACATTTAGTAAGAAAAAATAAAGTACTTTATTGATACATATTATTTGAAGGCATTGGCGTGCCACATTAAATGATATGCCGGGTCTCGAGTTCAACACTTGTGGCCAACAGTATAGCCTACCATGTTTACTTTTTGTACAATACGTCACTAAAATACAAGGCAAGAATGCTATTTTTGATTTTTTTGACTTGATATGCTCAAAAATAAAGTCAGAGCTGACCTGCGTGCTGTGTGATGATCATCAGCCTTGAAGGTGTAGTAGAGGGTCTTCTTGTGGTACAGATGGAACACGTTGCTGGTCTCATCGCCCTCGGGCCTCTCGGTCAGCTTGACGGTGAAGCCTTGCAGCGAGAGACTCTCGGAAGCCACTTTATCCTGGAGAAATGTCCAAATATGTCAGTGAGTTTAAAAGTAATCCAATAACATCTTGTAAAAAGAACAGGGAGAGCACAGAGCATCCCTTAAATAGTTATTGAAAAGTGTTTTGAAATGTGGTAACATGCATGCATTTATGACCGAGAGGTTATGAGAGTGTGTGTGTGTGTGTGAGTGTGTGTGTGTGTGGTTAGGTGCTGGTGTGGGAGACTCTGTGCCCCCTCACCTCACAGGCTGTGAAGGTGTAGAGCACCTTGTCTTTGAGAAGGAACCACAGACGTTTCCATTTCCTCTTGCTCTTCTTTCGCCGCTGCAAGATGCCACTCATGGTGGAGCCCTCCACCTCAAGAGGCAACTGAGATCAACAAAAACTGCATTTCAGTAAAGCAAGGCAAGAAGGGACTCTTCCAAAACCTTTTTATGGATGCTTTTAGTGACCTCTACTGGCAACACGCTCACATTGCAGCCTAAAAACAGCAGCTGCGAATCCCATACATTTCTATAGCTGTAACTGACAGCTCCCTGGTGGTCTAGTGGTTAGGATTCGGCGCTCTCACCGCCGCGGCCCGGGTTCGATTCCCGGTCAGGGAATGAGTCTTTTTCAAACAAAATCTTACACAGCACATTGTTGCTTTTTCTCATTTAGCAAATGTAACTAACTTGACTGAGAGAGGCTGTGCTCTTCCTGCTCTTCCAAAGACTTTGTGTCTGCAGACTTTGGAAGACGGCCGAGAGGGGACGACTGGCCCGTTGGGAGCGTGGACTTGAATTGCCGCATGCCCCCGACACACTGCAGCCTACGCTCAAACACAATTAATAAAATATGTCAATTAGGACATAAAAAAACGGCTTTTTAGTTTCAGAAATGTATGCGTCACACCTCTTTTCCTGAGCTCGGCATAGCAGTGGTCGCACACTTTGGTCACTCTGTCTTTGAGGTACTTAAGTGGATACCTGTTCCTGGAGCAAGCTCGACACACCACCTGTACAAAGGCACAGAAGACAGAACCGGTAAACTATAGACAAAGTCCATCGATTCGACTTGTCAGTGATAGCCATGTCATTCTCACCTTGCCACAGGCGTTACAGTGATGTCGTCGGAGAGTGAGGCTAAAGTCAGAAGTGCAGTTCATGCACATCATCACATGAGAAACAGGCACCAGAACTGGAGCAGCTTCGCCCAAGGCCATCCACAGCTTCTCACGCGCCTGTTAACATGTATTGCACTTATAGGAGCAAGCAGGGATAAAAAAACAAAAAACACACACATACAGTACACCTTGTCCCTTATTACTAGTCATTCATGGTGAATGCAATTGACAGTTTAACAACACCAACACAATATCTAAACTACTTCCTTATTCTATTTTATTACATACATATATTAAAAAAAAGTAATTGGTACACAATAAGTAAATACAAACTACTTTTGAAATACTTTGTTTTTTCACTTCAATGTTCTCCTGTGTCCAGGGAATTATTCCCTGAGTTTGTAAAACAAAATCAACAAAAAAGCTTCTGAGAAAATAACAAAATCCCTCTACTATCGGTCTTGTACTGATACTACCCTTCCTTGCAATTTGGACATGGATGATTAGTAAACATTAATAATTGATAAGCGATGTATTTATTTGTAAATAAAGTAATGCAGACAGTTCTATAATTTGGCTGACTGCAACAAGCCACCTCACCAAGAGATCTGAGCAGTTCCTTTATTATAGGGCACTTATGTTACAGTTTTGCACACACTAATTTAATATGTGGGAATTAATTTATCTTTAAAGTTGCAAGTAATAAACGAGTATTTAGTGATACGAAAAGAAAATTGAAACGGCATCAATATACATAAATTAAAGATGCATCGATATTGCATTTTTAATCGTATCGTAGCTCCTGAATCGTAATCGTAATCGAATTGTAAGGTGCCTAAAGATTCCTACCTCTACTCCCCTTGGTGTCGGCACTTCGGATCTATCCGCCCTCCTATTACGTGTTGTGTACTGACTGTGACAATGCTGACACACCAACAGTTGTTGTTGTATTATCCTCTCTCTAGACCACAGATGTCAAACTCAAGGCCCGGGGGCCAGATCAGGCTCGCCACATAATTTTATGTGGTCCGCGAAGGCCTTAAAATAATATATGTTTATCTTTTCTTGCTAAATGTATTAATTCTTTCCATTTTGACAGAAAATAAATACATGTACTTCATGCGACTGCATATCTTTCACACTTTAATAGTATTTAATATTGCAACAAATATTATATTTTCATACATTCCAAACATTTTTTGTTGAAATAAAAATAAATACTTAAATATCTGCTTGACTTATGATTTCAAAGCAGCAGGTTACCCATCAAATTGTACACTGTAAAAATGACAAATGTCAAAATAATTTTACTGTGAAAAAACAAAACGGTGGAACCATTTCTCACCATTTGCAGTAATACACTGTAAAACACTGCCAGCAAAGTCGTCTATTTTTTTATTTCTATTTTCATAAATGTGTTATCAATTTTCAATTTACGGTAATATGCTATAAAAAAACACAGAATTTTCAGTTGCCAAAAAATTTTTTTGGCAACTGACCTGCCATTTTTTTTACTATAAAATCTATATATTTTTAAGTGTTGTAAAAAAATTTTTTTTTTTTTTTTTAAATGCATAGGCAATCATGTAATACCGTGAGGCAAATTCGTATACATTTATATTCATACAAGCGGCCCTCTTAGGCAGCCGTAATTGCGATGTGGCCGAGTTTGACACCCCTGCTCTAGACTCTTTATTAATCGACTCGTTAATTCCCTGTTATTATCGGCTTACTTTCTGCTGTTTCCCTCTACACTTCTTTTAAGTTCACTAAGCACTTATTTCTTTGTGTTGTTTAAAGCTAGTTTAGCGGTTAGCTTAACTATTAACGTGATTGCTCCTGTTATGTTAAGCCTCGTCCTCCAAAGATAACAATATTTAAGATACTAAGAAATGCAGTTAATTTGCAGTTATGGGAGTGATTATTATTAGTCTAGAGGAGCGGCTCCAAACTAGTAAGGAGACTCATAATTAGCTACTCGCCATTTTAAAAATAAATACATAATTGTGATCGGGATAAAAGGTATTAATCGGCAATGGCGATCACATACTTTTCATCAAAATCGTCTGATACTGATCGGTGACCGATCGATCAGCACATCCCTAGTAATTGCAGGATTATGTCGAAATAATTCTGTTTTATTATCCTCATAAAAGGGAAACGAGCGACATGACTATAGACAAAAATAATCCCAGTAATTGTGTTGATCTATATTAGTTTCAACTGTAAAACTGTTTTCTCATCCACCAAACTAACAACTGTTGTGGTCATCACATTGTAACCTCTGTTCTCTCACCTCATTGCAGGATCCTCCAAATGTACAGAGCCCTGCAGCGTGATCTGCAATGGCCCGACTCAATGTATGGAACCAGTCTTCCCTCTCTCCAATGGAGCTGACGAATACAATGTTTATGATTAGTTTGCCGCAATGTAGGTTTGCACTGCACCTTACTCAGAGGAGTTTCCTTTGGTGTAGCTAAATAAGGTAACCAAAGCATTCTATACAGCCGTTCTACACCCTTGAAAAGTACAACTTTCATACCAAACATTAAATTGTTAAAGACGTCCGGCGTCTTTGGTTTGGTCCGCGAGTCGTCACAAGTATAAAAAAGGAATCTGACCCGCAAAGTGCCAACAGTTTCAATGTAAATGTTTGCCATTATAATTGCTACGGCATTGCCGCCACCTTGTGGACAGTGTGAATATATAAGGTGTTGTCTCGATACCAATATTTTGGTACCGGTACCGGTACCAAAATGTATTTCGATACTTTTCTGTACTTTTCAATACTTTTCTAAATAAAGGGGACCACAAAAAATCGCATTATTGGCTTTATTCTAACAAAAAAACTTACGGTACATTAAACATATGTTTCTTATTGCAAGATTTTCCTTAAATAAAATAGTGAACATACAAGACAACTTGTCTTTTAGTAGTAAGTAAGCAAACAAAGGCTCCTAATTTAGTTTACTGACATATGCAGTAACATATTATGTCATTTTCCATTATATTATGTTGTCAAAATTATTAAGGACACGTGGTAGAAAATGAATTATTAATCTACTTGTTCATTTACTGTTAATATATGCTTACTTTCTCTTTTAACATGTTCCATCTACACGTCTGTTAACATGTAATAATCACTTATTCTTCTGTGTACATTAGTTTTGGATAGAGATGTCCGATAAATGCTTTAAAATGTAATATCGGAAATTATCGGTATCGTTTTTTTAAATTATCGGTATCGTTTTTTTTTTTGTTTTTTTTAAAATTAAATTAATATAAAAAACACAAGATACACTTACAATTAGTGCACCAACCCAAAAAACCTCCCTCCCCCATTTACACTCATTCACACAAAAGGGTTGATATTCTGGTTCCTACATTATATATCAATATATATCAATACAGTCTGCAAGGGATACAGTCCGTAAGCACACATGATTGTGCGTGCTGCTGGTCCACTAATAGTACTAACCTTTAACAGTTAATTTTACTCATTTTCATTAATTACTAGTTTCTATGTAACTGTTTTATATTGTTTTACTTTCTTTTTTATTCAAGAAAATGTTTTTAATTTATTTATCTTATTTTATTTAATTATTTAAAAAAAAAAGGACCTTATCCTCACCACACCTGGTTGTCCAAATTAGGCAAAGTAATGTGTTAATTCCACGACTGTATACCGGTATCGGTTGATATCGGTATCGGTAATTAAGAGTTGGACAATATCGGAATATCGGATATCGGCAAAAAAGCCATTATCGGGCATCCCTAGTTTTGGATGATAACACAAATTTAGGTATCGGTCCGATACCAAGTCGTTACAGGATCATACATTGGTCATATTCAAAGTCCTCATATGTCCAGGGACATATTTTCTGAGTTTATAAACATAATATAAATTTAAAAAAAAACATAAAAAGATTTTGTGATGCCAAAAAATATCGATGTAATCATAGTAGTATCGACTAGATACTAGGGATGATGTTTGATAAGGAATTATCGAGTTCAAGCCTATTATCGAATCCTCTTATCGAACCGATTCCTTATCGATTCTCTTATCGAGTCCAGATAGGTTGTTGTATATGGAAAAAAACACACAATATTTGGTTTAACAAAAGCTCACTTTTATTATATAATAAAAAAATAAAATCTAATAAATAAATAAATATTGACTGTTACCCACCTAAAAAAATAAAATAAAATAAATAAATATTGACTGTTGTTACCCAAAGTATATTAAGTGGGATTTTTCAGAAAAACAAATATGTACAGTAACACAAAAACAACCTGTCTCTGTGATCACTACAGGTGTATAAATAATAATATAGTGTTAAATAAAATCAGTCCCTTGGGCACAAAACTGAAAATAATACAGCTCTCCAAAAAGTGCACTTCTGCTGCTATTTGATATAACTGTTTGTTATGATGCTTTGACATTTTTGCACTTTATTTCTTTATTGAAAGAAAATTCTATGAAGAGAAATGTTATTTGCAAATGTGGTTACAATGCTAATAAATGAATAGTTAAAGCTAAAAAAAGAAATACACTTTATTGAGTTAACATTATTTCTTTATGGGGGAAAAATGTTATGAGCTAGAGAATATAACAACTACACTACCCAGCATGCAACGGGAGTTACGAGCATGCGCGGTAGCCCCGAAAAGTGTTGAATGTTGCCACGCTGTGAAAGTAAACGTCAAGAACTCAGCCAACACGCCTCGTCTGCATTATTTATAATTAGACCGACAACACATCTACAGTGTGATTTTGTGTTGTTTACAAGGAAAGAAAAACAAAAGTTAAAAAAGGGAGATATGTTGTATATATATGTATGTGCTGCGGTTGTTTTAAGAACGTTGCGACAGCTGCCGTAAAGGAGTTGCGTTGCTATGTTTCCGGTTGGTCGTAAAAGTGTTCGTCATGTGTTATACCCTGCTAAAATCTCTCAGTAAAGTTATTAGATGGATTATAGCTTTTGTTTTGAACTTTATTACACCTTGGAGCGCTTTTTCCCGTCCATTGTTTTCCTGCTTTCGCTATCTGCGCCTAATGACTGAGCTACGTGACGTCATTTATTGTGATGTCCTACGGAGCATTTCTGGTCGGGACGGGATTCGAATAAAGAATCAACTCTTTTCCTTTACTATAGTGGTCTCGATAACGGGTACCGGTTCTCAAAAAGGGATTCGAGTCCGAGGACTCTGTTCTTTTCTTATCAAACAACCGGGAAAACCGGTTTCGAGTATCATCCCTACTAGATACGCTCCTGTACTTGGTATAATTACAGTGGATGATAAGTGTAGATCCACCAATGGCGTTTGTTTACATTTTCACGCTGGTGGTGAGCTACAGTGTGTAGTGAAGCATGTTTAGCTATTTTAGAGGCGGTATAGTACCGAATATGATTAATTAGTATCGCGGTACTATACTAATACCGGTATACCGTACAACCCAAAAATAAGGCCAGTGACCAAGAATTTCACATGAAATTGAACACAGCACAGCCTTTACATATATGACCCAATGCACACAACCTTTCCCACTCATGGCGCAAACTGCAACCAACATAAAAAGTCAACACAAATGGTCACACATAACACAACCTGCTCGCTGAACTTTGTGGATATTAAAAAACCCATCCCCGCACTATACATATTTCAAAATTACACCAATGTAAAGCCACAATAATGCATGATGGGATAAATGCAAAACACTCTCCACAGTCCATGTTTGCCGCATTTTAGCTGCTTGTCATTTCTAATTGATTACAAAACTTCAAGGAGGTCGTTACGGAAGTACACAAGGTAGTAGTCGAACTTTCACATACTCTTAATAGCCACAAATATTAATCATTAATTAAATATCCACTATATTAATCTAATAGGCTTCTACATATATATATGTATATATAAATACGTCAGGGTTTTTTAAAATCCTCTGACGAGCAGGGAAACCTGCGAAACAGGCTTGTAGGGATAATATAGCCCAGGGGTCACCAACGCGGTGCCCGCGGGCACCAGGTCGCCCGTAAGGACCACATGAGTCGCCCGCGGGCCTGTACTAAAAAAAAAAAAAAAAAAAAAAAAAAAAATTAAAAAAAATTAAAAATATTATTATTATTTAAAAAAAAAAATTAAATCTACATAGAAAAAACACAAGATACACTTTCAATCAGTGCATCAACCCAAAGAACCTCCCCCATGCACACTCATCCACACAAAAGGGGTTATTTCTTTCTGCTACCAATATTCTGGTTCCCACAACATAGACAACACATCTGCAAGGGACACAGTCCCTGAAGCACACATGATTGTATAGGCTGCTGGTCCACTAACATTTTCATTAATTACTATTTTTTATGTAATTATTTTTATATTGTTTTACTTTATTTTTTATCCAAGAAAATGTTTTTTATTTATTTATCTTATTTTATTTTATTTAAAAAAAAAAGGGCCTTATCTTCAACAGACCAGGTTGTCAATGAAATTAGATTTTTTTAAAGGGTTTTTTAAACCAGGCCCAGTCCAGATAATGTCCAAGTCGGACTCAGCAACACACACCTTCATTCATGTACACAGAAAAAAATTAGGGAACACAACAGATTGCATATAAAACAAAACACTTTGCATTCCATTCGAAAGGACGTTCCCTTTAGATTTCCGATCCTTAACATTTTACATTTATCATAATTAAGCTTAAGGCCAGATTGCTGTGAAAATATGTCCAAAAGATTAAGAAGGTTCCGCAAACAATGAGGAAAAATCTTATCTTTGTGAATCAGCCTTTTCTGACATGAACTTCATCAAGAACAAACACAGAACACGCCTCACTGATGCACATCTGCAAGACTCACTCAGAGTTGCAGTGTCAAGTTACACACCAGAGTACAACACACTAGTTAACAGCATGCAATGCCAGGCTTCCCACTAACTGACAAAGAAACAGATAACAGATTTGGTGTCCAGTTCAAAGTGTGACATGATTTAAAAATTTGAGAGTTTACTTTTGTATTTTACATGAGTTATTATTTGTACAAACATGGTGCAAAGTAATTCATGATTTGTTAAAAAATGTTAGTGGTTATCTAGTTAAAATGGGATATTGTGATTTCACAAGACTGTCTTAGAAGTGATCATTTGAAAATGTTCAATTTGAAAAATGTGCACTTAGAGAAAATATAAAAATAAAGTGTTGCATATTGATATTTATCTGTTTCTATATATATTTATTGTGAGAAATCATTAAGATGATCAGTGTTTCCACAAAGATAAATATCATTAATTATTAATAATAACAGAGTTAAAGGTAAATTGAGCAAATTGGCTACTTCTGGCAATTTATTTAAGTGTGTATCTAACTGGTAGCCCTTCGCATTAATCAGTACCCAAGAAGTAGCCCTTGGTTTCAAAAAGGTTGGTGACCCCTGATATAGCCTCTGTGTCTTTTCCTGACCTAACGTATATTCCGCTCTCCCCCGGTATTGAGCACTGTATAACGGATAAACCACAGAAACCTTGACTATATATGTATATATATATATGCTGCTCACTGCTCCCCTCACCTCCCAGGGGGTGATCAAGGGTGATGGGTCAAATGCAGAGAATAATTTTGCCACACCTAGTGTGTGTGTGACAATCATGGGTACTTTTATATATATATATATATATATATATATATATATATATATATATATATATATATATATATATATATATATATATATATATATATATATATATATATATATATATATATATATATATATATATATATATATATATATATATATATATATACATACTGTGTACAGGCCAAAAGTTTGGACACACCTTCTCATTCAATGTGTTTTCTTTATTTTCATGACTATTTACATTGTAGATTGTCACCGAAGGCATCAAAACTATGACACCTGTTAAGTGAAAACCATTTCAGGTGACTACTTCTTAAAGCTCATCGAGAGAATGCCAAGAGTGAGCAAAGCAGTAATCAGAGCAAAGGGTGGCTATTTTGAAGAATGAATAGAATATAAAACATGTTTTCAGTTATTTCACCTTTTTTTGTTAAGTACATAACTCCACATGTGTTCATTCATAGTTTCGATGCCTTCAGTGACAATCTACAGTGTAAATAGTCATGAAAATAAAGAAAATCACATTGAATGAGAAGGTGTGTCCAAACTTTTGGCCTGTACTGTATATATTACTGTTACTTTACATGCAGTCGGCTTTTGGCCCGAGGCCTAATTTTCTTAGCCCAATTAGCTCAAGTCAAAAACTTTGGACACCCCTGAATTAGTAAAAAAAAAAAAAAAAAAAAAAAAAAAAACACACATTCAAAACGGATAACTTGTATATTTGTAAAGGAAAAACATATTCCGATAATGCTCTTGAAACGTTTCACCTACCTGGCAGAGAGTATGATGGTGATGTCTGACACCTCAATCTTAAGGCAGTTCAGCACATTATCTAGAACAGGTTTGCTCACCTGTGTGTGCCAGAAGAAACAGATTAGTCAAAAATCTTGTCTGATGTGGTCAAATCTTAAAATGGGAAAGCACCTTCATTCCAGACAGAGACAACGTGTTCTTCAGCCTGTATTTCCCATCTTGCTGTGGGTAGGTGTACAGCATTATATCATTCATCTGGAGGAGACAGACAGAGGCAAATAAATCCAAAATAAATGTACCTCATTTAAACAGGAATAAATTATAGTTACAATTTATTCATTTTTATACTGCTTGTTCCTGAGCTGGAGCCTATCCCAGTTGACTTTGAGTGAGAGGCAGGCAATACCCATGATCACCATCATCATTTTTATTATTATCATTATATCAGGGTCGCTCCTGGCTAAATTGGTGCCCTAAGCAGAATTTGTTTTGGAGGGCCCCACCATCAAAAACATTTTTCACGCTTTTTTTAAAATGTGAAAAAATTTGAATACTTTTTCAATCAAACTTGAATTAAGTTGGTGCATGTTTTGCACTATAACTAATTCATAGGAGAAAAAATGGTTTAATGGTGCAAAATAACAAATTCAACATTATATATCAACTTGCATTAAATCTTAATACCATACTTAGTTTAACATACCGTATTTTCCGGACCATAGGGTGCACCGGATTATAAGGCGCACTGCCGATGAATGGTCGATTATGGGGCACATTAAAAGAGTCATATTATTATTATTTTTTTTTTCTAAATTGAAAACACTTCCTTGTGGTCGACATAACATGTAATGGTGGTTCTTTGGTCAAAATATTGCATAGATTATGTTTTACATATCTTTCTCACAGTCGCTTCCGGATGGTCCGTTTTGTGGGCGGTCTTATTTACGTAGCTCAACTTCGGCAGCGTCTTTTCTCCGTCATCTTTGTTGTAGCGGTGTAACGTGCAAGGACGGGAGTGGAAGAAGTGTCAAAAAACGGAGCCAGCTGTTTTAATGACATTCAGACTTTACTTAAATCAATAACGGAAGCAGCATCTCCTCATCCGGAAACAACAACAAGGCCGGAAATGTGTCGTGTGAAAAACCGTCCGACCGAGACTCTCTAATACCTAAAGTTCCTTGGGTGAATAATGTAAACTCACTACACTGGTATGTTTTAACGCTTTCATGGCGAGTTTACTGACAGATATAAGTAAGAACTTTACACTACTTTATATTAGAAATGGCAACAGCGGAGGATAAATGTCCCATGACAAGAAGATAGAGAAAAAGAAGAAGCTTATCGACTAAGGTGTCGGCACAGACTACAAAGCCAGAGGCGCACAATTTTTCAGGATTTATGCAGATCCCAAATACAGATCAGCAGGTACCTGAAGGTAAGAAAAGCTGCTTTTGCATAATATTGCGAAACAAAACGCCAGATAATATGTCTTACCTTATACACTCACCATAATAATGCTTGTATGTTTCATGCGGTGACAATCCATCAAGCGGTGCGGCTTCATAGCTTACCAAAGTCATACTAAAACATTTTGATAGATTTTTGAGCGCTGTGTGTAATGTTCTATATTTTCAATGGAACATATACAATGTTGGTGTTGTTTACTTGAGTCATATTGCCATCATAGTGCAGTCTACACGTATCTCTTATGTTTGTACCATGTACTAAATAAAAACCCTTCAAGGTCGGTAGGCAAAACCAGAATTATTCCGTACATTAGGCGCACCGGGTTATAAGGCGCACTGTCGAGGTCTGAGGAAAAAAAAGGATTTAAAGTGTACCTTATAGTCCGGAAAATACAGTAAATTGTTCTAAAACTTTTTATACTGCAAAAAAATTAATTTTAATCATAAATACGCAAAACTTGGACTGGGGGTGAAACCCAATATGACTGCCTTACGAGGAAAGAACTAACGCTGCACATTTGTTGGGAAATGTTCTATCATATATTTATCAGTGGCGGAGCAGGAATGGGCTAAAAATAGTCATATAAAACGGCCCGCCTTTTATTAATTGATATTTTACATGCCCTTCTTCACGCACAGTGCGTAATCTACGTATAGCGAGGGGCTGTCCTGCATTCAATATAAACAAAGTGTTTAGTTTTCAATGAATAATTTTCACCTATGCAGTACCCACAATCACCAGAAGATGGTAGTAAAGCTATATGAATATGTCAACGTGCAACAGCGCCTTTGTTTCTATTGCTACACTGATAAGTGTTAAGTCATTTCCCTTTCCCAGAGCTCCCCCAAGCAACTGGGCAGCATCAAACTCCCATGTACAGTATGTACAAAACAACAACAAAAAGGCAATAAATGTGTTTATTTGCTCTAAAGCACGGGGTATTGTTTTTGTTTGAACACACAGAGAGTCCATTGTGTTACGCACGAGAGGTATTTCATTTCTCCACAGAAAGAAAAAAAAAAAAAGATGACATAATTGGTCACACCTAATGTGTGTTCTAAACATCCGTTGGGGCCATAAAAACAGCATCCAGGAATTCTCCTCCCTGCTGTGGGCTCTGGGCCACCCTAGCTCTCCCAGCATTCTCAACCTACACTAAAAAGCAGTGGAACAGGCAACATTCAACACAACACAACAAAGAAGGATGAGAAATATATCTGTGCATGGCCTATGGACTTTCTGCCAAGCACATATATATTTCTCATCCTTCTTTCTCTCTTGGTGTCTTGCTCCACCTTGAGTGGCTTCTCATTTACTCAAGGATTCCTCACACCGCCGTTTCAAACCACAACCAACTTGACCTCAAACTACTCATTTCCTCTATTGACCTTTCACCAATGGTACATGTCTCTTTCTCCCTCTCCGCTCACTCAAATGATTTAGAGCAGGGGTGTCAAACGTACGGCCCGCGGGCCTTATTAGGTTTTATCTGGCCGCGGGATGAGTTTGTTAAGTATAAAAATTAACCTGGAATTTTTGAATGAAAGAAACTGCTGTTCTAAATGTGTCCAATAGCAATTCGTTGTATCTTTGTAGATGATGCAACATATGTAAAAAAAAATAAACCGCATGATGTTAGTGCACCCGTTGAGGAAAATGAGCAAACTACATAAATAACATCCTGTAATTTGATTTTGATATCATTTTTTTATCTTGATAGATTGAAAATGAACACCAATGAGTTGACTGATGAACATTATCACATAATTTATTCAGAAAGTATAAATAACGACAGATAAAGGTAGAATACTATTAGCCGCAACATGTAATTGTAAAAAACCCCCGATAACATTATGATTTGTACATTTTCAGAATGTGCTTGTTCTGTTTTTAAACAAAGAAAACAATCTGAAGTTGTCTTTATTTTTAAGTTATCGTGCCGTGATTTTACCAGTCCGGCCCACTTGGGAGTAGATTTTTCTCCATGTGGCCCCTGATCTAAAATTAGTTTGACACACCTGGTTTAGAGGTATCAGTCAGCAACACTTTGCATTATAGTCAGCTCTATTGATTCGACAATATACGGTCGTACCTCAACTTACAAGCTTAATTGGTTTTGTGACAGAGCGCTTAATTTAAAACACTTGTATCTCAAATCAACTTCTACTATTGAAATTAATTTAAACCATTGGCGCTTGCCCCCTCAAAACAGCACAATTTTAACAGTTAACATTTTTTTTTTGACTACAAAATATTGTTTAAAACAATAAAATAGAATGTAGTAGTAACAACTACATTAGTTTGATTACTGAACGGCGTGGCTCGGGTGGTAGAGCGGCCGTGCCAGCAACCTGAGGTTTCCTCTTTTCGACCCCCCAGCTTCCGCCATCCTAGTCATGTCCGTTGTGTCCTTGAGCAAGACTTTCACCCTTCCTCCTGATGGGTCGTCACTGTGTGAATGGGTGAATGTGGAAATAGTGTCAAAGCGCTTTGAGTACCTTGAAGGCAGAAAAGCGCTGTATAAGTATAACCCATTTACCATTTATTAAGTAAAGTAAGAATGTAGAATATTTACCAAGAAAAGTGGCATCTACGGCATCCCCTGACAGCTGCTTCTCCGTCAATCACACCATCAGTAACTTCTCAATAATTTCATGGATAAATGTCCACCGTTTAGATATTATTTTAACATACTTGGCTGGCATTAGACTCATTCTGCTTCAGTATGGTGCAGACTAACAGTGATATACTCTTGAACTGCTTTCCCAAGACTACGACATGCTCTGTCATGTTTTTGATGATTTCTTTCTTTATTTCAATGAATATCATCTACTTTTTCTCAGCATTGACCTTCACACAAACTTTCTTCATTCCTATGGTTGGAAAACAAAGATATGTCGATTTCTAGCTATAAGCTAATGCTAGCCAGGAAGACTAGATGTTTTGGGCAGATCGTACAGGGTTTACTGTGACATTGACTATGCCAACTAATGGCAGTGTTGCTTGTAAGTTGTAACTCGAATTTTTGCACGCAACTTAAAGCGTGACAATTAGCCGAGAGACAGCTCTTAAGTCGGGGTACTCTTAAGTTGAGGTCCAACTGTAAAAGGGTGATATGTTCTTTAATTTCAAACTGTCTGTGAGGCTGTGAATGTGTGCAGGCTGAGTCTTGACTGGTGATTGATGAAGCGCAAGGAAGGCAAGAAGAAGTGGAGTTGGTGTGTGTTAGAGAAGTGCGAGTCATGAATGAATCATTCAAAACTTGCAACTTTTTTTATTTTTATTAAATCTGGTAGTCGTCTTGGTTAACTGCTACCGCTAGCTAATTTAAAAAAAGCAGAGAAAGAGTTAACATGTGACTAAATATGGGGCAAGTCAGGGGGGTAGAAGTTAAGACGCATGACTTAAGTGAATCAAGTACCCGATTCATTTCAGTAAGTGACTCTTAAGAACTGGAGTCAGTAAAAGAGTACCCCAACTTAAAAGCTGTCTCTCGGCTAATTGTTATGCCTGAAGTTGCAAACTAAAATTTGAGTTACAAATGTCACCGTCATTAGTTGGCGTAATGAATGTCACAGTGAAACCAGTCCGATCTGATCAAAAAAATCTGGTCTTACTCGCTAGCATTAGCTTGTAGCTAGAAATGGACATACCTTGCTTTGTTTGGGAAGGAAGAAAATGGGAAGAAAAGTGCTGAGAAGAAGAAGTGGATGATATTCATACTGAATCAGAATGAGTCTAACCTGTCAAGAATTTAAAAATAATATCGGAACGATGGACATTCATTCATGAAAACATGGCGAAGGTGCTGATGATGTGTTTGATGGAAAAGCAGCTTGAAGAACATACCGTAGGAGTCCACTTTCCAAGGTAAATGCGGTACATTATTATAATATTACTGCATAAAGCTACTGTAGTTGTTCGTAGTACATTCTATTCAGTAGCGGCTGATGCTCTTTCAAACTTTTAAGTTTTTTTTTTCTTTTCAAAAAATGTGCTGTTTTGGGGCGGCCGATTAATTGATTTCAATTTATTCACCGAGAATAGCTGATTTGAGATACAAGTGTTTTGAATTAAGAGCTCTGACACAGAACCAATTAAGTTTGTAGAATAAGGGACTACTGTACATGATAGATATAGTTCTAGAGTGTGTGACCCCTCTGTAAGTTAACCGCAAACACATTAAAAACAAAAACATCAGATGAAAATTGAGAGTTTAACTCTGCATGGCAGAAAGCTTCACTACCAACGACGCTAGCGAGAAATTATTAGTAAAATCATAAGCGCTTATATCTATGTAGCTCATACTTGCCAACCTTGAGACCTCCAATATCGGGAGGTGGGGGGTAGGGGGGGGCGTGGTTGGGGCGGGGGGCGTGGTTATTTACAGCTAGAATTCACCAACTCGAGTATTTAATATATATTTCATATATATATATATATATATATATATATATATATATATATATATATATATATATATATATATATATATATATATATATATATATATGTATGAAATACTTGACTCTCAGTGAATTCTAGCTATATATACATATATATATATATATATATATATATATATATATATATATATATATATATATATATATATATATATATATATATATATATATATATATATATATATATATATATATATATATATATTTATTTATTTTATTTACATAAAATAAATACTTGAATTTCAGTGTTCCGGTGGCTAACCATTAGATGGCAGTATTGTCCTGTTTAACTTCTCCATTCATGAATGAGTATATCATTTCGGCCACCGTGTTCAATGGAGAAGTCTGTTCTACATATTTACAGGCAACATACACCTTCCCCTTCGAACTGTCCTGGATGAACCGAAATTCTTGTTTCCATTCGTTTGAATTCGTTAGGCAAGCTGTTTATATTGCGTGAGAACAGGCTGTCCCCACTCAAGTCTCAGGTCCGCATTGAGCTGGAGGGGGCGTGGCCTGCAGCTCCGGCTGAATACCGGGAGTTTGTCGGGAGAAAATCTCTGCCGGGAGGTTGTCGGGAGAGGCGCTGAATACCGGGATTCTCCCGCTAAAAACGGGAGGGTTGGCAAGTATGATGTAGCTTGCTATTAGATACACTGTAACTAACGGCACATGAAATGACATTGAGGTTATTTTCATGTTTGTCCCCCCAAACTCCTCAACCGTCCCCTCCCTGCATTCTACCGGCAGTCTGGCCTTCACTTTGCTGTCAGTCCCCTCCCAATACACAGGAAGCCCGCATCCAGTGACCCACACCAAACATCCTGTAAGGAAGCTGGGCCCTGGAAAACAAATCCTGAAAGGGGAGGAGAGAGGAGGACGCCCTCACTGGTGGGTGTGGTTGGCGGTTTTACAACTTTGGCCATGTGCCCCGCCACGGTCGCAGACTGACCTCCGCCCCAAATTACCCCATATTTATGTGGCTCATGCATGTATTGTTTTCGCGAATGACTCAATGGTATGCAGTATCTCATAAAAGTGGGTATACCTCTCACATTTCAACAACCATTTTATTATATCTTCTACTCAATGAACAATACTATGGAAATTAAACTAGTAATCTGTGTACAGCTTGTATAGCAGCATGTGTCAGCTGAAAACAACTAACTACTAGCTAGGGATGTTTGGGTGATCAGGGTTTTATGCTATCGAATCCGATGATCCATGAGTGAAATCGGCCAATACCAACACTGATACTGATCACATGTATTAACTGTAAATGTTTCTCTTTACTTATGGTAAATGCCATTGACAGTTAAATAATAACAACACAATATTTCAACTACCGTATTCTCCGGACTATAAGCTGCTACTTTTTTCCCCAACACTGCGGCTTATACAAAGGTGCGGCTAATCATTGGATCTTTAAGTGTTTACTAAGTACAAGGAAGAAGAATCCTGATAAATATATTGAACCTTATCAAAAAAGGAGAAAATCTTATTAATTACATAAAAGATGAATAAAGACATCAGTGACTTATCTGTTTTGTTTGATCATTTGTTTTACTGCCATGTTACAAGCAACTTTGGAAACAATTAAGGTATGTAAATAAATATTTACAAAATATGTCGATATAAATATCTCATTTTACAAGGTACCGGAACATATCTGCGGCTTGTGTCCGTTGCAGCTAATATATGAAAAATATATATTTTTTTCTAAAATTTAGTAGGTGCATCTTATGGGTGCAGCTTATAGTCTGGAAAATACAGTATTTCCTTTTTGTTTTTAGTACATACCGTATTTTTCGGACTATAAGTCGCAGTTTTTTTCATAGCTTGGCCGGGGGTGCGACTTATACTCAGGAGCGACTTATGTGTGAAATTATCAACACATTACCGTAAAATATCAAATAATATTATTTAGCTCATTCACGTAAGAGACTAGACGTATAAGATTTCATCGGATTTAGCGATTAGGAGTGACAGATTGTTTGGTAAACGTCTAGCATGTTCTATATGTTATAGTTATTTGAATGACTCTTACCATAATATGTTACGTTAACATACCAGGCACGTTCTCTGTTGGTTATTTATGCGTCATATAACGTACACTTATTCAGCCTGTTGTTCACTATTCTTTATTTATTTTAAATTGCCTTTCAAATGTCTATTCTTGGTGTTGGGTTTTATCAAATAAATTTCCTCCAAAAATGCGACTTATACTCCAGTGCGTCTTATATACCGTAATTTCCGGACTATAAGCCGCTACTTTTCCCCCTCGTTCTGGTCCCTGCGGCTTATACAAGGGTGCGGCTTATTTACGGCCTGTTCTTCTCCGACACGACGAAGAGGATTTCAGTGGTTTTAGTACGCAGGAGGAAGACGATGACACAATGATTAAAGACTGACTTAGGCTGGTTATTTTGATAACGTACAGGCGAGCACTTTGTATTACTTTGCACCGTCGTATTATTTGTACTCTGCACGAATGCTGTTCGCCATGTCAAAGATGTGAAAGTTTGATTGAATGATTGAAAGATTTATAGTTAATAAATGGGACGCTTTGCGTTCCCAAACAGTCATCTCTGTCCCGACAATCCCCTCCGTGGTAGCAGGAAGCCCTATATACTACGCTAATTACACATCAAAATGCCTGCGGCTTATAGTCGGGTGCGGCTTATATATGGAGCAATCTGTATTTTCCCCTAAATTTAGCTGGTGCGGCTTATAGTCAGGTGCGGCTTATAGTCCGGAAATTACGGTAGTTTTTGCAAAACTACAGTAAGAAACAGCTGCACGGTAGATTTGTGTTGCACTCGTCGGCCACAATATTAGGTACACCTGCACAGCTGAGCATGCCTTGCTGAAGGGCAGGTGTTGAGATCCAAATAGCAGGTCACGTGTTTTGGAAAAAGAAAAAAAAAAGGCTTTATTTGGCTGTGCATGTTTATTTTTCAATCCAATCCACTTTATTTATACAGCACATTTAAACAACAAAATGTTTCCAAAGTGCTGCACAACAATATTAAAAACAATATTCAAATTTTATCCTTAGCTCCACCAATGACTGAATAAAAACAAAAAAACAAATACATATAAAACCAATATATAAAAAAATAAATAAATTATTATTATAGTTTAAAAAAACATATAAAACCAATATATATATATATATATATATATATATATATATATATATATATATATATATAAAAGAATAAAAAAAAATTAAAAAAAAGGTTCTTATTGTACCGTAATTTCCGGACTATAAGCCGCTACTTTTCCCCCTCGTTCTGGTCCCTGCGGCTTATACAAGGGTGCGGCTTATATACGGCCTGTTCTTCTCCGACACCGACGAAGATGATTTCAGTGGTTTTAGTACGCAGGAGGAAGACGATGACACAATGATTAAATACTGACTTAGGCTGGTTATTTTGATAACGTACAGGCGAGCACTTTGTATTACTTTGCACCGTTGTATTATTTGTACTCTGCACGAATGCTGTTCGCCATGTCAAAGATGTGAAAGTTTGATTGAATGAAAGATTTATTGTTAATAAATGGAACCCAAACAGTCATCTCTGTCCCGACAATCCCCTCCGTGGTAGCAGGAACCCCTATATACTACGCTAATTACACATCAAAACCCTGCGGCTTATAGTCGGGTGCGGCTTATATATGGAGCAATCTGTATTTTCCCCTAAATTTAGCTGGTGCGGCTTATAGTCAGGTGCGGCTTATAGTCCGGAAATTACGGTATGTTTTTTTCCTTCTTTATTATGCATTTTCGGCCGGTGCGACTTATACTCCGGACCGATTTATAGTCCGAAAAATACGGTACAATTGTTTGATCAAAACAAAGTCTATAGTACACAATAATTAAACAAAAGTAAAAAAATATGATCTACTACTCATTTAAATCCTTTGGTTTTGCCCTCATAATCCTCCTGTGTCCAGGGAATAATTCCCTTAATTTGTAAACATTAACAAAAACAACAAAAAATTATTTTGAGAAAATAAAAATAGTGACTTAATCACTCTGGTATCGAGCATATACTGATATTCAACGTCGTCGAAATGTGGGCCAAGTGGGGTATTTGTACTGAGGCACCAAACGCAGGGGGCCCTTGGGATTTTGTAAAGCTTAAGAAATTATTTATTATTATTATTTATTTATTTATATAGTATTGTCCCTAGAAAATATAAACTACAACACAAATGCTGATTGCTGATACTGAATGCAGTTCCTTAGAATTGTCCAAAGAGATCAGGAGTATGAATACTTTTCAAAATGTTCAAACAATAACAATGGCAAATATATTGTGTGAAAGGAAAGCCCATCAACTGTCTAAACTTGTGCTTAATTTAGAAATGTAAAAATATTTAAATTCATAGTGTTTCCCCATGTTTACTAATGCATTAAAAAATGTTTGATATTTATAAAGTGGTAAACCTCAATTAACACTTTGAATCAGAACTTGATAAAAAAACAGCTATTGTGAGTCTGGCTGATCAACTATGGCTGATCTAAATCTCACTAATTAACACTGAATCCTGTTAAAAGCCAGAGTGTGTAGTTGCCAAGCAACCTGCTACCCAGTCAGGAAATAGTGATGCACATAGGTCTCTATAAAAACCACAAAAATTCATTTTACACAACTGAGATGAGGCGTTAATTAGCTAGCTTTGGGGGTAAACGCCTTTTCTTTTGCTCCTGAGATAATTAACCTCTGTATTTCATAGGTAATTGAGGGGTAGCGGAAGGCAAGTGGTTATTTTAGATGATTAGACATCAAGTTTTATATCCCTTCATGTGGTAACGACTTAACAGTATATAAAAAGAGGAAAGAGTTACCAGAAATAGATGTCGGGGTTGTCTGCTTTTCCTTGAGACCTTCATAAGTGTCCCCTCTTTAACAAACATCTGCCAACAGAATCATTGTTTATACATTAGAAACTGTTTATGTTTATCCTTCCATCTTGCAGGGTTACGCTCACCCGGCCAGGCTTCAGGAGGTCCCTCTTGCCCTTCATACTGTATTCTATGTGGACCATACGCAGCAAGTTCTCCTGGGATTGAAAACAGTGAAAAGATGGCCTGTGAGCATCCAGCCATAGAATGAAATGTTTATTTCTGAATGAAGGGGAAGGAGGCGGAAAGGGATGCGATAGCGAACACAAGTGAATAGTGGGGTACGGAGATAGAAGGCGCCTGTGTTTACACTGTCTGTCAGCCTGTGTGTGTTTGTCAATGCAGTGTGATGAACAAAGGGGTAAGCCAACGCGAAGATCAGGGAGATCGTGACAGTGAGAGGAGAGAGAGACACAGCAGGGGTAATATTCTGAATTACCTCCATAAAGAGCTCATGTTTGAGGGAGGGTGTAAATCTTGCCTAATCTTACAAAGCTCTACTTTGTAAAGCTACACATGGGACCTTTGCATGAAATCAACTATATTCATCACTACGAAAGAATGGACCATGCATTCCCTGCACAACAGAACCTCAACTGTGTCATTGAATGTAAAAAATTAGGACATCGCAGCAATGACATACAGGCGCATCTCCGTACATTGAAATATATTTCAAACCTAAGAAGTGAATCACTTGTTTTACATGGATTCACTACACACAGAGTAAAATATTTAAAATCTTAATTTCCTGATAGCTTTGATGATTATAGCTTACAACCAGGAACATTTTTGTCAGATTTTATTTGGGGTGTCCTGTTACAACGTTTTCCCTTACAATACGATATTGATATTGGAGCCTTGAGTATTGACGGATAATGATATCAATCCGATAAAATGTCCGTTTTAATATTTTGTTGTGTGGAATGTTAGAAAAGGCTTGATCAAGTAAAATTACTCACAGAACAATAGTAGGCATGAAAAACACTAACCTTAATAGGGAACTGCACTTTTATTTGGAATTTTGCCTATCGTTCACAATCAATATGAGAGACATGACGATGAATGTTATTTTTTTTAATGCATTCTAAATATTAAATAAATGCGATGGGAGCTGTTCAACTCTGCCTGTAAAGGCCCTAAACAACGTCTAAACACCTCCATTAAGGTTTTATATACATGATGTAAGTATATATGTAATGTAGTGAGGGGCACATTTATAATAATATTTAATATTTACCGTATTTTTCGGACTATAAGTCACAGTTTTTTTCATAGTTTGGCCGGGGGTGCGACTTATACCCAGGAGCGACTTATATGTGAAATTATTAACACATTACCGTAAAATATCAAATAATATTATTTAGCTCATTCACGTAAGAGACTAGACGTATAAGATTTCATCGGATTTAGCGATCAGGAGTGACAAATTGTTTGGTAAACGTTTAGCATGTTCTATATGTTATAGTTATTTGAATGACTCTTACCATAATATGTTACGTTAACATACCAGGCACGTTCTCAGTTGGTTATTTATGCGTCATATAACGTAAACTTATTTAGCCTGTTGTTCACTATTCTTTATTTATTTTAAATTGCCTTGGGTTTTATCGAATACATTTCCCCAAAGAAATGCGACTTATACTCCAGTGCGACTTATATATGTTATTTTCCTTCTTTATTATGCATTTTCGGCCGGTGCGACTTATACTCCGGAGCGACTTATACTCCGAAAAATACGGTACGTGTTATGATCATTTTACGCATACGCGGCGCATTAATTCAAAACCGTATCACGTTTGCTTTTTTTTTCTTCATCACTAATTTCTGCTCACTGTGGACTTCATGAGAGCCAACAGACATAATGAAACATCCCTTACTGTACAATGTCTGCTGTGATTAGGATGCCAACTGCTAGAATGTTCATATATTCTCATTTAGATGAAAAGTGTCTCATAATCCAGTAATACTCCATTTATATTTCGTGACTTGAATATTAACAAAGTATTGGTAATGTTGTTATTATAAGCACTGATGCAGACAAACTATTGATCACAAGCTGGTGTGTAATGTTGACATCATCGAGTGGTAAGCTGTTTCCTCGCTTCCCTGCTCCTTGAATGTTTATTGTAGATCATAAATCATGCCTCTCACCTGGATATAAAACGGCTGAGGATGAATTGTTGGTACACTTTGACAGCCAAAGTGTCAAAGTGCATCACATGCATCTAAATGGGAGTATATGAACATCCTAGCAGTTGGCATCCTAATGACTGCAGGCATTGTACAGTAAGTGGTGTTTTATTATGTTTGTTGGCTCTCATAAAGTCTACAGTGAGCAGTAATCTGTGATGTTGTCGGAGGAAAAAGCAAACATTGTGATGCGTTTGTGTACTTAATGCGCCGTCGTTTGCTTTAAATGATCATCATATGTAAATATCAAATGTTACTACAAATGTACACGTTACTACATGCCATATATACTTACAGCATGTACATAAAATCTTAATGGAGGTGTTTGGATGATTTTCAAGAGCTTTATAGGCAGAATAGAACGGCTCTCATAGGCTTCATTGAAAGCGGACTTTTTGTTTATTTAGAATGTATTAAAAAACATGTCTTTCATAATGGTTGTGAATGATAGGCAAAATTTCCCCTAAAAAGTTAAGTTCCCCTTTAAGAATTGTGGATTTGGACAAACCTACCAACTGTATCAATAGTTGGTTTTATTTTGGTAGGGGACATCCGAGCAAAGTCAGCATAATTGGCACCAACCAGCTGGGGGTGCATTCATTCCAACACAACCAGTTTACTGCCTCAATGGGCTGCCACAGTAATCTCAACTGTGCAAGGCAAAGTTTGAGGTGGTGCTATTTCTAACTTAAGTTCAGATACAGTTATCAGAAATTAGTATAATTGTTCGAAATAAACTAAAACCATAACCATAACTTAAATTGCAAAAAACGTTGTAGTGGAAAGACCAACAGACCAAAGGAGGTTGAGGTTGAGGATCAGGACAAAGGTGAATATTAAGTCAATAGAGCATCAATGGAGTAAAATCCTAATTCCACCGCCCATATGTTCATCATATTTGCGTCACTCCCATAACTATGCTGGCATGCTAATATTTAACAATAATAACAGACTGAACAGAGTATGTTTTTAAGCAACACACACATCAGCTTGATCCAGACAGAGCTCACCCCCTGTTTCAAATTATCGTTGGCCTGGTCCGCCACCTCGGACACAATCACCAAGGCAGCTGCAACACACAGAACATCAACAAACAGAGAAGGTGTCAGTGAATTTAACGAAGACGCGGTAAATGTATGCATAGCCCAGTGAACCTTACTGCAGCATGTGTCAAGAGTGACAAATGAACACTACGGGATTACCTTGCGTGTCCTCGTATTCTTTGGAATCAGGGGAGAGGTTGTTCAGATAATCTGCAGATGCAAGCAAAAAAAAAAAGGCAATTTATTGTTAATTTTAGAAACAATCTCTTTAACCTGTCACCTTGCTACTTGATGTCTCTGTGACAATCCAAAAGCTCATTGTGTGCATGTGCGTGTTACCTGTCAGAAGCATGCGGTATTGCAGTATTCTCACGACGACCTGCAGCAGCTGGTATTTCAGGGGGACTTCGGCATCTTCTGGACTCTTCCTCTGAAAGATAAAAATATAATATTATATTTTGCTTTCTTTACTATCATTATTGACCTATGGCAGCATGTGGTTAGCACAGTCTGTGCTTGCATGGATTTTTTTCTCTAGTTTAAATCAGTATGGTGGCATTTTAACATACGATGTGTTAAAGTTCTTGGACATTAATTTAATTAGTCATTTTAAGCAGTTTACTGTACCTATCAAATGATCAGTTTCACAGCAAATAACCGAGAAAAAAAGAGCCTATAGTACATATGCTACGGCAGGGGTGTAAAACTCAATCGTCACACAGGGGTCCAAATTTCATGGTTCCTCACAAGGAAACGTTACAATGAATTATATCTAGAGATGCCCGATAATGGCTTTTTTGCCGATATCCGATATTCCGATATTGTCCAACTCTTAATTACAGATTCCGATATCAACCGATACCGATATATACAGTCGTGGAATTAACACATTATTATGCCTAATTTTGTTGTGATGCCCCGCTGGATGCATTAAACAATGTAACAAGGTTTTCCAAAATAAATCAACTCAAGTTATGGAAAAAAATTCCAACATGGCACTGCCATATTTATTATTGAAGTCACAAAGGGCATTATTTTTTTTAACATGCCTCAAAACAGCAGCTTGGAATTTGGGACATGCTCTCTCAGGGAGAGCATGAGGAGGTTGAGGTGGGCGGGGTTGAGGTTGGGGGGGGGGGGGGTAGGGGGTAGTGGGTGTATATTGTAGCATCCCGGAAGAGGTAGTGCTGCAAGGGGTTCTGGGTATTTGTTCTGTTGTGTTTTTGTTGTGTTACGGTGCGGATGTTCTCCCGAAATGTGTTTGTCATTCTTGTTTGGTGTGGGTTCACAGTGTGGCGCATATTTGTAACAGTGTTAAAGTTGTTTATACAGTCACCCTCAGTGTGACCTGTATGGCCGGTGAGCAAGTATGCATTGCATTCACTTGTGTGTGTGTGAAAAGCCGTAGATATTATGTGATTGGACCGGCACGCAAAGGCAGTGCCTTTAAGGTTTATTGGCGCTCTGTACTTCTCCCTACGTCCGTGTACCACTCCGTACAGCAGCGTTTTAAAAAGTCATAAATTTAACTTTTTGAAACCGATACCGATAATTTCCGATATTACATTTTACAGCATTTATCGGCCGGTAATATCGGCAGTCCGATATTATCGGACATCTCTAATTATATCCATAAACTGATGTAAAATTGTGATGTAGAAAAATATATATTTTTAACCAATTTTCAGAGGATTTCTCAAATTTTGAAATGCAAAGGTTGATGCTCCTCTTAGACGCAAGTAATAAAGATGTTTGAAGCCCCCTGTTGTTTTTTGGTGCTAAATTAAACACAACATTAGCGCTGCATAAAACATGTCGCTACTGGTACAACGTTTCCTAAATAAAATAATGTTAAATAAACAAGCAAATAAATAAACTCAAGAAAATATCAGGAATCTACCAATATTATTGCTGAAAGAAAAAGCACTGGACTGGACACTGGATGTCCCTAAAAACAAAGGGTTTCTGAAAGTCAAGGTCACGATGGAGAAGACAATAGTGTGGGTCAGGGTGACCTTCGCATCAGACACAAAACCTTTAAAAAGCCCCATTCTTTTTCTTAGGGGTGTCATTTGCAGGAGAATGGAGGCCGAGAAAAGAAAGAGCTTTGGAAAATCAATCAGGGTCTAATTGTCTCTGACAGGTATTTTATGCCTGATGCACTTTTTTTTAAGTGCTGTCAAACCATTAAACATTTTAATCAGATTAATCGCTATATGTGGATTAATTTTTTCATAACAACGAATGATTTGTCAATGAAAGTTGCTATCTGTCTCTCTCCATTCTCTCTCATCTTTTGTCTTATTTTTTCTTCCCAGCTATTTTTGCTCAAAGCCGCTTGGCGCTACGGCATCTGCTCTCCTCTCCACAAGTGTCGCGTGTAAACTGTCATCCAATTGACACTTCTTCAGAGGAAGTGATTCGCTGACGCGTGCCAGAGATGATAATTAGCGTTCGGCGTGTTTGGGCTAGTGAGCCGGTGAAGAAAAAGAAGAGCGATGCTTCACGCTGGGACAAAGACACATCAAGGCACGATGTGGGAACACGCGCCAACAAACAAACGAGCGCACCTTTTAGCCTCTTTCACGGCCAGCTGATTCGCTGTCTGCACACACAAATCTGATCTAATTGGGGAGTTGTAAAGGAGTCTGCTTCTCTAATTACTTTCTGTCCACCTCATTGACCAGCTGCCTTTCCTATGGAGGGATTCACTCCATCGCTCTTCTCCCTCCATCGCTCCCCTTCGACCCTCACTCTCCCACTCTTCCACCATGCTTGACCTTCTTGCTTAGCGCACACATGGTGGTGCACTGGAGTGGCCATTTAGAAATAGATTCATAAAAGCGGCTTCACAAAGTCTATTAAATTTGTGTTGACCCAGCGGTGGCCAATGTTTATAGATGGTGCGGCAAACAAGGAGCAAGCTGTGGAGAAGAGGCTCTAATCCGGTTAACTCTGATCTGATCAAGGTCTCAGGCTACTTCATCACTGTCACCACATCCACAATGAAATTACCAGCACTTCTATTCCAGGGCTTTACCTTGCAACCATGAAGGGGAGAGTGAGAAATCTGCAGAGCGGCTGAATAATTATATCTGAAATATAACAACAACACGGCAAAGAAATAATCGTTGGTAGGTTGACCTAAACAATCCTCCTTGGTCTCCCTCGGTGGTCCTTCTCCCTCATTACAGAGAGGTCACACTCATCAGTCTCGTCCCAAGGCGGTGCTCTGACACAACAAAGAATCCATCACGATGCTCCACGACACACAATACTTGCACTTTGGGAGGGTGGAGGTAGGCCTAGGCTTTGTGTGGCCACATTTTTGGTTTTTTATTTGACAACATTTTTATTATTAGACTCCTTATGGGCCCCCACCCCACCATCAACCTATAACGCCAAAGCCCCACATACACACACGCAATATGTTTACATGCACTAAAAAAAAACGAATTATTGACTTAATTTAGTTTTTTTCAAACATATGTAAATCCCTTAATAGGGTTTTTACATGCAGCTTGTATGGAAAACAACTTTAATACTGTTTTTTCTGATTATCTGATTCATGTAGGGTTATTATTAGTGGATATTATTACATAATAATACATAATCATAATAATAATTTGTACATCTACTGTGGGTTAAGTTTCCCCTGTTTTTAAAAACTAGTGATGACTCTTGTTTCGAACTTTAATCAAAATTCCTTGAACGCACCACAATTATGTGCCATGTGAATGTGTGTGTGTGTGTGTCTGTATATGTATATATATATATATATATATATATATATATATATATATATATATATATATATATATATATATATATATATATATATATATATATATATATATATATATATATTAACGCATGATTAATAAATGATTGATTGATTAATCAAAGTGTATGTTTTGACGGGAGCCTGAAGGCAGCGTGCATTGCACAGGCAGTGATCACATCACACACCAGAGATACAGCGATGTGGTCTGCGCCAACTTTCGCTTCAAAATAAACTTCGAAGGAACTTTAGATAAAACTGAGGTAATTAGTTAGTATTGCAACGACAAACTTTCTTATCATTGACACACATCAAGTTTACAAAAGCATCTTTCGGCGAAACATGAACGTGAGCATGGTGCCGCGAGCATAAATGCTACTTAAATATGGTTGCCAAACGTCTCTTGAAAAATAAATTGTTGCCTATTTAGAAACAATAGTACACGTTTCGTATTGAGCTGTCTAGGGACGCACTTTATCCAGGATTTTTATTAATTTAGTGGCCAACAGAGCCAATTATTTTGTTTTCATATTCCCGAGTTGGTGCTCCGTGTAAAAGAAAAAGGTAAATCGTGATGTCGTTTTGCCACAGTCGCCAACACGCACCAAGCAGGCATCTTGTCAGTGCAGAAGATAACTAAAGTAAGTGTAAAAAGTTAAAATACAACTGCTCTGCTGTATATAGTTGCAATATATATGAGTGTGTTTGTTTTTGTTACTGAGTGCAATCGGCCCGAGGTCCAGTACACGTTGTCATTCAATGAGGATATTACACATCCAGTAGGAGAGGAGAGGTATGTGGCTTAAAACTATTAGTGGTGTGTCATTTATTTCACTTTAATGAGCTATGAGTGTGTGTAATGCTTTTATTTATTGAGAGGAGATCTGCTTTATAAATAAAGCACATTTGAAATGTTGCCAGTTATATTAGTGAAACCAATATCTCACATCTCTTTTTTGTCACAGTAGTTTTCGCAGTGATAAATGTTGGAGACCTGCTCTGTCATAAAGCTGCACACTGAATTTATTATGTGTTAAGTTAAGCAGGACATACCCCTGTTAAAGAAATATGTTCCTTTTGATTAAGTTAAGCAGGAAATATTTATATTTAAAACAAAAAAACTAAATTGTGCACTTAACTCTTACTGTACTTACTGTCACCAAGTTTTGAGCAAATCAATGACTTGCAGTTCAGTAAATCATGTAGAAAACTACTTGCTCATGCACATGACATTTTGACTACAAAATTGCATTTGTATCCAAATATTAGGGTATTTTTTAAAGAAAATGTTATTCATGCAAGCAACTGATAACCTCTGTTTAATCATGATTAATCACATAATTAGGGTGTAATTACCCTGATTAAATCACTTGACAGCACTAATATGTATATATACGTGTATATATATACACACATATACACACACATTTATATATGTATGTATGTATATGTATGTTTATATATATGAATGTTTATATGTACAAAAATATTATTTTCACTGAATGAAACACCCACAATCCATCCATCCATCCATTGTATACCGCTTGTCCCTTTTGTGGTCGCGGTGGGTGCTGGAGCATATCTCAGCTGCATTCGGGCGGTAGGCGGGGTACACCCTGGACAAGTCGCCACCTCATCGCACGGCCAACACAGATAGATAGACAACATTCACACTCACATTCACACACTAGGGCCAATTTAGTGTTTCCAATCTACCAATCCCCAAGTGCATGTCTTTGGAGGTGGGAGGAAGACGGAGTACCCCACACAGAAAGACCCTGAGCCCGGGGATCGAACCCAGGACCTTTGTATTGTGAGGCACATGCACTAACTCCTGGTCCACCGTGCTGCCTGACACTCAGAATGTACATAAAAATAAAGAATGTGGGATTTACCAGTTTAACTCACTGAATATTAACATTATATGAATGTCGCTCTTTTACTTCTCACACCACCTCTTTGATCGACATGTTTTATAACCAAGCAAAAAGCAACAAAAATACAACAAATAAATATTTCATGTATATGAATGTAAAGGTTAAAACACACCTACAATCTGATATAGTATCACTTTTCTGCAGAATTTTGTTGTAAAAATCTGCTTCTGCCAACACTGCTTTGTTCCTCGTCTGAGCTGCTTTGACGTACATTATGGTAACAACCCATAGGGGACGGCGTGGTGCGGTTGGGAGAGTGGCCGTGCCAGCAACCTGAGGGTTCCTGGTTCAATCCCCACCTTCTACCAACCTCATCACGTCTGTTGTGTCCTTGAGCAAGACACTTCACCCTTGCTCCTGATGGGTAGTGGTTAGCGCCTTGCATGGCAGCTCCCGCCATCAGTGTGTGAATGTGTGTGGGAATGGGTGAATGTGGAAATAGTGTCAAAGCGCTTTGAGTACCTGGAAGGTAGAAAAGCGCTAAAAAGCGCAGGTTCCAACCATATGTTTTATAGTTCAAGACAGTAGTTTGAAAACAGCACTGCACATCATAATTGCGGCTACAGTTTTGATGTTAAAAGTTAAAAAAATATATTTACAAACATTCGGCGGCCTGTATTTTGCCTAGATCTGTGCTATTAGATGCAAAAGTGAAACTTAAACATAATGTTGTCTGATGCTGCCACAAATACATTTATATTGTTATTGGCGCTGTGTGCGAATGCATACATGTGAGCTTTGTTGACATTATAACGTCTGTGTTGAGTGAACAGTAAAGTGTTCAAAGGTGGATTCGTCACTAACAAAAGGAATGACTTTGACAGCAAAACTGATTTTATCTGAACCTTTATGACATAGTATTTTATAATTGACAGATTCAAATGAAAGAAAAAACTCTTTGCAAAAGCCCAGGCCGTAATCATGTGGCCACTTTAATCGTTGTGGCCTTAAACAACAGCATAGAGTGATTATGCCAAGGGCCTGGGTGTAGGGACAAACCCCAGGACTTACGGTATGTGCAATATGAGAGAAGGAGATATTCAACTTGCATATGCAGTGGCAGGTGTGGGGAATCTGCCACCGCTATTAAAAATGCCTCTCGGGGAGAACACACCTTTTCACACACATTGCCTCTCAGCAATAAAAATAAACCATCCATTTGAAAAGACAATACCTTTTCATGCCTTTTTTGCAGATCACTTCATTTACTGCTCTTGCCAATTAGTGTAACTCAACTTCATGAAGCAAAAATGAAAAGGCCCATTAAGCCCAACTTTTATGGAGATTGACATTGACCAAGTGAGGAAAACATGACAAAGGTCAGTGCTTACCATACATGGCAAAAGCCAACATTTTACAATACCCTTCTTTTTATGTAGATTAGACTGTCTCGCGACACAGAGGGAGTATGTTTTTTTTCAGGATCAGGGCAGCTGCTGGTGAATATTCATGAGTGGAGACAGTTGATACGTTGTCCACCCGCCTTTCTTACAAAACTAGAAACACTTGCGGTAAGGGATGGACGGAATGGCCTAAAATCTATATCGCAATATACATTGCAGCCTCTCGAGATGAAGATATATATCACAATATATTATTTAGTATGTAAATGATAATCAAACCACTTGAAAACAGTTTACAAAAACTCCTATTTTGGCTACTGACACATGCGTCATTTTCAATTGTATTATTTTCACAAAACTATATTTGGTAATTTATAGTTAATAGTTGGTTACTTTCTGTTGTAACACAATTCTAAGCATAGGCGTAGGAACAGGGGACAAGTATTGGGGAAAGATGAAATTCTAAATATTACCACGCAACACAGTGTCAGGTGACTGAACGGCCTCTTCCTTTACAGCTGTGAGATAGAGACGGATAAGAGCAGGCAGCTCTGAGGACGACACTAGTCTGGAACGGTCTGGAACAGCCTATTGGGAACGTTGCCCTGAATATCATTTGTTTATAACGTCTTGCTGTTTGTGTGTATTCATATTTGGAAACCATGTCTTTTGAGTTCAGTCATCTTAATTCTATCTTAATATCCCCTTCCAGGTAGCAAAATGCCACCATCAAAAAATGTATATATATATATATATATATATATATATATACACTACCATTCATATATATATATATATATATATATACACTACCGTTCAAAAGTTTGGGGTCACCCAAACAATTTTGTGGAATAACCTTCATTTCTAAGAACAAGAATAGACTGTCGAGTTTCAGATGAAAGTTCTCTTTTTCTGGCCATTTTGAGCGTTTAATGGACCCCACAAATGTGATGCTCCAGAAACTCAATCTGCTCAAAGGAAGGTCAGTTTTGTAGCTTCTGTAACGAGCTAAACTGTTTTCAGATGTGTGAACATGATTGCACAAGACTTTTCTAATCATCAATTAGCCTTCTGAGCCAATGAGCAAACACATTGTACCATTAGAACACTGGAGTGATAGTTGCTGGAAATGGGCCTCTATACACTTATGTAGATATTGCACCAAAAACCAGACATTTGCAGCTAGAATAGTCATTTACCACATTAGCAATGTATAGAGTGTATTTCTTTAAAGTTAAGACTAGTTTAAAGTTATCTTCATTGAAAAGTACAGTGTTTTTCCTTCAAAAATAAGGACATTTCAATGTGACCCCAAACTTTTGAACGGTAGTGTATATATATATATATATATATATATATATATATATATATATATATATATATATATATATATATATATATATATATACACATACATCTGAATGTATATATTGTATATATACATATATATATATATATACTGTATGTATATATATATATATATATATATATATATATATATATATATACATATATATATATATATACACACATATATATACACATATATATGTCTTAATTATATAATTAATTAATTATTATAATTATATAATTAATTATATATATATATATATATATATATATATATATATATATATATATATATATATACACTGTATATATATATATATATATATATGTATACATATATACTGTATATATATACATATATATGTAAAACACAGGATTGTGGTGAAAAAATATCAATTATATTTAAAATATTTCCTTATTCTCTTTATTACATACACAATTTATAATAAAGTCAATATTGCAAAATAATTTTACAAAAGCTAAAACTACACTTGGCTGTAATTCCTGAGTTTGTAAATAATAAAAACATCAACAAAAACGATGTTGTGCTTCTAGGAAAATATAGATTAATTCACATTGTACAACCGACCTAATACTGATACTATCCTTGGTATCGTTACTGTCGATATTTCTATCGAACCGCCCAAATTAGCGGAACACAGCTAGAATGTGTCAACGTGAATTGCCATGATAGTATTAAAAGCTCTATTGTCGGCCAAATTTATATAATTTATAACATATTTTGTTTATATCGCGCAAACCTACTTGTAGTCAGAATCAAACAAGTGCACGTAAATAATAATGTTAACAGTTAATATTATCTCTTTATTTTCCAACCATTTATTTTTGACAAGAACTGTAATTTAACAAGCAAAACTATGGCATGTTTGGCTTTTATATTTACCAAGGGGACCCACATGTGTCCACAAAGCAGTTCTCTAAACATTAAATCTATTCTGAAGACGAGCACTCAGCTGCATGGAAATAAGAAAATTATTGCGACAAACGTGGTTATCTTCCCTGGCTATCTTAATATCCTGTCCTTTTTATTAAAGCTGTCTATGTAGCCATTTACACCAGTGTGCACGTTTGCTTTCTAAATAACTCTATAAGTAGTGCTGATGATGTGAATCAATACAGTTGGAATACAAAGGACTGCAAAAGAGAATGTAGCTGACTGTTACTCTTTTTACCCAAGCCCCTGATGCCATATTCTTTAGGGAGCATCAAGGATGAAAATAAAAATTATACAGAGTAGGTATAAAAACTGTGAAAGAGGACGAAAATGTCATCGCAAGAAAGAATGACATTTTTGGGTCAGTTGTTTTGGGTGAATAGAAAATAAGACATCAGATTCACACTCAAAATGTGTCACTTCATAAATATAGGGTTATTTGTCGGGGTGGAATATTCCACCTTGGTATTAAGGACAAGGTTTGGTTAATATTTGATACACTAAAGGTGTAAACAAAATGCAAAACATAAAACTGCTTAGGTTTTCTAAACAAATCATGAAAATTAGGGGTGTGGAAAATATTGATACGACAAAATATTGCAATATTAATATAATATAAATTTTTCATGTCTTAATATTGATTTACAAAAAGCATTTTTATTTTATTTTCATTTTATGTTTTGAGCTGATCAAGAACAACTTCTGTATCTCTGCTTTGCAAAGTGCTGCTACCTCACTATGGGGGTTAGTGTGAGCAAAGCAGTATAAGAAGTCGGCAATTAAGAAGTATAGGATTTTTTTCTAATCGGCAAGAAACTTGATGCACTGCAAATACATGGAAAAAGATAATTCGAATTACATTATTTTTGACTTAATTCGTCCAATTGTCTTGAAATAATCGAAAATTTGATTCAAAGAACTCTGATTCAACCTCATAATTGAATCATTGGACATTAAACTTTTGGGAAGGAGGCGAGTGGAATACCTGCTGAGGCCCCCTGCGTACAGCAGGTGTGTTGGGAGGATAGATTGACTGCGTTCATCATGTTTTTTCTAAATACAGTTTTAGTATTACATTTAAAGATTTGACTGAATGTCGACTACACAGCTAACTTTTTGCAGAGGAACATTTCAGTGTCAGTTCCTGGAATAGAGGCTTTCAAGGTTTAGATTTAGTCTAATGAAGGCAAATTTTTACCTCAAATTTCTTGACAATGCTGGTGAAGGCAGAGTTGATTCTGCAGCTCTCTTCCAGTATGGACATACTGCGATCATACTCAGAGATGAAGGTGTCAAACACCTTAAAGTCCTCACGATGTGACAAGATTACATCTACCACCTGTTGGCCTTCATCCCTACAGAAGAGAAGAAAAATGGAACCCCCTAAGTGCAATCCACACGTTGTTATGCAGTATTTCTCATTTTGGGTTCCAAAATTATGATTTAATTTCAACAGTGAATCATTTGCATACCATTGACTAATGCGCTCTTCCAGCTCAGACAAAATGTTGCTATGGAGGGTGAAGACCTGAGGAAGAACACCCAATATCTCCTCCAACCTCTGCTCCTCCACAACCGAATTGCCGTCCTCCCCTACAGCTTCAGCCACCGCTGGCCTAAAGTCCTTGAACAGATGAAAGGGAATAATGTGGTAATTAGACGACATTCTACAGATTGGAAAAATGAAACAAAAAACAAGAGGACTTAAAAAGACTGGAAGTTAAAGAAAAATGTGTATAGTCACAAAATATTACATACACAAGCACATTTAATGAGATCCATAAAGGATGCACAAAAAGCAAAGATGACTCTTGGACTCTCCTGATCCTTATTCAGCACAAAATGTAATAACTTTCAGATTCATGCAGTTGAAATAATAAAAGAGGCATTGATTTAGCAATATGTTTAATATTGTGGTTGCAATATGATTGCATTATTTAAGCACAAGGTCAATGTTTTGTTGACATTAATCAATGTAATGTACTGGATGCATAGCCGCTTTAATGCAGGGGCTTACCAGGGCTGAAACCCAGGGGCCGAACCGAATTTAAGAGCCTCTCATTTTTACAGCCAGAAGTTTCACAAAGCATGCGCCATCGAGCGTGATCATTCACAGGAAAGATATTACAGATAAAGATTATTTTAAAACAAGTTATACGATATTTGCTGTTGAACTGGCCACTGATAATTTCTAGGGAACTTTACCATTAAATTAATATCAGTGATGGAGAAGGAAGGGGCTTGGAATTAGGGCTGGGCGATACATCAAATATACTCGATATATCACGGGTTTGTCTCTGTGCGATGTAGAAAATGACTATATCGTGAGTATTCGAGTATACGTTCTCGCGCAGTTGCTTTTAGCTGTGGGCATTACATTACAGGCTTTTCTCACGGTTTCTTGTCTCTCCTTCTCACAGAGAGATAAAACAAGCGCACCTTGTTACATATGTCACATATTGTCGTGCGTGCAAGCAGAGAGGTAGCGGCAAGGTAAAGTTAGCTGTGGCAGGTGGTGCAAGCGGAGCGGTGCGAGTGTTAATACGAGAGAGAGAAAGTGCGAATCTGGTAACAAAGGGAGGAAGAAGAATTAATTCCCAAGAAAAACAGCACGGGGTCCATCGTCTGGCGGTGGTTTGGATTCAAGCGGGAAGATGTTGAACAGACAACCGTAATATGTAAAGTATGCGGCAAAAGTGTTGCTACAAAAAGTAGCGGCCCTAGTAATTTGTACCATCATTTGCAAAGTCACCCGCTAGAGAATAAGGAGTGCTTGAAACTCCGCATGTCAACATCTCCGGCCGGTGCCACACCCAACAAAACGCTGAAGCAACCAGCACTGACCCAATTGAGGCTGGCGTCTTCCATTTTCAGGTCAACACCGTATAAAAAAAATAGTCAAAAACAGAAGGAGATAACATCCGCAGTAACCTACTACACGTTTGTACATAGCAAAGGACATACACTATTTGATTTCCTATTATGCAGCTAATCTTTAATTGACAGTTATTGAAATATCTTGTGTGACATCATGCACAAAAGTGCAATTTATTTGTTTTAAACTATTTTAGTGGCGTTCTGTACAAAAAGTGCACTTTAATTTAGTGTTGTTTTGATATGTCATCTAAGTGACATCATGCACAAAAGTGCACTAATAGTTTGTTTTAAAATGTCTCTGACAATCTTGCACTTTCTGTTTTGAAATGACATGAATGTTTGTGCCACTGCTTAGTAACTGTTTAATAAATACAGTTTTGGTAAATTGACTTAGTTGTGATTTCTCTCTCCGCATGAAAGTTTAAAATGAGCATATATTCATCATCATCATCATCATCATCATTTCTTTTTATTCCTTTCATGAAAATGCATATATACAAGCCATATACAGTTGACACTTTCGTTGTTTTTTTGTTTCTTATACATTTCCATGATCAGAAAGGAACAGATGGAAGAATACTATTCTTATATTTATCTGCCCCCTTTTTAACACAAATTGTTTAGATGACTTTATCACTGTTCCCTCCACCAACACCTGAACTCTAAAATACTTAAAATTTTCGTTTAAGCATTTTCAAAATGACACGTCCAATCAAAATCCAAAATCAGTTTGATATAATTCCAGTTGTCTCTTTTTGTAACTCTTTTTAAATTCAAAGATATTCTTGCAACTTTTTAAGTCTTTGTCTAGAGAATTCCATGCTTTCACACCAGCAACAGACAAGCACATTTGCTTCAAATTTGTTCGCACTCTTGGATGTTTAAAATCATACGGCCTTCTGTGGTTCCCATCTTCAGACGTGAACACAAATAACTTTTGTAAGTCCTTCGGAAGAACTTTATTTCTAGCTTTGAACATCACTAATAGAGTATGCAATTCTACAATGTCTCCTAGTTTTAATAATCCTGACCCAATGAAGAGTGGATTTGTGTGGTCTCTATATCCTACTGTACAAATTATACGAATATATTAATGCAGTATGAACAAAAATGTTTTTAATGTAGACACATAGAATCATCATACTGGTGTGATTATATGCATCAAGGGTTCATTCAGGGCTAAGGCAAAATATTGAGATAAATATCGTGTATCGTGTCTAATGAGGTGGCGAATTGTCCAGGGTGTACCTCGCCTTCCGCCCAAATGCAGCTGAGATAGGCTCCAGCACTCCCCGTGACCCCGAGAGGGACAAGCGGTAGAAAATGGATGGATGGATCGTGACATGGCCTAAAAATATCGAGTTATTGATAAAAGGCCATATCGCCCAGCCCTACTTGGAATACATTAGCGGTAAAATGTCAAATGAAGCGCCCTGTCGTTTATTCATTGACATTTTACATGTGCTTCTTTTAAGCAAAAAAAGGCCCCCACAAGGATCACAGGGCCCTTTGTACGGGTGTAGTCTACATAATTACATCAGTAATAAAGGCTGAAAGAGGGTGAATTATAATGCTTACAACACCTTGGAAAGTTAGCGCCATATAGGCATTAAGGGTGTGGGAAAAAATAGATTCGAATTTGAATCCTGATTCTCACGTTGTGCGATTCAGAATCGATTCTCATTTTAAAAAAAATCGATTTTATTTTATTTTATTTTTTTGTCATTTTTTTAAATCAATCAATCCAACAAAACAATACACAGCAATACCATAACAATGCAATCCAATTCCAAAACCAAACCCGACCCAGCAACACTCAGAACTGCAATAAACAGAGCAATTGAGAGGAGACACAAACACGACACAGAACAAACCAAAAGTAGTGAAACAAAAATGAATATTATCAACAACAGTATCAATAATAGTTACAATTTCAACATAGCAGTGATTAAAAATCCCTCATTGACATTATCATTAGACATTTATTAAAAAAAAAAAAAAAGAACAATAGTGTCACAGTAGCTTACACTTGCATCGCATCTCATAAGCTTGACAACACACTGTGTCCAATATTTTCACAAAGATAAAATAAGTCATATTTTTGGTTCATTTAATAGTTAAAACAAATTTACATTATTGCAATCATTCGATAAAACATTGTCCTTTACAATTATAAAAGCTTTTTACAAAAATCTACTACTCTACTTGCATGTCAGCAGACTGGGGTAGATCCTGCTGAAATCCTATGTATTGAATGAATAGAGAATCCTTTTGAATCGGGAAAATATCGTTTTTGAATCGAGAATCGTGTTGAATCGAAAAAAATCGATTTTGAATCGAATCGTGACCCCAAAAATCGATATTCAATCGAATCGTGGGACACCCAAAGATTCGCAGCCCTAATAGGCATTCACGTAAATGTTGCAAACAACACTTTTAAGTCTTAATTTGGAACTGGTGCGAAATCCAAAGATTTATCTAATAGTTTTGAGTATTAATTTTCCCTAAAGGCTTTTCTTGTCAATAAGGTTTTTAGCTACTTTACAGTATCTATTTCAACGAGCTTTCCTTATGTTGTTACACTACAATAATACAAATCATATGAATACCTCACTGACAGTGTCTTTTAAAACAATATTCTGTATCTTTGCAAAAGCACACGCTGATGCTTCATCACATTATATTGTGCAGGTGTATCTAATGATGTGGCCCGAGAGTGTTAAAGAATGAGCACTGAAGAGGAAGGGAAAAGGGAGGAAGGTCAGTTCTTCCTAAACATCCTTCCTGCCGCCCTCCCTTCATATCATTACAGCACCTCCCCGCCACTTTGGGCTCTGTCCAGACATTCAGGAAACGTACCACCAGGTGTTGTTGCGTAACAGTCTTGGTGGAAAGAGTCACTGATTTTGCACAATTCATTTCTCAGTAAAGAATAATCTTAAGAAAGTAACAAACTTATATAAGGAATTAGGGAACACTGGAGACAAAGATCAGTCGGACGGTGTTAGAAACATTAGCATCATCGATAAAGTCTTTGTGTGAGCGATGGATGTCTGGAGTCCATCTATTTTAGTTCTGCGTAAAGCCTAGACAAAAAGCAAATACAGATGTCCCAGTTGGCAACAAGATAATGTGCTGACACTTGGCGCTACATGCCGTTCATCATGTACAATTGATTTTGTTCAAGATAACATTCATCACATCTGCCAGAGACAAGCATACTTAAACAGCTCAAGCGAACTCCGTTACACAAGCACACGTTATTTTGTGCAGCCTATACCCGTTTTCGTCACATAAAGCGGGTCAAGAAGCAACACGAGCAGTGTGTTGAGCAGCGAATCGTGCTCGGTCGTAATAGAATTTGTCTGGAGGTCACAGGTTACAAGGAACAAAATAATAGGCCTCATATGCTGAAGCTGTGATACGAAAAGTCCTATAAAAGAGGAGCTCAGCCTCCCTTCCTTTGTGCAGACAGACTTAGGAATTTTTTGTGCTTCTGTTATTCCTTATCAGACAATGGAACAATAGCTTATATGAGTCTCTGACTTTTTTTTTTACTCTCCCAGAAAAAACAAGCATGCTCAGCCACTATAATACTTCCAAGCTAAACGAAGCCTTTTCACGCCTTACAAATGACACTTGTGGGGAGTAAAGCCATTTTAACAAATAAAGTATGACATATTCTTATGAATTATGGAACCGAGCTTGAAAATAGGCTTCAATAGTCACCTTTGTCACCTTTACAGAGTTACGCCTCTTTTACTGAAATTGTTCTCCTGGACATTTTCAGCCACTACAGAGAGTTATCACGTCATACACTAATTGGTGTAGAAGTGAAAAAGTGAAAAAAGTAGAGATGTCCGATAATGGCTTTTTTGCCGATATCCGATATTCCGATATTGTCCAACTCTTAATTACCGATTCCGATATCAACCAATACATACAGTCGTGGAATTAACACATTATTATGCCTAATTTTGTTGTGATGCCCCGCTGGATGCATTAAACAATGTAACAAGGTTTTCCAAAATAAATCAACTCAAGTTATGGAAATAAATGCCAACATGGCGCTGCCATATTTATTATTGAAGTCACAAAGTGTATTATTTTTTTTAACATGCCTCAAAACAGCAGCTTGGAATTTGGGACATGCTCTCCCTGAGAGAGCATGAGGAGGTTGGGGTTGGGGGGGGGGGTTTAGGGTAGCGGGTAGCGGGGGGTGTATATTGTAGCGTCCCGGAAGAGTTAGTGCTGCAAGGGGTTCTGGGTATTTGTTCTGTTATGTTTATGTTGTGTTACGGTGCGGATGTTCTCCCAAAATGTGTTTGTCATTCTTGTTTGGTGTGGGTTCACAGTGTGGCGCATATTTGTAACAGTGTAAAAGTTGTTTATACGGCTACCCTCAGTATGACCTGTATGGCTGTTGACCAAGTATGCATTGCATTCACTTGTGTGTGTGAAAAGCCGTAGATATTATGTGACTGGGCCGGCACGCAAAGGAAGTGCCTTTAAGGTTTATTGGCGCTCTGTACTTCTCCCTACGTCCGTGTACACAGCGGCGTTTTAAAAAGTCATAAATGTTACTTTTTGAAACCGATACCGATAATTTTGAAACCGATACCGATAATTTCCGATATAACATTTTAAAGCATTTATCGGCCGATAATATTGGCAGTTCGATATTATCGGACAACCCTAGGAAAAAGTGTTCTTTTCTTCAACTGTAACCAGGGCCGCCCCTCCCTATACCCAGATCACACGCTGTTAACAAGGCGCAAACTTATTCCTAGCCCTTTTCTGTGCCATCACTGATATGAATATAACATATTTTCCCAGACACAGTGGTACCTCAACTTAAGAGTCTTTTGACATAATAGCTCTCTCTTGGCATGTTGTTATGCTTTAAGTTGCAAACAAACATTTGAGTTACAAGCATCCCCACCATTAATTGTTGTAGAAAATGCCACAATGAACCCTGTATGATTCGACCAAAACATCTGGTCTTACTCGCTACCATTTGCTTATAGGTAGAGATTGACATAACTTTGTGTTCCCAACCAAGGTAAAAAAAGAAAGTGGGTGTGACGGACAGTGCTGAGAAGAAGAATTAGATGATCCATCCATCCATCCATTTTCTACCGCTTATTCCCTTCGGGGTCGCGGGGGGCGCTGGAGCCTATCTCACCTACAATCGGGCGGAAGGCGGGGTACACCCTGGACAAGCCGCCACCTCATCACAGGGCCGACAAAGATAGACAGACAACATTCACACTCACATTCACACACTAGGGCCAATTTAGTGTTGCCAATCAACCTATCCCCAGGTGCATGTCTTTGGAGGTGGGAGGAAGCCGGAGTACCCGGAGGGAACCCACGCAGTCACGGGCAGGACATGCAAACTCCACACAGAAAGATCCTGAGCCCGGGATTGAACTTACGACTACTCAATACCTTCGTATTGTGAGGCAGACGCACTAACCCCTCTGCCACCGTGCTAAAGAAATAAATAATCAAAAACATGACGTACTGTAGTCTTGGGGAAGCAGTTCAAGAGTATATCACAGTTTGCTCCACACTGAAGCACAATGAGTTTAATGCCAGCCAAGTATGTTAAATATCTAAACGGCTAACATTTAGCCATGAAAATATAGAAAAGCTGTTGATGATGTGTTTGACAGAGAAGCATCTGGAAGTAGATACCATAGACGTCCGCTCCCCAAGCTAAATACTGTACATTATTATTACATCAAAAAATACTGCAGTTGTTTGTAGTGCATTCTCTTGTTATGTTTGTATGCAATATTTCTTATCTAAAAGTGTGTTTTTTTTTTTTAAAAGGCATGTTATGTGTTAAAATGGTGTTATTTTGGGGCAGGGCCCAATTAATTTCAATGGGAAACGCTGATTTAAGATACAATTGTTTTGAGTCAAGAGCTCCATCAGAGAACCAATTAAGCTTGCAGCCTTAAAGCTGGGGTACTTGAATATTGCACAAGCACAAAGGTTGTTGACAGTCTGAAGTTGCATCAAAGGATAACCCAGTTTTGTTGCAGACTTTCGGTAACACACGTCGCCACGCAAAAGCATACACACAAAATATAGGAAAATGGAACATTAGATTTTCTGTCTTGAAGGAAAACAGCCACTTGCACTTCCAAATTAAGTCCAAAACTGGCCTGCAATGCCCTCCATCTTAAATACCCACCTGGAAAGATCGGAATACCTGCGCTTGCCTTTACAACATATTCTGCTTAAAATTTTTATTTTTTTTTTAAATCAGAGGAAGAAAAGAATGACTAAAAAAGAAGAAGGGCCAAAACTGAAACAAGTTCACACAGTGCACACGCTTCACGATATATCGTGTCAGCCAATGAGGAGGCTCCTTCGTGTGCTCTGCTCCCCCTTCCTTTCTCTAAATCCTGTGATTGGATCTGGAGGGTTTGACCGCCATGAAGACAAATAATTGTGTCTTCCTATCAGTGATGTAGAAGGAAGGGGCTTGGAATACATTAGCAGTAAAATGTAAAATGATTTTGTCTTCCTGGGTTTTATCTACTAAAATACTTAATTGTAAGGCACAGGCAGTATGCAGACTTACATTTTTTTCAGAAATTATGACTGTTACAATATACCGTATGATGCTAATATGATTTGGTTTTAGTTTAAAGAATATACCCTAGGTACCCCAGTTTTAAAGCACTGGTCTTGTAAAGTAGACACACCGGGGTCAATCCCCAGTGAGAGTTGTAGTGTAGGAAGTTTGGCCTAATTATGTTAAATTTCCCATTAATTCAATTTAGTCCATTTTCTACCGCCACCTCATCGCCGGAGTCCAAAACATGCATCAAATAATAAAGTTTGTGTCAAATAGTATAAAAAAAATGTTGGAATCGGATTGGTTGATGGCTGGGGCGAAGGTTTTGTGTTTGTAAATTTTAGTGTACTGCTGCATACCGAGTGTGTGTGTGTTTGTGTGTGTGAGTGTGTTTAACCTTGGCTTGCTTTGCTTTCTGCATCAATTTTGCTGTATTTTTTTGTCATGGTCATAACTGGAAAATAGGTCAATCATTTACAAGGTTTAACAAGATGCATGGGAACTCTGCTTTAACATCATTAGAAATGCAGCTTTCTTTCAGCGTAATAACACACGTTTGAATTTTAGAATACTGTAATGTCAAACAGCATGGATGTTTACTATGCAGTGAGTGAACTCCCATGAATAGTATTTGCATTACAGTGGAATGTCATTATATTAGATGTCAGCTTTTATATTTAAAGTAGACTTTCATAAATGACTCTACAAGGACAAGTATACAGTACGACATCACAATGTTCAAGGTTAGAAAGTACAGGATTACTGATGGCCTCATCTGTGTTCAATGCATCTACCTTTTAGGGCTTTATTGGTATCAAATAAAAGTAATTATTGCATAAAGTGTGTCATATGGCTCTTGTAATTGTCATGTTTTTGGTCAACACTAAATTCATGTTTCGCAAGGTATAGTTAATATCCTTATTTGGCACCAATGAAGGTATGTTGTCCGGCAAAATGCCAGACAGCAGTTGGCTGTGATGCATGGCCGACCTACTTACTTTATCTCACCTTTAAATCCCGTGGCAAGCATTGTTTTATTTTACAGTGAATGAAAAAAATGGGATGACAGAATTATTATTAAACGCCCTATATATATATACTGCGTGTGTCAAAGAATTAGGGCTGCAATAATTACAAAAAAGCTCATATCTATATATACTGTTGCTCCGATTAATTGTTTAATGAGTGTAACTAATAAAAATTGATTAAATCCGGACCACATAGAGTGCCTGTAACTTTAAATACGCGGCTATAGTTCCCGCACGACCCCTGCAATAGAGCGTACATGAGAACAGTGGTGTGGGTGCCGTCATCTGTGTGGCGAGTTTTTTATTTAAAACTTTTATTAACGCACACATGCTCAAAGTGCAATTAATTACAAAAAAATAATACAGGTTAGGGCAAGCAGAAAAATTGCTATTTTTTTAAACTGTTTTCCCTAAAATACGCATTAAGGCTATAAAGTGTGTTTTATCTGACTACTCAATCAAACAAACTAATCGATCACGAAATTATTGGATAGCTACAGGCCTAATAAAATCAAATAGATAATTTTAGGCGGCTGATTTCAAAACTGCTTCTTTCTACAAGGGGTGTGTATGATAAGTATTTAATTGATCTTTTATAATTCCGTCGATTCTGATTACAGTATATTGATTAATTGAGGCAAAATGGAGTGCATTACTGCGATCCAGATAAGGATTCAGGATCAACTACTGTATTTTGTACAGACGGGACAGTTGACCGACAAATTATTATGCGCACACACAGAAAGTAGTTTTCTTATATTGAAGCATTTTAAGGGGACCTATTGTGAATTTAGTCTTTTCTGACTTATTAAAGGTTGTTACAATGTTGGATACTCGTATGTCAAAGCGTTAAATCATAAAGTTCATGCATTTTAACGTGAGCTTGCACGAAGTTTTGGATGCCTCTGTTTGCGAAGTTTTGCAGTCTGGCTGTGGCGTGCCGTCAGAGCCAGGTAGACGTCATTATTTAAACATTAAGTCAAGCTCTCAACCAGAGGGTAGGAGCTCCTCCCCCTCTGCTTCAGACTATAAAGGAAACACAAAAAAGATAAGATAAAGTTTTATTTTCATCTAATCTTAGCATATGCATAATAACACTGACAGGCAACATAAATGCTGCTAAGAGCAGTTTTTCTATGCGTTCTGAATTGATCCGAGAGTGTGCAGATGTACCTAATGTTGTGACCAGTTGAGTCTATATAATGTTTATGAAATGTATTTTCTACCGTGGGAAAAAAATTGTGGTGGCGACTTCAAGATATATATTTAAACAGTGACCAGTTTCAAAAGATACATTATGATACTTTTGGAGAGGGTGGGGCGTGGTTTCATTTGCAATCTGGCAACACCTTCAGAAAAGACATACGGAGAACGTGGGTTATAAATGTGACTGTGGAGCAAAATTTACACCAAAGCATAACCAATACATATTATCTAGCCCACATTAAAATATTTTAAATGTGGATTAAAATCATCAGAGGTCACCTTTAATAAAACCGAAGGAGTAACAGGTCAACATTAATGTGGATTATTTGTTTAGATAAGCAGAAATGGTTTTGTCCTTATAGTTAAGTGCTTATATATACTGAACAAAAATATAAATGCAACCCTTTTGTTTTTGCTCCAATTTTTCACGAGTTGAACTCAAAGAGCTAAAACTTTTACGACCCATTCCTCTCCAAATATTGTTCCCAAATCTGTCTAAATCTGTGTTAGTGAGCACTTCTTCTTTGCCAAGATAATAGGTGTGGCATATCAAGATGCTGATTAAATAAACAGCATGATTATTGCACAAGTGTGCTTTAGGCTGCCCACGATAAAAGGCCACTCTGAAGTTTTTCTTTATTGGAGGTCTGGGGGGGGTCAGAGAAGCAGTCAGTATCTGGTGTGACCACCATTTGCCTCACGCAGTGCAACACATCTCCTTCGCAGGGAGTTGATCGGGTTATTGATTGTGGCCTGTGGAATGTTGGTCTACTCCTCTTCAATGGCTGTGCAAAGTTGCTGGATATTGACAGGAACTGGAACACTCTGTCGTATACACCGATCCACCCATCAATGTTCGGTGAGCTGGCCATGCAAGAACTGGGATGTTTTCAGCTTCCAGGAATTGTGTACAGGTCCTTGCAACAAGGGGCCATGCAATGTCATGCTGCAACATGAGGTGATGGTCTCGGGTGAATGGCACAACAATGGGCCTCAGGATCTCGTCACGGTATCTTTGTGCATTCAAAATGCCATCAATGAAATGCACCTGTGTTCGTTGTCCATAACATATGCCTGTCCATAGCATAACCCCACCCTCACCATAGGCCACTCGATTCACAACGTTGACATCAGCAAACCGCTCTCCCACACAACGCCACACACTCTGTCTGCCATCTGCCCTGAACAGTAAAAACCGGGATTCATCTATACGAGAACACCTCTCCAATGTGCCAGATGCCATCGAATGTGAGCCTTTGCCCACTCAAGTCGGTTACGACGACAAACTGCAGACATGTCGAGACACCGATGAGGACGACGAGCATGCAGATGAGCTTCCCTGAGACGGTTTCTAACAGTTTGCGCAGACATTCTTTGGTTATGCAAACCAATTGTTGCAGCAGCTGTCCGGGTGGCTGGTCTCAGACGATCATGGAGGTGTACCTGCTGGATGTGGAGGTCCTGGGTTGGTGTGGTTACACGTGGTTTGCGGTGGTGAGGCCGGTTAGATGTACTGCCAAATTCTCTAAAACGCCTTTGGAGACGGCTTATGGTAGAGAAATTAACATTCAATTCACGGGCAACAGCTTTGGTGGACATTCCTGCAGTCAACATGCCAACTGCACACTCCCTCAAATTCTGCAACATCTGTGGCATTGTGCTTTGTGATAAAACTGCACATTTCAGAGTGGCCTTTTACTGTGGGCAGCCTAAGGCACACCTGTGCAATAATCATGCTGTTTAATCAGCATCTTGATATGCCACACCTTTGAGGTGGGATGGATTATCTTGGCAAAGACAAAATGCTCATTAAAGCAGATTTAGACATATTTGTGAACAATATTTGAGAGGAATAGGTATTTTGTGAATGTTGTAAAAGTTTAAGATCTTTGAGTTGAAATCATTAAAATTCAGAGCAAAAACAAAAGTGTTGCGTTTATATTTTTGTTCAGTGTAGTTAAGTGCTTATAGTCCCTTCTTTATTAAGTATTCGCTCATGCAAAATGAAACAAATTAAAATGAATGGCATTTAATAGTGATCAATCAAAATTAATCCACAGCAACCCTGTGATTAATCTCGATACTTTTGTGCATATAGCGTATCTCTCAGTAAAGACATAACGACAGGATCAGCAAATGCCTGGTGTAAACACGCTGCGTCACTGACCACACCAAAGCACAACGTGTCAGTAATGTCAAGAGCAGGAGGTAGATCTCACTGCATCAACATTGATAAACCTCAACAAAGCTTTACAGCAGCAGGGAGGAGAAGGAGACGCAGACAAGAGGCTGGGGAGCAGACTTGATATGATAAAATGTTATCAGCACCTTTTCGAGAAAAGCGAGAAGACATTTGAAAAAGTGAACCATTTTTACCTCTTGAAGGTACTTGAGGGCACTGACGTGTCTGAAAAACACGAAGAAAACACAAGATAACACGACAAATGACAAAACTTCACACATAATAAAGTATGACTCTGTTGCACAATGGTGCTAAGCCCAATACAAATCTCAATTCAGTTGATCGCGCTTATCTCTTACCCCCCTTTGGAATGGCTGACTATTATAGGGATGTAACGATATCAAAACCTCACGGTACTATATTATCACGGTATTGAGCCAACGATTCGATATTATTGTTGTATACGTCCAAAAAAAATATATAAAAAATTAAGAACGCCCTAGTGTGTAAATTAAGTGGTAGGAATGTTTAGGATAAACACACTTACGGTACTGTAATTGAACATATGCTCAAATGTTATAATCATATTTATTACTACAAACAAGTATATATATATACCGTATTTTTCGAACTATAAGTCGCAGTTTTTTTCATAGTTTGGCCGGGTGTGCGACTTATACTCAGGAGCGACTTATGTGTGAAATTATAAACACATTACCGTAAAATATCAAATAATATTATTTAGCTCATTCACGTAAGAGACTAGACGTATAAGATTTCATCGGATTAAGCGATTAGGAGTGACAGATTGTTTGGTAAACGTATAGCATGTTCTATATGTTATAGTTATTTGAATGACTCTTACCATAATATGTTACGTTAACATACCAGGCACGTTCTCAGTTGGTTATTTATGCGTCATATAACGTACACTTATTCAGCCTGTTGTTCACTATTCTTTATTTATTTTAAATTGCCTTTCAAATGTCTATTCTTGGTGTTGGGTTTTATCAAATACATTTCCCCAAAAAATGCGACTTATACTCCATTGCGACTTATATATGTTTTTTTCCTTCTTTATTATGCATTTTCGGCCGGTGCGACTTATACTCCGCTGGCGTCAAATATATTTCCGGGTGTTGGTTTATCAAGTACCTTCTCATATTACTTGTGTTGCCTGCAGTGCAGTGTCACCAAAATGGTGTAATGTGCTGTCGTTGGCTTTTTGTGTCGTCTTGGAAACGCTCCAGAGCCCAGACGAAGGCACGTGGTGTGTTTTTTCTTGCAGTACGCAGACCAGGGGTTGTTTGTCTGTCTGTTAGCAACATAACTCAAAAAGTTATGGATAGATTTTGCTAAAAACCTTCAGGAAATGTCCGAAAGGAACATTTTGTTTCCGCTTACGACCTCCTACACAAGTACCTCGCACGATCGCGCTACGCAAGGAATTTTGTGAGATGTGGTTTACTTCCAGACCGGCCAATTCAAAACTGCCAGAAAAAAACTACACTGACCAAGTTTTCATTTGATACCGTCACACGCAATCACAGCATTATTGTGATGATTTTGATTCCGAAATACCACGGTATTTATAATACCGTTTCATCGCTGAAATCAAAACCAAAACCAACCATTGCTGGCACATTTATTTGTTACTTTGGCCATAAACATAAAGAGAATGAGCGATAATAAAATAATTTTGAAGTTTGTTAACATAGATTTCCTCTATTTGTGCATATCTTTACTTAAAGGCCTACTGAAACCCACTACTACCGACCACACAGTCTGATAGTTTATATATCAATGATGAAATCTTAACATTGCAACACATGCCAATACGGCCGGGTTAACTTATAAAGTGCATTTTTAAATTTCCCGCTAAACTTCCGGTTGAAAACGTCTATGTATGATGACGTATGCGTGTGACGTCAATCGTTGAAACGGAAGTATTCGGACACATTGTATCCTATACAAAAAGCTCGGTTTTCATCGCAAAATTCCACAGTATTCTGGACATCTGTGTTGGTGAATCTTTTGCAAATTGTTTAATGAACAATGAAGACTGCAAAGAAGAAAGCTTTAGGTGGGATCGGTGTATTAGCGGCTGGCTGCAGCAACACAACCAGGAGGACTTTGACTTGGATAGCAGACGCGCTATCCGACGCTAGCCGCCGACCGCATCGATGATCGGGTGAAGTCCTTCGTCGCGCCGTCGATCGCTGGAACGCAGGTGAGCACGGGTGTTGATGAGCAGATGAGGGCTGGCTGGCGTAGGTGGATAGCTAATGTTTTTAGCATAGCTCTGTGAGGTCCCGTTGCTAAGTTAGCTTCAATGGCGTCGTTAGCAACAGCATTGTTAAGCTTCGCCAGGCTGGAAAGCATTGTAGTTACATGTCCATGGTTTAGTAGTATTGTTGATTTTCTGTCTATCCTTCCAGTCAGGGGTTTATTTCTTTTGTTTCTATCTGCAGTTAAGCCCGATGCTATCACGTTAGCTCCGTAGCTAAAGTGCTTCGCTGATGTATTGTCGTGGAGATAAAAGTCACTGTGAATGTCCATTTCGCGTTCTCGACTCTCATTTTCAAGAGGATATAGTATCCGAGGTGGTTTAAAATACAAATCCGTGATCCACAATAGAAAAAGGAGAGTGTGGAATCCAATGAGCCAGCTTGTACCTAAGTTACGGTCAGAGTGAAAAAAGATACGTCCTGCACTGCACTCTAGTCCTTCACTCTTACGTTCCTCATCCACGAATCTTTCATCCTGGCTCAAATTAATGGGGTAATGGTCGCTTTCTCGGTCCGAATCGCTCTCGCTGATGGTGTAAACAATGGGGAAATGTGAGGAGCCTTTCAACCTGTGACGTCACGCTACTTCCTGTACAGGCAAGGCTTTTTTTTATCAGCGACCAAAAGTTGCGAACTTTATCGTCGATGTTCTCTACTAAATCCTTTCAGCAAAAATATCGCGAAATGATCAAGTATGACACATAGAATGGATCTGCTATCCCCGTTTAAATAAAAAAAAAATCATTTCAGTAGGCCTTTAAAATCTTATGTTTTCATAAAATGTTTTAACAAAGGGAGTACTGTGTTTATGGCTATTGGTTGCGATTCAGGGTTTGGGCTATAGGGGGCAGTGTTATTTGCCTGCTAGGTAGAGCCAGTCCAAGAGAGAAGAAGTGTTGCAATATTGGAATATGGACTGTGCCTTGCTGTAAGTGTAAGGTATACAGTGCTGTTTTGTATACGCTAATAAAAGGCTGAATGGTGCACTGTCATCCTGCCTCATTGTCATATTTTATACTCTAACAGAGCTGCTACAATGGCAATAAAGCTTTTGTACATGCACAAATCTTTCTTCTAGTGTGAGAGGGATGCGCATTTAGAGCCAACACCTTAAACATAGAAATTAATATGAAAAAATGTTTTGATGACGAACACAAAAAATGTGACAACCAACCCTGTTCTCCCACATTTAATCACATTACCTGATTATTGTATAGGAGGACCCTAAAAAAATATTTCTGCTGGTCTCTGCCTTTTTGTTTGTGTGGGAATTTTAAGATTGATTAATTGAACATGTTCTCATAATTTTCAGACAATGAAAACAATATTAACCTATTGACAAAACCTATATATGATGTATGATGAATAATTGATGTTCAGGGAGTGGTTAATTAAAAATGAGACCGCTATGCATGGAGTCTGGCAGGTTATCTATCAGTCGATGCCAGCAGGAAAAGAAACCAACAATTGTATTTCAGATGTTTGTGTGCGATGACACTGCGTCGCGCTACTCACAGTCTCTCAGAGTCGACAAGCTCCTTGGCAATGTAGAACGCTCGGGATCGCCCATCAATCTGCGCGATAGGGAGGGTGAGCAGTGCAAGATGAATGAACACGATTAATGTTTAAAAGCTCTCTATGGTCACTTATTGCTCTCTAGCATTAACAGCTGCAAATATACAGTAGCAAAATAGGCTGATGAAAACTTTTTTCTTTTCCTTGGATATTTGCTGTCAGAAGGAGAGTGATTATTTCATTAAAGTGCAGCTAAGACATGAAGGCCCTCTCAAACGTGGCACTTTTAAATTCAGATGCATTATGTATGAGAGTGTGTGTGCGTGGTGACATTTGATTTAGAGGCTAATCAAAAGGCCTCAAAACATCACATTTAAAACATTTAGAGGCTACTGCGCTTTGTCACTGTTATGCTTTCCTAAGCGGGGGCACTTTGCAAACTAATTGCCTTCGTTTAAAACAAACATAAAACACATTTCAATTAACTATAACTATTCCTAGTTGCAGCTTGTGTCTCTAAGGCCATCTTCCACTGTCACGGACAATGGATAACGTAGTTACAGCTGAGGGAGATGAAAAAGCAAATTAGACTGCGGTTTAATTTGTTTATGTCCCATAACTCACCTGTCGATCATAATTTTGCTCAGCAGCCCCCTCTTCTTCTTCTGAGGTCCGTCCGTGGTCCTCCTCGGCTGACCCAGCAGAGACTGCGCTCAGTGGGAACGGTTCTGTGTAGGCACTGGCAACACAAGACCAGATGAGGAAAAACAAATCAATACAACAACAACAAAGCAAAATAGGGATTCCTATTCTGACAAATACGTGAATCACAATTTTTTGCTTACAATTGAGATTGCGCATTGTTTTTTTTTCACAAAATGTGTATGAACTTTAGGATAACCTAAAAAGAACATTTAAATGGTGATTCAAGTAGAGTGAGCAGTTTATTAGGTTGAGTTTATTGAGTTCACACAAGTCACTTATTTCTGTTATGTTATATATAACTGCCCAAGAGAATTTTCGTTGCATTTCAGCGGGTTAATGACAGTAAGTTTTAGCCATGTGGACTTGTTGTTGTCGTTGCAATCATTGTTACGAGTCTGCACGGTTTTCCACCTCTTTATTAAAATATAACTATAGATCTCAACGTTGTTTATGTGCTGAAAGCTTCATTTATGATTGCTGCCTTTGGTAAATGCTCATCTCTTTTGGGTTTGCTCACACTTGCTTTGTTTTATTTAGACTTGCCAAGTTGGTGGTTTATGAAACACTTGTAGCAAAAATGTGTTTTAAAAACTCAGAAAACAAGATAAAATAAAAGCGGGGGGTGTATATTCTAGCGTCCCGGAAGAGTTAGTGCTGCAAGGGGTTCTGGGTATTTGTTCTGTTGTGTTTATGTTGTGTTACGGTGCGGATGTCCTCCCAAAATGTGTTTGTCATTCTTGTTTGGTGTGGGTTCACAGTGTGGCGCATATTTGTAACAGTGTTAAAGTTGTTTATATGGTCACCCTCAGTGTGACCTGTATGGCTCTTGACCAAGTATGCTTGCATTCACTTGTGTGTGTGAAAAGCCGTAGATATTATGTGACTGGGCCGGCACTCAAAGGAAGTGCTTAAAGGTTTGTTGGTGCTTTGTACTTCCCCCTACGTCCGTGTACACAGCAGCTTTTTAAAAAGTCATTAATTTTACTTTTAGAAACCGATACCGATCATTTTGAAACCGATACCCATAATTTCCGATATTACATTTTAAAGCATTTATCGGCCAATAATATCGGACATCTCTAACAAATATTATCAAAATAATACTTAAATGGGAAATATCAAACATTAAAAGTATATCAAACAAACCTTTAACGAAGTGATCACTGCAAACTTGTGTTTCTTGTAGTCGTTTGGTAAAATGTTGCACTCTTTTGCCCTTTTTGATTACCTCTCTAAGAACTCTGAAGAAACGTTTATAATTTTTGCAACTTGAACGGTACAAACAGTCTAAAACAATAGGGCCTTTTTCTCTGAGAAAGGCAAAATGCTGCCCATAACGCTCTGACAAAAGACGCTCGCCTGACCAACACTTCGAGCCTGCACAGTTAACGAGCCGGATGTGACGTCAGGTGAATACAACCTATTGTCCATTTACAATGATTTCTAAATGTATGTGCATTTCATGTATATTAATGTACTTCCCTTTGAGTACTTAGTTTTACAGTAACTAATTGTGGACAAACTAAATTCCAACATTCAGGGAGGGCAGAATGATATATGTAAATAAACCAGGGGTGTACAAAGTGCAGCCGTTGTAGTAACAAAATAAGCAGCAACAATTGACAAATACAGTAAAAAAAAGAGAACTAATGACAGATTTGTCTTTAAATGTATGCATAACATTTTTGTTTCCCTTTTTAAAAAAAAAAAATTCCAATACAATGACGTCAAATTGACACCACCCGGCGACGGCCCTACCACACCTCCACCTCCGCAAATAGATTGCCAATCTGTGGTAAACACTGTTGAGACTGCAATCTTTAATGATTAATCACGCAGTACAACGGGAATGACCTAATTAACATCTTCATTTGGTCCCTGTGAAGCTGCTTTTCTTAGCAATGCCAACGCTTACATTATTTCTACTGATCTATGTGATTTTCTTTTCCCCATGTGCGTCTCTCAGCGTTTTCAGTCCTCAAATGCAGCCCACACTGTAATCCCCTGCCTGTGTCAATCTTTAGTAAATGACACGGGTGTGTGTGTGCGCGCGTGCATGTGTGTGTGTGTGTGCAATTGTAATCCTTCACTGTTGTGGTGCAGGACTCAAAGGGGTCACTCTGTGGGTCAGTTTTCTTGTAATCCCTTTTAATGCTACCACTGGCAATTATGAAAGTCCTCTTGACCATTAGGACACACTTAGTATGTTTAACAAAATGCCCTTGACAGGGATGATGATTGGCGGATGATCTAAAAGCAGCTATAATTTTATCGGTAGGGTTCACCAGCACAAGATTATAATATGTAAACACTGATCACTGATACCTACACAGCATACTATGATTCTATAAACGAGTGTATTTAAAATGAACCCTGATTTAGATATTAATGCAGTTGTGTTATGGTATGAATCACATTTTATTTCTGGGCTTGTAGCTTGCACTGGTGTCGAACGACAATGTAACCTAATTCATATAATTTTTCTACGAATGTGTGAAAATCTTTCTTTTATTGCCCCCCTGCTATAAAAGTCCATCCGTTTATCATGAGAACACCAATACGTATTTCACATGGCTGACCTCGGTGAAGATAAATCAGAGGGAATGAAGTAGGCTTTAAAACACTTCTTCCGCCATCCCATTTTACACATAATGAAAACTCATATACAGCTTGTCCATTACATCATGTTATTTCCTTTTTAAAAGCGCCATTAAGGAAATGCTATTATGCATCTGATTGTCTTATGTTACATGACAACAAATTAAATGTACTGTACTGCGCCAAGAACTCTCTCTCTATGAAAGTGTACCTTTATTTAGATAATCATTGATTTGATGAGGCCTGCAATACACAATTCCGTCAAATTAAAATATATATTAGATGCAATCTGAAATTCTAATGGCACTATTACAGGAAATTGGTACAAGAGAATAGCTTCATTTGTATGCCACTATAGACAACAATGGCAATACTGATGGAGGACTGGAAGCGGTTTTAAATGGCTTTTTATAATGATTATGTGTTTCATATGTGTTGCACTTTTAATGTTGAGACATGTATATTGTAGGAATGATACAGGTCTTCTGACTTGTCACAAAACCTCTAACAAATTGTATTTTATTTTGTTCTAATAAAAAACCGGACATATACTGAACACTGCCATATCAACATTAATGGGCAGGAAATACAGAGAGTGAACTCCAAAAAATTCCTGGGGGGTCATCATTGACGAATACCTCAATTTAAAATGTCACATTAGCCATCCGTTAAACAAATTATCCAAATATGTTGGCCTGTTCTTTCACCTTTGTCATTATCTTCCTCTTTATGCTCTACTCACTCTATACAAAACTCTTGTTGAACCACATCTAAACTACTGTAATGTCATCTGGTGTAATACCTGCCCTAGCTACCTTCACAAATTAGAATCTAGGCAAAAAAAACAACATACGGGCCCTGTCATGGTCCAAGTTTAATGCCCCCACTCGACATCTACTCCATAATTATCATCTCCTAAGACTGACAGAGTTCAATATTTATCACAATACTTGTCTAACCTATAAAGTCATCCGCAGGCTGAATCTCAGGCTCTGTAGCTTGGTTTCCATCTATTGTCCACAGCATGCCCACAACACTCGTAATTTAGACACGATATCGGGTAAACATCATCTACTGACTTGTACTGCTCGAAGTGTTGTATGCCTCAGGATGCTGTATTCATTCTCCAACTTCAAAAAGAAACTGAAATCATACCTATTAACCACCTATCTCTAACGCCTCATGTGAGTGGCTAGTGCTCCTTTAGAGGATTAGCATTGTCACATCTGGCTTCGGGGTAGACTGCTGTTGGGCTGTGCTTGGTTGAATGTATGTATGTATGTGTATGCTTGATTTTGTGCTCCTATTTTGTGTTTGTCATATCGTGTTTTTGTGCTTGCCACCCTGTCTCAGCATTCCATGCATATACTGATCCCTGGGCCCCCTGCCAAAAGCTTCTTCTAGCTTATCTGGGGGACCCTTTCACTTATCACCATCCTTAAATGGATATTCACTACTGTTGTAATTTGTAATATGATATTGTGAATAAGCTTGATTGAATTGAATTGACAGGTGATTTACATTTAGGAGTTGGCTGCAGCTTGGAATTTTCCCTCTTTGTAAATAAATACAACTCAAGAAAACAGACAAGCGCATTCCTGCAACCTCCACCCCTCTACTGTGAACCCCGTCCTCAGAATTCCTGATACTTTTCTGGTCACGTCTCCATCTTTCAGTCCCCTTCTCTCCCGCCACAGCCTGACCCTTGTCCTGCATTTCCTGTCAACACACCGGTGGGAAGCTCCTAGGCTGGATATTTCCTCCCCGGGGATGACCTGGCAATGACCTAAGAATGCCTGGCACCAGGCCTGGTCAGCCGGAGACACACCCTGTCCACCACAGAGCCACCACCCAGTACAACAATGCACTTAAGGGAACTCCTTCATCACATAACATAACAGAAGCAATGGCAGGCCATGACGAGGATTTGTTGACGCACCCCTGAAGGGTTTGTGCAATACAAATAAATCTACTATCGAATTAACTGTGCATAACCGTAAGGGCACAAAAACACATTTGCTTATTAAGTAGAACTGCCTAAAAATGACGTAGGGGATCATTTAATGGGCTCAATGTTGAACACAATCACATCCCCTGCACTTTCTTTGCCAACATGTTGTTTACTGCTCATTTGTTGCCACACTGTTAATTGGCAAGAGCAGTGCATTCTCAGCAAGAGTGCCATCTTTGATAAAGCATCCACAGTACACTCAAACACACTTGCAGAAAAATACCTTGGCTCTCTGTGCGGTGTATCATTAGTGAGTTTTGCACATTAATGTAGCTTGAAAGTTAACTATTTGCTTAATCGGAATCCTTTTGTGGAAGTGGTTGTGTTACACATTTTTACAGGCAGATTTGTTGCGCAGAAGCTTTGTAACTACAGTGAAATTACATTTCTGCTACTGCAGCAGGGTGCTTTTGAGAGCCGTGCTGTGAGGCCATTTGGTCAGTCTCGCCGCTAAAATCTTGTATTTTTCCTCTGTGGGTTTACAAATGCTTTGACCACAGTGGCTGCATTCTCAATCAGTCACTGCCATTGTAAGATGGGCAGCCTGGGAGAGTGACGATGTCAGGGTTTGAGTTGAGAGCACAATATAGCCACAAAGGCACGGGCAACTACACTCTACACAACCATTGACACACGTACACAAATGTGTGCACTTGCATTCAAATAAACATAAATCGGCCCCCAAAGACTCACTAAAGAGCCGTGGCTCTGGCAACACAAAGCCCTCCAGGGAAAATGTGGTAAAGTGGAGGTGAGAAGACTGATAGGCTCTTTGCATTAAATGTGAGTGCTGTGAGACCTCCAACTCACAATAAGCCGCATCGATAACATCACAGAGAGAAAAAGAGCACACGCTGTGAATCTATTGTGTGAGAAATGGAAGGGTAACATATGCTGTTATCCTACATGTGCCGGAACACATTTTGAAAAGTAATATTTTTGCTTCTGCAAGAGTGACCACATCGTTGATGCCGGTAACAATGCACTGAGTATGGATGAGTATAACCACTGGTTAGCTGATTATTTATTTGTTGCGGTTGTGTCTGAAGCGATTGAAAGAAAAAAATAAGCACACCACTTGGCTTCAACCAGCTGAGGCGCTGTCAATTCTGTAAATGACAAACGTTAAAACACTGTTTCGTAAATCTATCACTGTTTTTCCTATGCATCTTTATAAATGATAAATGGGTTATACTTGTATAGCGCTTTTCTACCTTCAAGGTACTCAAGGACTCTCTGTTGAAAACAGAAAACAAAACGCTTTTTCTACGGCCACGGTGAAAAAGGCGCTATAGCAAAGACAGTTAAAAGGTGAAATAGAGACTAAGGCAGGGGTGTCAAACGTACGGCCCGAGGGCCGGATCAGGCCCGCAAACAGGTTTTATCCGGCCCGCGGGATGGGTTTGCTAAGTATAAAAATGTACCTGAAATTTTGGAACGAAATAAACAGCTGTTCTAAATGTGTCCACTGGATGTCGCAATAGCAATTATTTGTATCTTTATAGATGATGCTACATATGTACAAAATAAACCACATGATGTTAGTACATCAGTCGAGGAAAATGATCAAACTACACAAATAACATCCTGTAATTTGATTTTGATATAATTTTTTTATCTTGATAGATTGAAAATTAACACCAATGAGTTGACTGATAACTAAATAAATAATAATAAATAACGACTAATAAAGATTGAATAATATTAACCGCAACATGTAGGTGTTAAAAAAAAACCCAACAACATTATGATTTGTACATTTTCAGAATGTACTTGTTCTATTTTTAAACAAAGAAAACTGTCTGAAGTTGTCTTTATTTTTAAGTTATCGTGCTGTGATTTTACAAGTCCGGCCCACTTGGGAGTAGATTTTTTTCCATTTGGCCCCCGATCTAAAAGGAGTTTGACACCCCTGGACTAAGTAGAGTTTAAAAAATTCTAGTGCCAGTTGTAAGGAAAACAAAGATAAAGATAAAAAGGGGTTCAGTTATTGTTTAATTTGTGTGAATGCACAAATGTGTAAGGCTAAAATATGTATCCTAATGCACAATTTCTCTCATCTCACCTGAAAGTTATTATTAGTTTCTTGTAATTTGTATTAGTTACTGTCCAGTGCTTTTATTTTTCGTTTCACTTCCTATTCAATCATTGGTACTTTAACTTTAACTTTATTTTCCCACATTCACTGGCTCCCTCGCCTATCCCTGATTGGCAATTAGGACACACCTGTTCTTGGTTGCCAATCAGGTTTCATTGTATGTCCTATGAACAGGTCTAGATCATTTTGCTTTGTTTGCTTTGCGCTTAACAAATGCTTGCTCTTTGTGCACATTCCAGCTGCACATCTTTGTTTTTTGTTTTACTTGCATTTTCCCGAATAAAAATTGCTTTTTTTCTTGTATTTTAGTAAAGCAATTTACATAGGATAAACATGGTAGGCTATAATCTACTAGGAGCTGGCAGATACACAACAGCTATGCAGAAAATAGAACATAAGCCAGACATATGTAATACGTTTCCTTAATTGAACAATAATGCAGTCCAAAACACAACATTTGTCAATAAGTTGCATATTACTTACAGCTACAAAGTGTCCAAGACCGAAGCGTATTAGAAAGTATCCAGTAACACACATGTCCACATCATTTATTGTATGTCGTGAGCTTAACTTGATGAATTATTGGGGCCACTAGGTGTTACACAAACAAATCAAATACCACTCCACTTCATCTTAAAGACAGAATAAGTCCATTCCAGACGATTAATAATAAATAAGGATCTCTGCAGGTTTCAACAAGTAAATTTTATGGGGAACAGCACTTTTTTGGGAATGTTGCCTATCGCTCACAATCATTATGAGAGACAAGAGGACAAAAGTATTTATTGTTCTTGCTTTCTAACATATAAAAATCGGCTTGTTATTGGTAGCTAGCAATGCAGCTAATAAGAGCAATCAATTCTACCTCTAAATCATTTTAAAAATGCATTCAAAAACAGTCAACAATACTTCATTTACGTTCGGTTAGCTGTATGATAACTAAACTGTAGCAACATTGTTATTGTAAGAGCGAACACTGAGGAACTCTTTTTCTAGCGTACTAACACATCGGTGTGCTACGGTTTTAGCCGTAGAAGCTGACTACGGAAAGAGATAAGTTAGTTTCTACGTCAGCAGGAAACGCGTTTGAGTTTGTAATGCACAACACTGCAATTGGACACACATCTGTACTGACTGAAAGACATGAACAATCATATTAGAGTATCTGTAAAGTGTTAGCCAAAATGTAATGTTTTGTTTGGACACAGCTAGCTCGACAGTGTATGCACTGTAGTGTAGGGTGATGTTAATAATTAATAATTAATTCATAATAATTAGCCTTATTGTCTCCGAGGAGAAATTTGTCTTGGACATCAAGACACAGTGTTTTACATACATACATACATACATACACTACCGTTCAAAAGTTTGGGGTCACCCAAACAATTTTGTGGAATAGCCTTCATTTCTAAGAACAAGAATAGACTGTCGAGTTTCAGATGAAAGTTCTCTTTTTCTGGCCATTTTGAGCGTTTAATTGACCCCACAAATGTGATGCTCCAGAAACTCAATCTGCTCAAAGGAAGGTCAGTTTTGTAGCTTCTGTAACGAGCTAAACTGTTTTCAGATGTGTGAACATGATTGCACAAGGGTTTTCTAATCATCAATTAGCCTTCTGAGCCAATGAGCAAACACATTGTACCATTAGAACACTGGAGTGATAGTTGCTGGAAATGGGCCTCTATACACCTATGTAGATATTGCACCAAAAACCAGACATTTGCAGCTAGAATAGTCATTTACTACATTAGCAATGTATAGAGTGTATTTCTTTAAAGTTAAGACTAGTTTAAAGTTATCTTCATTGAATAGTACAGTGCTTTTCCTTCAAAAATAAGGACATTTCAATGTGACCCCAAACTTTTGAACGGTAGTGTACATACATACAGTTCATCCGGCAATGTAGTGACGACAGTGAACAGTGCGCAGGTATATCAGTTAGTTATGAAATCACACATTGCACTCCCCCTGTATTGCACCCCTTCCGTATTGCACTATCCCAATACTGCACTCCTTATTATTGCATCCGGTTATTACAGTAGTTTTCTGTTGTTAAGTGCTTTGATTGCCAGCGGGACAAAGGAAAATATCCAATCCTATCCAATCCACTTTATTTATATAGCACATTTAAACAACAAAAATGTTTCCAAAGTGCTGCACAGCCATGTTAAAAACAATATTAAAACAATATTATGCGTCACTATAGACAGCGATTTTAAACTTGACAAACAAGTCAATGGCGTTTTAAAATCGTGTTTTTATCATCTTTGTCTTTTAGTAAAGGTAAAACCGTTTTTATCTTTTAACCTTTTTGAACAAGTCATGCATGCTTTTATTTCAAGTCGCCTGGACTACTGCAAGGCACTTTATGCTGGCATTAGCCAAAAAGCTCTCTCCCGGTTGCAGTTAGTCCAGAACGCGGCAGCACGACTTTTAACAGGGGCCAGGAAACGGGAGCATATAACCCCAATTCTTGAGAGTTTGCACTGGCTCCCTGTTCATTTTAGAATTGATTTTAAAACCTTGCTGTTTGTTTTTAAAGCTTTACATGGACTGGCACCTCAGTATATCTTGGACCTCATCCAAATTTACAATCCTGCGTGCGCTCTGATGTCCGAGAGCCAGCTCCTGCTCGTGGTGCCCAAGACGAGACTTAAAACCAGGGGAGACAGGGCCTTCTCTAGGGTTGGCCCTAAGCTCTGGAACACTCTGCCCCTTCCATGTTCAAACTACTTCCACAGTGGAGTGTTTTAAGTCTCGTCTTAAGACCCACTTTTATTCTTTGGCTTTTAACACTACGTGAGTTGTGTGGTCTTCTGTCCCCTGTTGTCCTCTGTGTTTGTTTTTATAAATTTTGATTTCTATTTACTGTTTTAATTGGTTTTACCCTTTAAAATCGTTTTGAATTATATTTATTTTTATATTGGTTTTATATTTATTTATTTTTTGTTTTTATTCAGTCATTGGTGGAGCATAAAGGAAAATATATACCTGTTGAGTTTGTATGTTGCTGTCCTGTACCATTTACCATTTGGCATCAACACAATTTCACTATGAAGTATGAGGTGTGGGTCACGGGTGATTTTAAGACCCTGCTTTCCCACTGTCTTGTCGAATATTTCTTGAAGGGAAAAGTGGGATGCATGCCAATTATTTTACCAGCCCTTTTTATACATTTTTGAAGTTGGGTTTTGAGTTTGACAGGCAGATTTCCAAACCATGTGGAGATGCCATAACGGATGACAGATTCAATATTTGCCTTATAAAACAACATCCTTATATTGCTTGCCACATGTGCTGCATGTATAATGATCAATAGTATGGTGACTCACTCGATGGACAGTTGTCTGTTTGGTCAAGCTGGCCGAGGACATTTCTAGTTGATTTGGGCACTCCATTAATTCGGCATAGCTTGGCTCAAAAGTTCCAGATTTGCAGCGGGACCATGTCGCACTCTCTCAGCTTCCATCTGCTCCAACGTTTCAGCTTCTTCTTTGTGCTTGCTTCTATAAGCAGCAATTCATTCTCTGTATATTTAATTTCGAAAAGATAAGGTTGTGAATCCTCATTTGTCCAAAAATAGCTGTCTTCCTTGTTTGTTACCAAGTCTGCCATGATTAGAAAACACACTCGCGTTTGATTTAGGAAGTAGGAACATATTTGTTGCGGGAAGTCGAAAGTGCGCTGCTATGGAAACGGAAATAAATGCGTCAAATAATTAGTTCCGGTTGTGCATAAAATGACCAAAATACGGTAAATATTTTACATATTACGTATTGTTATGAATGTGTCTGTTACTATATCATATATAGATTTGCAGTGTGCATATAAAATGTTTTGAAGTTGTTTTACAGGGCTACAACGGTGACTCCCCTCAGCCGCACCTTGCAAGCGTTTTTTATCATCTTTAAAATCCTAAAAAAAAAAGACGTGTGTTCTTGTCTCTCATAATGATTGTGAACGATGTTTTAAAAAGTGCATTTCCCCTTCAAAACTTTTTAAGACCATAATGAAAATAATTTAAGACTATGTCACATCCATACGGACAAAAGAGTACAAAGACAAAAACAGAGGGCCAGAATGAATTGTAAGTTGTTTTTTGTATGACACTGTGAGGCTGCACTCCTCATTCGTGGTGCTGTTACTTGTTAAAAACCCCTGTTTGGCCCGCGGACCATTGGCACATTTTTACTTTGGCCCTTGGGCAGCCCTGGTCTACATTTCCGGCCTTGTTGTTGTTGTTTTCGGATAAGGAGATGCTGCTCCGTTATTGATTTAAGTAAAGTCTCAATGTCAATAAAACAGTTAGCTCCATCTTTTGACACTTCTTCCACTCCCGTCCTTGCACGCTACACCGCTACAACAAAGATGACAGGGAGAAGACGCTGTAGAAGGTGAGCCACGTAAATAAGACCACCCACAAAACGGCGCATCTGGAAGCGACTGTCAGAAAGCGGCTTGAAGATGATCTGTAAAACATAATCTATGCAACATTTTGACCAAAAACCACCATTACGTGTTATGTACACCACAAGGAAGTGTTTTCAATTTAGAAAAAAAAATAAAAATAATATGACTCCTTTAATGCGCCGTATAATCCGGTGCACCTTTTATATGAAAAAAGATCGAAAATAAACCATTCATCGGCAGTGCACCTTATAATCCGGTGCGCCCGATGGTCCAGAAAATACGGTATACTTCCTGTAATTCCAATTCAAACTCAACATCCTGTAGGGTGAAAGTTATTCTTCAAATAGATTGAATTAAAGTTACACATTGGGAATTATGCACAAGCCAGCTTTCCACCTGCTGTTGTTTAGTCATTCCCTGGAAATGCCAATTATTTTCTTTACAGGCTAAAACTAGTGACATAAGGCAATAGCCCCAAGATATCACTGAGGAAAAACAAACTGTAAACCGAAAGGACACAACACATAAAAATAAATTGTCATGGGGACGATCTCCTCCGAAATTAACTTTAGAGTACAGCTTTTAGACAGCGCTCAATAATGGCCCACCTTTTTGACCACACACAGGTCATCAAGCGCAACTATTTTATTAAGAACGGGAAAGACTGTGGCCCCGTAGCGATTGAAGCTGGGGGTCAAGCTGAGGTAATTTGGCACTGTCTAACAGTGGTGATTCCTCACTCCATCACACACTGCAGTAAAGCCTGTGGCCCCTCCGGTGTCCAATGAAAGAGAGGCACCCGGGAGAGTGCTACTTTAATAAAAGCACCTCCAAACTTAACCATAAGTGTCAGCAACATGAGAGCAATTACAGCATAATCGCTCTCACTACATTGTCCTACCTTTTGATTTACTTTACCCTTGTATTTTCACCTTTCTGAGATCTATTCATGTAAAAAGATACATACTTCCCATTCTTCTCCAGCCCACATTTAATTGCAGCCAATAATGACTTCATCTAATGTGAATAATCTCTGCTCAGTGAGCTATCCAATTACCATTACTTGCACTATCATTTCAAACCTCCATGGAAGGCAGATGCTGCCGAAGTGACCGCTAAATCCACAAAATAAGGAGCAAGCTTCCCCACAAGGGATATCCCACAATATAGGGATGCCCGACACAGCAGGGTGCTCATGTGTCACTTACCATACACTTAAAAAGGAATGATCAGACTCAGCCTCATGTAGTGAGACTGTGTAAGATATTAGTATGCCATTGGCCATTAACATCAATTCCGGCGACTCTTACAAGACTGAAAACACTGCAGGTGGGCACAGACTATTGTAAGTGTGAACTTGGTACAATGAGCTGCAACATGTCTTATATTATAGAAACCACTGTAATCCTTTGTAATGGATAGTAATGATTAGGGTTGGGCAATATTGCCTAAAATCTATATGGCTGCCACTTGCGATAACAATATATCGCACTATATAATATTTGGCATATAAATAATAACAAAATAATTTTAAAAGCCTCCTAATTTAGCTGCTAACATAAACATATTGATTACTGTATTGTATTATTTTCTCCAAACTATGAGAATAGACGTGATAACAGCTGGTTATTTTCTGTTGTAACGCATTTCTATTTATTAACTTCTGTTAAAATGTAATAAGCGCTTATTGTTCTGTTGTTTGAATACTTTACATTAGTTTTGGGCAGTAGTTTAAATTTGGGTATCGATTCAATGCCAAGTAGTTGAAGGGTCATTATTGACCACGTCAATGTTGATACCTAAAATATTTCAAGATCATTGAATGATAACATTTTTGATCACAATTATAATCTGACAAACTTACAATGGCTGTGTAACAATATCAATTAAATATTCAAATTATTTCCTCATTCCATTTTTTTTTTTTTACATATAAAATGTATGATAAAGTTAATAGTGCATTTGTAAACAATGACAAAAACGACAAACCATTTTGTGATAGTAAAAATTATAGATCTAATCACTGTAGTATCGATCATTAACTGATATTTGTATCAAAACAACTACCCTTGTTTATCTTCAAGAGCTCTAGCTTAGCGATTTTCTATACTTATTTGTATCTTCCACCAGTGTGTAGTCTAACATGTTTGCTGGTGATTCCTTATCCTCTAGTCCTCCAGTGATAATACTACCTGACAGAAACATAGTTAATTTGCTGGCATAGAGGCAGGGCTTATTGATCTAAAAGCAGCTTCGCACTGTGGAGCGACATTCGCCGCTAGCGAGGATGCTAAATTGTGTTGAGGACGCCTTTGTTTGCTTGTCGCTGTCAAATTTTTGGGACACAGCTAATCAAAATGGTTTGATTGTTTGTTATGTATTGTATATATCATATAAAAATATAATATAATAATATAATATATCAGTATATATACTGTATATATAATATGTAAATATTAAATATATGTTATATTTTTTATTGCTACTATGGTACATTTTTTGTCTACTTTATACCTTTATTCCTTTCCATCCTTACCTTTTTCATCCTTTGTAACTGAGCTACTATGTGGAACAATTTCCCTTGTGGATCAATAAAGTTTGTCTAAGTCTAAGTCTACAATTTATTATCACGATATGACAATAGTATTAAAAGCTCTATTGTCAACCTAATATACATAATTTATATTGTATATCGTCTATATCAGGGGTCGGCAACCCAAAATGTTGAAAGAGCCATATTGGAGGAAAAATACAAAAACAAATTTGTCTGGAGCCGCAACAAATTAAAAGCCATATTACATACAGATAGTGTGTCATGAGATATGAATTGAATTAAGATGACTTAAAGGAAACTAAATGAGCTCAAATATAGCTACAGATGAGGCATAATGATGCAATATGTACATATAGCTAGACTAAGTAGCAGGTTAGCATCGATTAGCTTGCAGTCATGCAGTGACCAAATATGTCTGAATAGCACTCCACACAAGTCAATAACATCAACAAAACTCACCTTTGTGCATTCACGCACAACATTAAAAGTTTGGTGGACAAAATGAGACAGAAAAAGAACTGGCATAAAACACATCCTAGAAAGTCAGAGAAAGTTCTACATGTAAACAAACTAAGGTGAGTTCAAGGACCACCAAAATTAGTAGGACAAAACGGCGCTCGCCAAATACTCGAATCAGTGAAGCATGTTTAATACAAACAGTGTGATTTATAACAATTAGGGAGTTTTGTGTCATGTTTGTCCTCCTACAGAAACCATATTAAAACAAAATTTTTTTTTTTTTTCCCCTCATCTTTTTTCATTAATCATACATTTTTTAAAAAGCTTCAGAGAGCCACTAGGGCGGCGCTAAAGAGCCGCATGCGGCTCTAGAGCCGCGGGTTGCCGACCCCTGGTCTATATAGTATAGTAATGATGGATACACAGCTTCAGAATGGAGGTTGTTTTAAATCCTTTGTCTGATTTCCTGCCACAATTACTTTGTGTAATCCAGACTTTTATCAGGACTTTTTCTGATGGATTTAATAGTCCTAGGGGACAAGATTCACAGGGGTCTGAAGGATTATCCAGGATGTATCTGTTCATTAGTATAAGCGTCATAAATGGGTATACCACAGTACATGTTCAAATCCCTTGAGTCAGTAGAAGGAGACTCAGTTAAATTTTTTTTATAATAATTACTGGTATGTTTCTGTGAAATGGTAATAATGATTGGGTTTGATAAAATGTCAAATACCTTTCAGCATCTGCTTTCGTTGTCTGGGACTTGCTGTCTATCCCCGGGAAACTGTTCATGTCCACGTAGCCATCGTTCTCATTGCAGGAAGCTGTCATGCGATTTGGATCCTCAAAAAACTCAGTCACAGTGTGCGATCTGGTCGGTCTGCCTGGAATTTGAATGTTCTCATAGTCAGAGCTCATAGCCGGAATATTTTCATAGTCAGAGGTGTCTGCACTGGGGAAGGAAATCGAGCGGGGCTTCGTTAAAGGCAACGGCATGGCGGAGCGATGAGAGCGTTCCTCGAAGGACTCAACTCTGAAGACACCTCTGCCATAAGCTTTGAGTTCACTTTTCCTCCTTTGATGATCTTTATAGAGGACCAAGTTTGATGTCCGGTCAGAAGGACGCTGATGGGGGTTTACAATATGAGACTGCAGCTGAGGGGAGCTGCCATTGCTCCTACGGTCAAGCTCAATGACTCTTGCCGGGCCATGATGACTGGACTCAGAAGAAGATCGAGATGAACGAACAGAACCGTCACTGAAACCTTTTGAGTCTGTCTTTCTCTTAAACTTGAGAGCCAAAAATCGCTTAAAGGAGATTTTCTTCTTTTTAAATTGGTCGTCGGGCTCATGCTGGATCAAAAGAGAAGGGGAACTCTTTGTTACAGGTTTTTTGGTAATGTATGCCAGTTCAAAGGGTGGGGGGATGTCCACTAGAGAGGTTGGAGTGGAAACGCCGCTGGACGACTGCTGGCTTCTTTGGGAGAAGCTCCCAGAAGACGTCATGACACATGGAAGTGAGAGAGTGTCATCTTTCCTCTTCATCCTTAACTCGTCCTTTGGAGATTGGTCCGCCAAGGATGCTTCTGGACTCCCTGTAGAACGGGAGTACAGAAGGAAGCGGCGAGACTTCGTAGATGGGATCAGGCAGTTGTCCCCTGGCGCCTGTGATTGGCTGATCGTTTCACTGCTTCTATCTAAGGCCACTGTGCAGTAATCATGCGTTTGGTACTCAGTCCCTGTCTCCTCGGGCACGGTTTCTGGGACATAACCAGGAATTTTGCCAGAATAAGAGCGAGAACGTGTCACAATGGTCTTTCTATCTATGTTCAAAAAGTTCTCCCCTTCGGAGTCAAACCCTGCTTCCTCATAAATATGCTCCTCACTGTCTGAGTCTGTGTCCTCATAGAAAGGCACAATATGGCAATCAAGTTCTTCTATGTCTTCTTCAAACGCCTCAGTGGTGTGGGCGAACACCACCCTGTTGGTGAGCTCTGGTGTGCGGCCCAGGTCTAATTCTTTTGGCACAGTGATGTTGCATAACCTTAGGCGAGGCTGGCAGCTTCTTCTTTGGCTGAGGATAGCCTGCTCTCGTTGAGCTGTTCTCTCTTTTGCACTTTTTCCTTTGACATGTTTCTTTTCTGTCTGCTCTTCTTCATCCTCATCACCTATTTCCACATAATCTTCTGATGAGACACACTCTAACTTTTCAAAGTCATCAACTTTAGGGCAGGGAGAATCCTGAATGTCTGCATACTCATCTGCTGACTCAGTGTCTTTTGCCTTGTCTTTATGCTGATTCAAGTGTTGTACCTCTTCAGCCTCGGCCTGGTCTATTAGGGTTTGCTTATCTTCCAGTTTTTCCACATCATCTGAAGACACATAGAAAGGTTCTTGGTTTGAAGCACCTGATGTCTGCTGATCATTCGATGGCTTGTCATTAATGTCTTCCTCCCCCCATTCAGGATCAGCAGTACAAGTCATATCAGACGGGACAGCTTCGATTACTGAATATGGGCCAAACACATCCTCAGTGCTGGATGTAAACCGAAAGCAGCCCGAGACATCTTTGGTGGCACGTTCTGGTTGCCATACTTCAGCATCTCCACTTTCAGCCGGGTCACAAGACTCACATGTATCACTAGCGCCGTCTGTGGGGCCAATCACATCGTAGGGATACTCCTCAGTTACAGTTGGGAGCGTGCAGAATCCAAATACAAATCTTCCAACATCCAGCTCAGTATCTTCTGCCGACAAGTCAAACTGAATAAAGTCTGTCTCACCCTGACTGAGTGAATACATTTGATCAAGCTTTTGTTCATCCAAGTCTATAACAGTCTTTCCACTAAGTCCAAGTGTGTCCCCTTCCTCTTCCTTACTAGATACCACCTCCTTGTTTTCATTTGGGGAAGAAGAAAGGGTCAATGTATCATTATCTTTGTTTAGGTCAGCATTAGGCTGATTTGGGTCATTGTCAGGATTTTTATCGTCCGTGGTGTCTGCAGTCGAACCGTCATCCTCTATAACTGTGTCTTCAGAGCCAACACTCTCAATGTCATCGTCTTTATTATTAAATATTGTTTCCCCCTGCTGTCTTTCGACCTTAACTTCTCCATCAGCTACGTCATCAACCTTCCCCTCTGTCTCGGTTTTCCCCTCGTTGTCCTGGTTTTCCTCAGCCGTCTCATGAGGACCCGTTTCGCCATTTGAATGAGACAGGTCTCCATTACTGAGGCTCTCCCTCTGCGGTATAAACTCATAGAAAGGTTTGGGCTTGGGGGCAAGAGGAGGATTTGAGCCACGCACAGAGGGACAAGGCCTTGACATCAGTTTGGACTGCACTTTGATGGTCAGATGACTGCGGACTTTCGGTCGAGGGACTTGCAGCGGATTTTGAAAATCTGGGAAAAAAATAAAAATAAAATAAAAATCATATGCTGACAGTTACATCTTGAACGTGTGTGTGTGTGTGTGTGTGTGTGTGTATGCATAGAGACTAGTGCTGTCAAATATTGTCTGTAATCAAATTAATCACATTTTTAAATTTGGATTAATCATGATTAATTGCATTTAAATTAACTTAAAAACAGCCCAATATTAGAACATAAATACATTTGTGTTTATTCTTGTATTTATCCTCACTAATCTTTGCACTGGCCGTATAACAACCCGCAATGCCTTTCAGGTAATCCACAGTTACGGTAAAGTTTAAAATAATTTGCATGATTAATATGCGTTTGTACACGATTAATGCGATATTTTTTGTGATTAATCACATGAGTTAACTTGTTATTTTTGACAGCTCCAGCGGAGATACATATGTGCTTGTTTTTCTATAGAATGCCAAGTGGAAGCCGTGTCCTGTCTGTAGATGGTAACAAGTAGAATGCTGCAGGGGATATTATCAGCAGGAAAAACAACAGAGCCACAGCATACTTAGAGGAGGAACAATAACATCGCCCTGTCTGGGAAATGACACATGCATGTTGGAGGTTCACAATGGACACTTACTTGCTTGGTTGCTCATAGCCTATACCTTGTGTACAGTAAATATTATTTCATTTCATCGTAAATCTGGAGTTATCACAACTGTAAGATTGCTGATGCAAATGTATCATTCCAAATACTTCACTGTGACAATATAAAAAGTTCACAATTTTAGGAAGTTTTGAAATGTCATTAAACACGCCCATTCTGAACATAGTGTGCACACCCCTTCTCACTTCCTGTTATTGAGCACCTGCCCTGACGCACATCCTATTAGACACAGCGTCTCTCCCTGACCATTTTATCTTCTAATAAAGATGGAAATGTGCCCTGTTATATTTTTATTTATAAGGCGAGTTTCATAAAATGCCTATCTCTGCCTTTTTGACGGGGGACGTCCAAGAGTACACATTCTAACAGGACTTCCTTCTTGACATTCTTCAACTGCAGACACACACACCCAAACACACACAGGTGGACACACGGACACAAACACTTTGACTGAAAAAGGCTGTATCAAAGAACAATAAACATTTACAAAAATATGATATGCATTATGCAACAAGAATTCACTTAAAATAGATGTCTAAAAATGTAAGGGTGACACAGGATATGACTGTATACAATGTCCACAATGAAAAATGTCACCTATTAAACTACAAAAACACTCTTGTGTCTTATTTTATTCAAGCTTGGCCATTAAATAAAAATAGAATTTATTATAAAAATGGGACCCATTGCCTCCCTGCTTGGCACTCAGCATCACGGGTGGGAATATTGGGGGTTAAATCACCAAAATGATTCCCGAGCACGGCCACCGCTGCTGCTCACTGCTCCCCTCACCTTCCAGGGGGTGGAACAAGGGGATGGGTCAAATGCAGAGGTTAATTTCACCACACATAGTGTGCGTGTGACAACCATTGGTACTTTAACTTTATTTAATATTTTTGTTAGTTAACTACACAGCTCAGTGGCTATTTAGTTAGAGTGGTTAGAGTGTCCACCCTGAGACTGGGAGGTTGTGAGTTCAAACCCCGGCCAAGTCATACCAAAGACTACAAAACATGTGACCCATCGCCTTCCTGCTTGGCACTCAGCATCACGGGTGGGAATATTGGGGGTTAAATCACTAAAATGATTCCCGAGCGCGGCCACCGCTGCTGCTCACTGCTCCCCTCACCTCCCAGGGGGTGGAACAAGGGGATGGGTCAAATACAGAGGTTAATTTCACCACACCTAGTGTGTGTGTGACTATCAGTGGTACATATATATTTTTGTTAGTTAACCAACATTATGGAATCTTTTTTTGGTAACACTTTAGTATGGGGAACATATTCTAAGTAAGAAAGACTTAATTTAGAGTTATTTGGACACTAGGGGAACATATTCTAAGTAACAAAGACTTAAGGGTTAGGGTTAGGGTTATCGTAGTTTTGTGTTTTGTTATGTAGTGAATTGTGAAGTGAAGTGAATTATATTTATGTAGCGCTTTTTCTCTAGTGACTCAAGGCGCTTTACATAGTGAAACCCAATATCTAAGTTACATTCAAACCAGTGTGTGTGGCACTGGGAGCAGGTGGGTAAAGTGTCTTGCCCAAGGACACAACGGCCGTAACTAGGATGGCGGAAGCGGGGATCGAACCTGGAACCCTCAAGTTGCTGGCACGGCCACTCTACCAACCCGAGCTATACCGAGCTCTAAGAACAGACCATATTCATTAAGTGGTATTAAAGGGATAATCATATAAAACAACTTCCTTATTTAGTACTAATAAGCAATACTTCTGAGGTTATTAAGGGAAAACTCTTAGTTAATGGCTTACTGGTTGTATAATAAGGCCATGCAGAATAAGGCTACTTAATAATGACTCATTAAAAGCCAATATGTTACTAATTTGCCTGTTAATAAGCTAGTAATTAATGTTGAATATGTTCCCCATACTAAATTGTTCCCCCTTTTTTTTCAATAAGAAAATGTGTAGAGATAAAATGTGTTTATGACATCAAACTTAATTATTTAACGTTATGCAACAATTCAACTGAAGTTAATTAATTTGATATCAGAGAGCATTTTTTTTCAAACATTATCAAACTAACTAACCTAATCGATTATAATCTACCTGTATGACCTTTTGTTTTTGATCAATAACACACACAACTATAACGTCAAATAATATTACCAACCGACCTGTGTTCATCGTGGGACATCATCATCCACGGGAGCTGAGAGTCGCGCTCATTTTCCGCCAAAGTATCTTCCACAAAGTTAATCCAAATTAAACACACACACGAAAAAATAAAGGACGTTGTTGCTAAAATCACGTCGCAAAATCAGAGTTTGAGACGCTGCTGAGGAGCGGATGAAGCTTGCAGCTCCTCCACTGACGCTCCACTTCAAAGTGAGCTCTAGTGTGCTAACAGGGGGTCTTCTTGGCTTCTTCCTGAGGCGCGACGGTCCACTTCGAGCTCACGAAACCCACTCGACGTGTACGTTTTATTCCTATGTTTTGAATGTCTAATAAACAATTTTAAATTTTTTGCCAAAATATAATTACACGTACGGTATCATTTTTACTTTCCGCGCTACGTGCCAATATTGTGTACATCCGTTCAATATGGGGGGACGGCGGGTCGATCCTAAAATCGATTCTGTCGATGCCAGAGGTGGTATAAGTATTGGATTGATACTGTGGTGAAAAAAGTCGAGATTTTTCCCTTTTCTTTTGTTTATTTTCACAAATATCTGTTTTTTGTAGTGTCATTCATTGTTAAAGTTAAAGTTAAAGTACCAGTGATTGTCACACCCACACTACGTGTGGCAACATTATTCTCTGCATTTGACCCATCACCCTTGAGGTGAGGAGAGCAGTGAGGGTTAAATTTAACCCCCAGATCCAACCCTTGATGCTGAGTGCCAAGCAGGGAGGTAATGGGTCCCATTTTTATAGTCTTTGTTCAGTTCAGTTCAGTTCAGTTCAGTACAGTTCAGTTTAGAACAGGGGTGTCCAAAGTGCGGCCCGGGGGCCATTTGCGGCCCGCAGCTAATTGTTTACCGGCCCGCCACACATTCTGAAAATGCTATTGCAAAAATTAAAAAAACATTTAAAAAAGTGGAATGAGGTGAAATCTAACTAGAAAAAGTTGCAATGTTGACACAAAGCAGCCATGCAGGCTTTTTTTTTCTTTTGTCTATCTTTCTTTTTTCTTTTTTTTGCCATTGCTCCAAAAAAAAAGAAATCAATGTTATAATGAATTATTGACCTATTCAATGCTCCAATTATTTCAAATATTTCACTTTAAAATGTTTTATGTGGGAAATATTGCATATATTGTGTGGTTGCCATACAAAAACATCAACATTTTCTTTGACAAAAGAGCATAAAACAAACAAAATAATAGTTCAAACGTAAAATCGACAGATATATCTGAAGTTGAGCTCGTAACTTAAGTGTTGAAAGTAAAAAAAACCTAATAAAAATGTATCACTTTCTGAGTGGGGCACCTTTTAGATCCCAAATATATTTAATGGGATTTTATTTATCTTTTCACTGTGATTACTCAAAAATAATAATGAGTTAAAATCAATGGTGTCCTGCATTATTGATATTTTTAAGGCTCTAATTACTTCACATCAAACATTGCTTTCTGAATGTTTTGGGCAGTGGGGGAAATACTGCATATTTCAGTTTTATTATAAAAAAACTAAGTTGTCTTTGACAGAAAAGGCATAAAACCTTTTTGTTTTTTTAAACTTTATATCAACTTGAAGTTGATATACTGTACAGATTTACTGTAAGCGTTATATAAATAAATAAATAAAAATTTGACTTGTTTTTAACATTTTAATGACTTAGACCCTTTATGGTCTTAAAGATAAAAAACAAACAAAATCCATATATTTTGTAATGGTTTGAAAATGAAAAATATCAAAATGGCCCCCGCATGCTTTAATTTTTCCGTGTGCGGCCCTCAGTGGAAAACGTTTGGACACCCCTGGTTTAGACTTAGACTTCCTTTTTATTGTCATTCAAATTTGAACTTTACAGTACAGATAAGAACGACATTTCGTTGCATTAGCTCATGGTAGTGCAGGATAAAAGAGCAATAAGGTGCAGATATAAATAAATAGATTACTGTACAGATAAATATAAAGTTAAAGTACCAATGGTTGTCACACACACACTAGGTGTGGTGAAATGATTCTCTGCATTTGACCCATCACCCTTGATCCACCCCCTGGGAGAAGAGGGGAGCAGTGAGCAGCAGCGGTGGCCGCGCCCGGGAATAATTTTTGGTGATTTAACCCCCACTTACAACCCTTGATGCTGAGTGCCAAGCAGGTAGGTAATGGGTCCCATTTTTATAGTCTTTTGTATGACTCGGCTGGGGTTTGAACTCACAACCTACCGGTAGGACACGCTAACCACAAGGCCACTGAGCAGGTGGCATATTGCACTTTTGCATATACATCCATATGCATCCACGTTTATGGATGTATGTTATATTGTCTTTATATTCCAGTGAGTTAATCCATTTTGGGGGGGAATTGAGGGGATTATTATGATGCGTTAATAATCCTGAGGGAAGAAGCTGTTACAGAACCTGGAGGTTCTGCTACGGAGGCTGCGGAACCTCTTTCTAGAGCCCAGCGGTGAAAACAGTCCTTGGTGGGGGTTGCAGTTTATTTCGAAAAAATATATATCACTCTTGAATCAACACCATTAGTTAATCCTATGATCAATGTTAATTACAAAACTAAATGTGGTATATAAATAATAATGGAAGTATAAGTGTTTGTATATAGTATATTATTGGTACAAATGTTTAACAAACACGTGTATAGGGATATTTCACATTACAGTGTATATATTTGAACAATATTTATGTTGTGTACAAGGTGTATTTATAATAAGTTGTGTAAAGCAGTGGTCCCCAACCACCGGGCTGCGGCCCGGTACCGGTCCGTGGATCGATTGGTACCGGGCCGCACAAAAAAATTAATAAAAATAAAATAATAATAATATAATTTTATTTTTATTTTTTATTAAATCAACATAAAAAACACAAGATACACTTACAATTAGTGCACCAACCAAAAAAACCTCCCTCCCCCATTTACACTCATTCACACTCATTCGCACAAAAGGGTTATTTCTTTCTGTTATTCATATTTCTGGTTCCTACATTATATATCAATATAGATTAATACAGTCTGCAGGGATACAGTCCGTAAGCACACATTAATGTATTTTTTTATGACAAAAAAAAAATACTATCTAATAAGTGCTCAACTTCTGTTTGTTTATGTAAAACTGTTTATTTATTTTGTTGACCACTGACCGAAGAAATAATAAACTAACTAAACTAACTTGCATACAATGTAATGCATCACACAATTCCAGTTGTTTCATTACAGCACGTCCGAAAAGGAGTAGGAAGAAGTAGAGCTTATTTAATCTAATCCTTTTTCTTACCATAGCAATGTAATCCAATTTCCTTGTTCTCTGTAACAAAACTGTGAACAAATAAATAATTAATAAATAATATACCATAGTACGCAAACAAATATTAAAATACATAAAAAATCTTGTTCTCAATAAAAAAAAAAAAGGAAAAAAAGGGTTCAAGACGTTCATCATAATTCTTGTTCTGTGTACTTTGTGAACACTTGAAGTTTGAACAGTCTCTTAAACTGAATCATATTGGTGCTTTTTTTTAAATTTAATTTTTTAAATTTTTTTTTATTTTAATTTTATTTTTTTATGGATTTGTATTTAAGAATTTGAAATAGAATGAACGGAAAGCACACGGACCGTGTTGCATATAGTTAATATAACAAGAGCGGTTTAGGGACAAAACTCTGATTCGGAATTATCTTTACTTATTTTACTCTATTGACTTTGTTTTGCTCAAACAATTCTGCATATTAAAAGGGGAAAATAAAATATTGTTCCATTTGGTATTGTCGCGCTTCAAATATTGCAGCTTCATTACATCACAGATTTCATTTTAAGCATATTCTACATGTTTTTTTGCGTGAATTAAGTATTTTTCATGTCTTTTGTGCATTACAGTACAGTATTTGTTTTATTTTATATTCATTATGCTATGGTGATCGATGAGTACTGGCATTAACGTCCTTTATGTAAAAGAACATACAGTGTATGTGAAGTTAATTAAGTTTTCAATAAAGTTGCTAACTCAATTCATGAATAAATTACAACGTCCAGAGTGGCCATTTATTTTTTCAAACATACAGTATTGTTTTTTTTATTTCCCCCCCTGGTAACAACCCTCACATACTTGCTACACATAGTTACACCATATTCATTTGGATTACGTACGCACTTCACACCCATTTGTTTATTTCAACAAACACTTTATCCGTGCCGTCTCGCTCTCCCGCTGTACCGTTGCACACGCTAGATAAAACAAAGATTCAAAATAGCTGCCTACCTGCGTATAGACAGGTTGGCCTGTATTTTGCTGATGCTTTTGTTTCTGTTTGGGATTAATATATTTCATTTGGCCACTGGACGCGATATGAAAAGGCAGGAAAACCATTCCACACCATTCCATACCATACCATACCATACCATACCATACCATACCATACCATACCATACCGACTTTACCGATAAAGGCTTTTAAAGGCCTACTGAAATGATTTTTCTTTATTTAAACGGGGATAGCAGATCCATTCTATGTGTCATACTTGATCATTTCGCGATATTGCCATATTTTTGCTGAAAGGATTTAGTAGAGAAAATCGACGATAAAGTTCGCAACTTTTGGTCGCTGATAAAAAAAGCCTTGCCTGAACAGGAAGTAGCGTGACGTCGCAGGTTGACGGGCTCTTCACATTTACCCATTGTTTACAATGCAGCGAGAGCGATTCGGACCGAGAAAGCGACAATTACCCCATTAATTTGAGCGAGGATGAATGATTCGTGGATGAGGAACGTGAGAGTGAAGGACTAGAGTGCAGTGCAGGACGTATCTTTTTTCGCTCTGACCGTAACTTAGGTACAAAGGCTCATTGGATTCCACACTTTCTCCTTTTTCTATTGTGGATCACGGATTTGTATTTTAAACCACCGCGGATACTATATCCTCTTGAAAATGAGAGTCGAGAACGCGAAATGGACATTCACAGTGACTTTTATCTCCACGACAATACATCGGTGAAGCACTTTAGCTACGGAGCTAACGTGATAGCATTGTGCTTAAATGCAGATAGAAACAAAATAAATAAGCCCCTGACTGGAAGGATAGACAGAAGATCAACAATACTACTATCAGGAGACACCGAACCAAACACTGAACCTGTAACTACACGGTTAATGCTGTGCCGCCTGTCGAAGCCTAGCAATGCTGTTGCTAACGACGCCATTGAAGCTAACTTAGCTACGGGACCTCGTCAGAGCTATGATAAAAACATTAGCGCTCCACCTACGCCAGCCCTCATCTGCTCATCAACACCCGTGCTCACCTGCGATCCAGCGATCGACGGCGCGACGAAGGACTTCACCCGATCATCGATGCGGTCGGCGGCTAGCGTCGGATAGCGCGTCTGCTATCCAACTCAAAGTCCTCCTGGTTGTGTTGCTGCAGCCAGCCGCTAATACACCGATCCCACCTACAACTTTCTTCTTTGCAGTCTCCATTGTTCATTAAACAAATTGCAAAAGATTCACCAACACAGATGTCCAGAATACTGTGGAATTTTGCGATGAAAACAGAGCTGTTTGTATTGGGATACAACGGTGTAACAATACTTCCGCTTCAACCATTAACGTCACGCGCAAACGTCATCATACCTAGACGTTTTCAGCCGGAAGTTTCCCGGGAAATTTAAAATTGCACTTTATAAGTTAACCCGGCCGTATTGGCATGTGTTGCAATGTTAAGAATTCATCATTGATATATAAACTATCAGACTGTGTGGTCGGTAGTAGTGGGTTTCAGTAGGCCTTTAATATTGTTGTTCATGTTATCATCAAGTTTTATTATCACTGGAGAACGAGGCTAAACATGTTACACACCGAAAGTAAGCTAGGATCAGGCATACTAATAGGAGAAAGTAAGCAGATATTAACATGAAATTAACCAACCCCGCCCCCCCCCCCCCCCCTCCCAACCCCCAAAAAAATTGCACTTTGTGACTTCAATAATAAATATGGCAGTGCCATGTTGGCATTTTTTTCCATAAGTTGAGTTGATCTATTTTGGAAAACCTTGTTACATTGTTTAATGCATCCAGCGGGGCATCGCAACAAAATTAGGCATTATAATGTGTTAATTCCACGACTGTCTATATCGGTATCGGTTGATATCGGAATCGGTAATTAAGAATTGGACAATATCGGAATATCGGATATTGGCAAAAAAGCCATTATCGGACATCTTTAGTTTTTGTTAATGTTTACAAACTCAGAAAATAATTCCCTGTACTTTAGAAGGATTTTGAGGGTAAAAATTTAATGATTTAAATGAGTAATAGACAGTAGTCTTTGCTTTTGTTGACTTATTGTATACTATAGACTTTGTTTTGATAAATGAAATGAAATGAGTTTATTTCGGTCATATAATCAAACCATTTTGTGTGATCAATTCAACAGCACAGATTATACATAGTAACAATCATACACATACACACACAAAAAGAAAAAGAATCACCGAAAAAGGGATAGGCTGAAGCCAAGGCTTATATTTGCCTATCCTATACATTCACTGAAAATTAGATGGCCTGGAACATCAACGTTAAAAAAAATCAATGGGATGAAAGTAATCGTTGCTAGATTTGATAATTTTCCATTATTACACCTTTCAAGGCTTTCCTAAACCTTGACAAAGAACTACATGTCTTCAACTCATCACTGAGCTTGTCCACCATTTAACTCCTAAAACTGAAATACATTTGTATTTTATTTTCATTCTTACTTTACATATTTCAAAAATCAATATCCCCCGTAAATTATAGTTTTCTCCTCTTAATTTAAATAACCTAAGAATACAAGCTGGAAGGCTGTTGTTCTTTACTCGAAACACAATTTCCATTGTTTTTAAAAACACAATATCTGAAAATTTTAACACATTAGAACTTATGAATAATGGATTGGTAGGTTCATAGTAGCACGCTTTGTGTATTATTCTAATTACCCTTTTTCGAAGTTTAATTATTGGGTCTATGTTTGTTTTATAAACATTTCCCCAAACTTCAACACAATATGTTAGATATGGAAAAAAATAAAAATAATATAACATATGCAGAAATTTATTTTTCTTATAACTTTATAAGAATAGCAATGGATTTGGATATTTGTCCCTTTACTGTATATATTCAATCTGTGGTTTCCAACGTAATTGATGATCATTATTCCCAATAACTTAGTTTCATATACTCTATCAATTTCCACTTGATTTAATTTTAATTTAGCTTCACAATTTGTCCTTTCACCACTAAACACCATACATTTAGTTTTCTTATCATTTAATGATAACTTATTAATTTCAAACCATTTTTTTAGCTGAAGCAACTCAACAACCTCTATTATCCTCAACACTTCCTTCAAGTCTTCTCCTGAACAATATACATTTGCATCATCTGCAAACATAATACATTTCAATTTATTAGATACTGAACAAATATCATTTAAATAAAGTGGGAGTAACTTAGGTCCCAATACCGAGCCTTGTGGAACCCCACAAGTTACTCTTCTTGGCTGTGATTTTGTCTTATTATTTTCCACATATTATATAAACAATTTTATATACTAAAAAAGAGTAAGGAACTAGTTTAAATATTATGTTGATATTGTTATTAGCGCTCACCATAAATACATTGAAAAATGTACAGTTAATGCATGTGAGCAGTATCGGCCAATCTTACTAATGCGGTGTTTTTCAACCTTATTTGAGCCAAGGGACATTTTTTGCGTAGAAAAAATCCGGAGGCACACCACCAGCAAAAAACGAAAATCAGTTGACAGTAAAAAGTCGTTGTCGCAATTGTTGGATGTGACTTTAAACCACAACCAACCATGCATCAATATAGCTCTTGGGCCGTACTTATCAAGCTTCTTAGAATTACTCCTAAGAAGTCTGCTAAGAGTTGACTTAAGAGTAAATAAATTCTTCGTCTTACTCACACTTTCAGCGAAGTGTAGGACTGAATCTTAAGTGTCACACTCAGAGCTGAATTACGACATTACTATGTGCCGTAAACGGAATTTTAGGTGACGTCATTTCTGTGTCCATAGAAATGACCAATCACGGAAGGGAATCCGTTGTCTAAGAATAAAGAAATATCTTGGAAATATTTAAGTGGACAATGGGAGTGTATATTTTGACAATAAACTACAAAATAATACAAAACAAACTAGTCCCCGCCGGCACTCACGCTACCGCTCCCTCTCTTCTATCGCCCACACACTCACTGACGTCACTCACCTCACGGCCACACACATACGCTACTGTCATAACATTTTCTTTCCAATTCATTAATTAGGCAACTAATTTGAAACTGGTGTGGGTGGCTCTATATATACTAGCCCACTGCAGACACATGCAGAAATCAACAAGGAATCGAAAAGTATTAAATTTGTGACAAAATAATATCCGCTCTGTCTAAACGATACCGTTTGATCAGCTGCTCGTCATCAAAAAAAAAAAAACATTGTTCCGTTCCCTGAACGTTCGCGCACGTCTCTCTCGCCTCAGTGCCATCCCCTGCTGGCAACTCCTAACCACTTCAGACACCTCTGAAGGTCTCTTAAATATCGTGGAGAGTAGGAGTGATTCTTAGACTTAAGAACGTTGATAAAAAGCTTTTATTCTTAAGTTTGAGAGTAGGACTAAATTTCGCAAATTCTCAGGACTTAAGTGTAAAATGGCACTCTAAGAAGCATGATAAGTACGGCCCCTTGTCTCCAAGTAGGTGTACTGTCACGACCTGTCACATGATCACGCTGTGACTTATTTGGAGATTTTTGCTGTTTTCCTGTATGTAGTGTTTTAGTTCTTGTCTTGCGCTCCTATTTTGGTGGCTTTTTCTCTTTTTTTGGTATTTTTCTATAGCAGTTTCATGTCTTCCTTTGAGCGATATTTCCCGCATCTACTTTGTTTTAGCAATCAAGAATATTTAAGTTGTTTTTATCCTTTTTTGTGGGGACATTATTGATTGTCATGTCATGTTCATTGTGGACGTCGTCTCTGCTCCACAGTAGGTCTTTGCTGTCGTCCAGCATTCTGTTTTTTTTCCTTTGTAGCCAGTTCAGTTTTAGTTTCGTTCTGCAAAGCCTTCCCCAAGCTTCAATGCCTTTTCTTAGGGGCACTCACCTTTTGTTTATTTTTGATTTAAGCCTTAGACACCTTTTTACCTTCACACTGCCTCCCGCTGTTTCCGACATCTACAAAGCAATTAGCTACCGGCTGCCTCCTACTGATATGGAAGAGTATTACACGGTTACTCTGCCGAGCTCTAGACAGTACAGACACTCAACAACAACACATCATTTGCAGACTATAATTACTGGTTTGCAAAAAATATTTTTAACCCGAATAGGTGAAATTAGATAATCTCCCACGGCACGCCAGACTGTATCTCACGGTACACTAGTGTGCCGCGCCACAATGGTTGAAAAACACTGTACTAATGCATTATCCGCATAATTATCAGCATATTATCAGCATAAAACACTGATCATAACATCCCTACGAAACGTAATGTTCTCTCTGGATATTGTTTCTTTGAGCATGTTATGATTTTCTGCGCTCATAAGCGACTAAAATGGTAGAACTTTATAGTCGCTATAGACACAGCTAGTCCACCATCTTGTTAAAAAATGCAAACATGGGAAAAACTCCACATTTGGTTCTATTGTCACTACATCTGATGTCATATGTCCCAATACACGTACGTTCCGCATGGAGATGGTTTTTAAATATACTTTATCTGATATATTCTAGGAACAAGCAGAGATTGTTCCCTGGCCTGTATATTGTTTCCTGCGCCAGAACTCAAAAGTTCCTAAAAACAGCTTCCAAAACCAGTTTCCCTCAGACACCAAAGCTGTCGCTATTGGCTGTGCTTCCTGGCCCAGCATCTGTGGCCCGATTGAGCGAGTGCAATCCTTTAAAAGCTTCTCTTCATAACAGGAAACCGCTCTCCCTGTTTCCTGCACAACAGGCGACACTTCCTTAGCAACAGATGGGAAAGGTTGGCGATGTTAACCCCTTAGGTAAGCTTTCTCACAGATGATTGATTGACGCTCTTCGGTGCCTGATCAGTCGAGGAGCAGGCAAACACTGAACAGGTTCAACGCTGCGATTTCAAGGACAGTAACACCTTGCGCAACTCGGGGATGCCATGGTAGTCGCCCGATTGGGGGCTTTAATTTGACAGCCCCTCCAGCTCTGGTTTGACGCCCACACACTGGGATAGGAATATTTCACCTCTTTTTCTTCAACACACTTGAAGGTCAATCTGCACCAGGGACCTGTGGGGTCTAAAAAAAGAGGAGATGTATCAGTGTGCAGCCTCAAAACAGCAGGGCATGCTAGAAGAATTAGCTCAGCTGTGTTGGGCATTTGGACCTGACGGATGGCGAGCGTATACATCCATGAAACACACCCACCACTCAACTGGCATTCCAGATGGTTTGGTGAAGGAGGGATTAGGTTAAACTCAATCAGACATAAAGAGGGTGTATATCGTATCCCTTATTTGTGTTTTTTTTCCACTTTGCATGAAGGGCATCCAAAAAAAGAAAACAAATCATCACAGATGCAATTAACACCAATTAAAGGGGACCTGTGATGATTGTTTTTTCTGACTTATAAATGTTGTTACAATGTTGGATACTACTTACGAACAAAATACTAAACGGTCTAGCTCCATCCCATCTTGCTGATTGTATTGTACCATATGTCCTGGCAAGAAATTTGTGTTCTAAGAACTCCGGCTTATTAGTGATTCCCAGAGCCCAAAAAAAGTCTGCGGCTATAGAGCGTTTTCTATTCTATTCTCCAGTACTCTGGAATTACCTCCCGGTAACAGTTAGAGATGCTACCTCAGTAGAAGCACTTAAGTCCCATTTTAGAACTTAATTTAAATAGACCCCTCCTTTTAGACTAGTTGATCTGCCATCTCTTTTCTGCTCTGCCCCCCTCTCCTGCGTGGAGAGTATGGCTGTGAATCTTTGGGTGTCCCACGATTCGATTCAATATCGATTCTTGGGGTCACGATTCGATTCAAAATCGATTTTTTTTTTTCAATTCAACACGATTCTCGATTCAAAACGATTCTCTATTCATTCAATACATAGGATTTCAGCAGGATCTACCCCAGTCTGTTGACATGCAAGCAGAGTAGTAGATTTTTGTAAAAAGCTTTTATAATTGTAAAGGACAATGCTTTATCAACTGATTGCAATAATGTAAATTTGTTTTAACTATTAAATGAACCAAAAATATGACTTATTTGATCTTTGTGAAAATATTGGACACAGTGTGTTGTCAAGCTTATGAGATGCGATGCAAGTGTAAGCCACTGTGACACTATTGTTCATTTTATTTTATTTTTTTATAAATGTCTAATGATAATTTCAATGAGGGATTTTTAATCACTGCTATGTTGAAATTGTAACTAATATTGATACTGTTGTTGATAATATTCATTTTTGTTTCACTACTTTTGGTTTGTTCTGTGTCGTGTTTGTGTGTCCTCTCAATTGCTCTGTTTATTGCAGTTCTGAGTGTTGCTGGGTCGGGTTTGGTTTTGGAATTGGATTGCATTGTTATGGTATTGCTGTGTATTGTTTTGTTGGATTGATTAATTAAAAAAAAGAACATTGAAAAAATTAAAAAAATTAAATTAAAAAATTGATTTTTAAAAAATGAAAATCGATTCTGAATCGCACAACGTGAGAATCGCGATTCAAATTCGAATCGATTTTTTCCCACACCCCTAGTGGAGAGGTTATTAGGTGACCACAGACGAAGCGCTAGCTGTTCAAAGTCAGGATCCGGGGTGGACCACTAATCTGTGCACCAGTTGGAGTCGTCTCTGCGCTGCTGACTTGTCTCCACTCAAGATGATCCCCTACTGGCCCCACTATGGAGTGGACTCTCACACTATTAAATAGATCCACTCAACGTCCATTGCACCGGTCGCCCAGGGGCCGGGGGTCCCACATCTGCGGTCCCCTTCAAGGTTTCTCATTGTATCCCATTGGGTTGAGTTTTTTCTTGCCCTGATGTGGGATCTGAGCTGAGGATGTCGTTGAGACACTTGTGATTAAGGGCTATATAAATAAACGTTGATTGATTGATTGATTGATACCTGTGTTAAACAATGTCAAATCGTCAAATCATAAGGTCCATGCATTTTGTCTCTATTCAAGAGGTTTTGCAGTCTGGTTCATACTTGCCAACTTTGAGACCTCCGAATTCGGAAGATTGGGGGGGTTGTTGAGATGGGCGGGGTCGGAGGTCGGGGTCGGGGGGCGGGGTTAAAGGGAAGGAGTATATTTATTACAGAATTCACTGAAATTCAAGTATTTCATATATATATATATATATATATATATATATATATATATATATATATATATATATATATATATATATATATATATATATATATATATATATATATATGAAATACTTGAATTTCAGTGAATTCTATAATAAATATATATATATATATATATAGCTAAAATTCACTGAAATTCAAGTATTTCATATATATATATATGAAATACTTGTATTTCAGTGAATTCTAGCTATATATATATATATATATATTTTATTATATATATATATATATATATATATATATATATATATATATATATATATATATACATACATATATATATATATATATATATATATATATATATATATATATATATATATATATACATACATATATATATATATATATATATATATATATATATATATATATATATATATATATATATATATATATATATATATATATATATATATATATATATATATATATATATATATAAATAAAATAAATACTTGAATTTCATTGTTCATTTATTTACACAAATACACACACTATACACTCCTATACTCATTGTTGTATTTGAAAGTGCAATGCTTTGCAGCCAGTAGCACAGCCTTTGAAGGAGCGTAGGTATGGGCAGCATCTGTGAAATTTAATTTGCAGGAAAGGAGTGAGTTTAGGGTTGAATTGTCCATCCTCGTTCTATTCTCTGTCACTATCTTTCTAACCATGCTCAACACTCTCTCTGATGACTTGCAAGCGTACTTCTTCTTCTTACTCGTCGTCGCCATGACTGTCTCTTCTTCGTTCTTCTGCTCCGTCTCCTTCTTGTTGTGTGTGCAGTTGTGCACTCTCCATAAGCCGTAGATGTTATAACGTGACTGGGCCGGCACGCTGTTTATATGGAGAAAAAGCGGACGTGACGAAAGGCTGTCCTCACTCAGGTCCGCACGGACATGGAGGGGGTGTGCCTTGTTGTCCGACTGGAAATCGGGAGAAATTCGGGAGAATGGTTGTCCCGGGAGATTTTCGGGTGAGGCACTGAAATTCGTGAGTCTCCCGGAAAATTTGTGAGGATTGGCAAGTATGGTCTGGTTACCTTGTGATGTCAAAGCAAGATCCACCCAGGAATGGGGCCATATGAATCCCTTCCCTCCTGCAAAATGCTGATTGTATGCTGCACAACACATGACTCAGTTGTTGTGTTGCTACTAGCTGCATTGTACCAACTCCTAACCCCGGCTGAAGACATGTTTATATGCGTCACGAGTGGCACATTTATAACTGTCACAAAGCAGCCTTTTGTTTTCTGCTAAAGGATACCTAAAGATAGCTCTAATCTGTTATTTTGTTCGGTGTCGCTTTTTTGACCTTTTTGCTCTCATTTTGTCCAAAATGTGTTTTGCTTTTGCAGGGTGTGCAAATAGATCCTGTCAAGCCTACTGTGTCACGAGGCTGCCGAAAAGAATGGCTTCGGGAGTAAATATCCCTCCAGATGTGTCGCAGACGGTCAAAACATGTTTTTTTTTCCCGACATTTCCTGGACCGCCCACCGACGACTGGGCGGTTGTGCTCTGTCACTCCACCTGGAACATGACACGAAATAGAGAACGGGGCTACGAGGAAAACATTGCTGTTGTGGCACGGCGCAAACTAAACTGTGCTGCTCCAAACAGGAAAGGGATCAGGGAAAGGGGTCAGTACCTTGTTCCCAGAGCTGAGACGATCCATAAAACCACGGCTGCTACACGACATTAAATGGATATGCTGAAGTGTTTTGACTGCCCTCTGAGATCGCACAGGTGTGACATCACACTTTAACGCTGCTTATTACTTGCCCGTGCAAGTCGCATCATCTTATTGCCACCTTTTTAATCATCTTGATTAATACAGAAGATTAGGCAGCACTTTGTAATCAAGCCCTTATGCAAACTAGCTGAAGAGCATTAAGCTCAGGCAGTGATTTATGTGATAGGACAAACAGGTATTGGGGGCTTTGACTCTTTAAAGTGACCCCCATCACCTTCGTAATTGGATGGCAACGCCTTTGACTGCTGTAATGGATCGGTTCATTATTGACATGTTTTATTGATTTCTGAGAACAGCGGACTACTGAGACAAGATTGTGTTTGCCCCGAGCTTGAAATTCTGATTTGGAGACTTAAGACCTGAGGATTTGTATATAAGAGGACAGGGGACTTTATTAGAATGGGAGTATAGATGGATTTTAAGGATTATTAGGCAATGAACTGTATTCGGTAGCTTAAAGGGGTCATATAAAGATTTTTAATCTACATATAAAACACGTCCTTGTCGGGTTGTACGGTTTGTGAAATGTGGACTCGTCAGACCACAGAACACTTTTCCACTTTGCATCAATACATCTTAGATAAGCTCGGGCCCAGCAAAGCCAGGCGCTGTTTCTGGGTGTTGTTGATAAATGGCTTTCGCTTTGCATAGTAGAGTTTTAACCTGCACTTACAGATGTAGCGACAAACTGTAATTACTGACAGTGGTTTTCTGAAGTGTTTCTGAGCCCACTGATGTCACTTTTTGATGCAGTACCGCCAGAGGGATCGAAGGTCCATAAAATCATCGCTTACATGCAGTGATTTCCCCAGATTCTCTAAACCTTTGATGATCCCTAAATTCCTTGCAATAGCTCGTTGAGAAATGTTGTTCGTAAACTGTTTGACAATTTGCTCACGCATTTGTTCACAGAGTGGTGACCCTCGCCCCATCCTTGTTTGTGAATGACTGAGCATTTCATGGAAGCTGCTTTTATACCCAATCATGGCACCCACCTGTTCCCAATTAGCCTGTTCACCTGCGGGATGTTCCAAATAAGTGTTTGATGAGCATTACTCAACTTTCTCAGTCTTTTGCCAATTGTGCCAGCTTTTTTGAAACATGTTGCAGGCATCAAATTCCAAATTTGATGCCTGCATGTTATTTGCAAAAAATAACAAAGTTTTCCACTTCGAACATTAAGTATCTTGTCTTTGCAGTCTATTCAATTGAAAAGGATTTGCAAATCATTGAATTCTGTTTTTATTTACCATTTACACAACGTGCCAACTTCATTGGTTTTGGGTTTTGTACTTTATAATAATACAATATGTTTATTTAATTCCAATGCTTGCTGCAAGAATGCCTCAGTGAGTGCCTTAGCATTAATGCGCACACATGCACATGAAGCAGTAAACAGGCAGAGCATGGGGGTCAGCACTTTGTCACAGGGTATCAAATAAAGGTTCAATTCCCTCCTGGACACCTCACAGTAAATCACTGACAGTGACCTCGGTCGTTTTTGTTCTTTGGAAGGTGCAATAGTGTATTGAAACAATCAGTCCCTACAGAATTCCGCGATTGTGCCAATTTACGCAAATTCAGCCAATCACGGCAAATAAAGCCTCGCAACTTTGTGTAATGTCTGCAAGTTCCCTGCCCATTTTGGCCAATCAAATTTGGCTGAAACACACACGGATGTTGACGAAGCAGAAACAGTAACATTTAGCAATATCTTAACTCTTTATTGCTGTCGTCCTCCCACGTAGCTCAGCCGGTCAGCGCTAAGCCTTCTGGGTAATGTAGTAAACGTTTACGTCCTAGTTTACATGTATTCATAAACCTATTTCACCTATATTTATCCAGGATAAGACAATTAACAACATATTTTAATTTACAATCCTGACCTAGCAAAGAGGCAGCCAGTTTACATGTTAGAGATGTTGAAGTATAATCATAATCTCTCATCGTCTTTCAATTGCCAACAATCACAATAACAGATCGCTCTCAACATTTCAAAAATACTCTTAACGTCAAACAGAGAAGACAAAGAAAAATTAGGAATCTTTTGGTGGTATTTCTTCTTGTCCATAAGAAATAATGGCAAATCCAAATGATCTCTTGTAGACATTTAAAGAAAAATGCATTTATTTAAAGGGAAACTGCACTTTTTTGGTCACAACGTGACAACGGATGTATTTTTTTCAGGCATTCTAACTCGTAAATGAACGTAAATAAAATTCCGCTTACGACGGAGCCAATGGGAGTGTTACGTACGGTGGGGGAAGGAGACGACACAACGGCAGGGATCAATTCAATAGGTTTAATGAAACTGATGATGATGATGATGATGATGATGTGTTGGGATGTGTATGCTACTACCGTAATTCCTTGAATTAGCGCCGGGGCGGTAATCAATTTAAAACCTCTTCTCACTCCGGCGCTTACCAAAGGCATGCAGTAAATTTAGGCCTGCGCTTATAAATTTGAGTGTGATGTAAGGATACCATCATGAAAAGCACATTTCATAAAAATTTTTTTATTATGGTCTCACCTTTACTTATAAATGAAGTCCATGCGCCGCTCCTTCTGAACAAAAGCATCGATAACTTGTTTATAGAAGTCTTCCTTAACTTTCTTCAGTTTTATTGTTAATTATTTTGATAACTGAGTTTGACCCAGCGGTAATTCTAGGCAGGCGCATATTATATACCCGGCTGCAATTCAAGGAAATACGGTATACGTGAATGGTGCAAGACGATGTGAGAATTAACAATGAAAATGTTACCGGAGTTTGTTGTAAGTGCGTGTTGGATGAATCCTTTGTCAGACCAGAGGGACAAAGCGAGAAGGCAGGAAGTCGGGGGCTGGAGAGAGGCGACGAGGTCCGTGTCCAAGCACGGGTCGAGGAATCGAGAGAAGCAGTCCAAAATCCAATGGGAAGTCGAGGCACTCAGCTCGATCACGGGAAACAGAGGGAACACTGCGGGGGACACAGAGGACATAAGACACGGGCACAGAGAGAGAGCAAGTACGCAGAGGGAAGCCAGAGACGGGATGCTTACTACTGAGAGTGAACTACGTTCCGGCACTGGATCCTTGGGTACGCTGGTCTTTATGCCGTCTGCCTTCATCGAACCCAGGTGTGCTGTTTGAAGATTGTTTGCAGCCGTGCAGGGGCGTGGCCGCGATGCGGGAAGAGCGAGCAAGGGCGTGTCCCGGCGCGCTTCTAGCGGAAGTGCCGGCTGCGCTTGTAGCAGATGACATGCGGGATTGCGCACGCACCGTGACAGGGAGGTCCTCTATTTTGCCCATAAAATCAGATAAATAACCATCCAAAAACCGCCAACAATTGTTAGAATAATTATGTGTAAGTTATCACACAACTCTTATGCTTAAAGTCCGTTGCTATAGTTATTAGCTATTGTGCTCAAGCTGTACTTTTTCTGCCTGTACAAGGACAAAACTTGTTATCAGCTGCGGCATATGAGGGGTTGCCTCGTCGCAGATATTTTGTTTGTCGTAGCCCACTAACAGCCAAGGACTTCAAGGACCTCAACGAAGATAAGACGACAGCACACAGACGAAGCAGAGACAAGGCAATCACAAGGCCCCCAGCACATTCCGTCACATATTGTGCGTACTGGAAGCTGCTTTGCATGAAATGTGTGGCCACTCCTTTTAGAGGCGGCCTCAGTGATGTAACCAGGGACATCCCAAATAAATAGAGGAGCACGTGGGACTGTTAGCTCAGAGCGTGGTGGGAGATTGTAACTGAGCTTGCAATACCAAACGTCTCTCCTCATTGAACCAAATTGAACTCTGTTTCTGCATGATTCCTTGCTTCTTGTCTGTTTAATAGATGTCATAAGTGTTTAAACCTAACACAATACTCCATTTACATTTCGTGACTTGACTATTAACCAAGTATTAGTGACAGGGGCGCCGCTAGGGATTTTGGGCCCCATGAAAAGAATCTTTACAGGGCCCCCTGTATTATAATTTCATCATCATTAGGGGCTTCTCTGGGCCCCCCTCCTTCATGGGCCCCTAGAATCCGTCACCTTTAACCCCCCCCCCCCCCCCTTTTTCGGCGCCCCTGATTAGTGATATTGTTATTATAAGCGCTAACGCAGACAAACTATTTATAGCAGAGCCGTGATCACTAGCTTGTGTGCCTACACAAAGAAAGAAGACAAAGAAAAAATCGGAATCTTATGGTGGTGTTTCTTTTCATGATTATTATTAATGAATTGTTACTATTATTATTCATATTTTAAAACAGTACAGTAATTTGACAAGGAGCTTTGGATACAGTATGGGCTTTTACTGCCATTAAGTCTGTGTGGTACAAAACAAGTAAAACATCAATACAGTACTTGTTTTCCAGTTTTTGGTTGAAATCCTGTGCTTTTTGAGGTTAGTGTTACAAGGATCACTTGAAACATTGACGGCAAATCCATAAAACCAAAAGTTGATTCAATGTTATTGACAAAAACAAGCTTCAAAACTTTTGTCGTAACTTTGTTATTTGTGTATATGCACATAAGTGAAAAGTACTTTCCCCTCCACTTTTATCTTGCTGGATGCATGCCGGGATTGGTAGTAATGTTTGTTTTTCCCTTTAGAAATGGGTCCAAAAAAAAAAGGCAGTGTTGCTCAATCACATACACATACACAAAAAAATCTCTGTAGTAAAAGGCCACATCTACAACACAATAGCTGTCACACTGCCATTAATTAGCCTGAAGCCCAGAGAGTAGGTCAGCCTCTGATAACACACACATTTGTTATTCTTTTTCACTATTATCCTCCAAGCTGCACTGTGAAAACAATGATTTACTGGTTCCAAGTGCAAATTCTCAAAATGCCCTATGAAAAAAAGCAATTATCAAGCACAATAGCACAATTAAAATAATATGCCTTCAGTGTCACAGATAACTGAGCCTCATATTGTGTGACGCATGTTTTACTACATTAAGTATTAGGTCAGTCTCTTTGTCGTTTTAATTGCCTTGATAACAAAGTTCTTATAGTACATATTCAGTCCCTCCGAGAATTTGTGACGTAGCGATCGCACCAATTCAGGCAAATTCACCCAATTCCCGCGAAACATGTGCGGCATCGCAACTTTGTCCTTTGACTGCAACTTCCCCACATATTTTGGCGAATCAGCCTAATTTTCGGCAATCAGATTTGTCTCTGAGTGGCACTCAAACTGTTACAGCTCAAGCACCTGCCGCCTCTCATTCTTCTTTGCGCTCCTCTGAGCGAGTCTCTGGACACTGGTTCACTAGTTTAAATGTAACTTAGATATTGGGTTTCACTATGTAAAAGCGCTTTGAGTCACTAGAGAAAAGCGCTATATAAATATAATTCACTTCACTTCACACGCCCATCTGCACACCTGCCGCTGATGAGAGCTTGACGCCTTTCTTAAGCCAGCATGTCCTGCGTTCCAGTGCCAGAACATAGCTACCTGTATTGTTCAGCAAGCCCACACATCTCCAGCTCCTTTTCATGTGCTATTAAACAGCTAGAGCTCATTCAAAATGCTGCTGCTCGAGTTCTAACAAAAACCGAGAAAGCAGAACACATTACACCAGTACTCAAGTCTCTACACTGGCTACCAGTATGCCACAGAATAAGCTTTAAGATTCTTCTAATAGTTTATAAATCTCTCAATGGGCCAGGCCCAAAATACATCTCTGAATTGCTTCTACACTATGAACCATCTAAATCTCTTAGGTCATCAGAGACAGGTCTGCTAATTGTTCCTAGGACCAAAACAAAACATGGTGAAGTTGCATTCTGCCACTATGCCTCCAAAAACTGGAATAATCTCCCGGAGGACATTGGAGCTGCCCCTGCCCTACCTATTTTTAAATCTAAACTTATAACTTTTTTATTTACTTTTGCTTTCAACTGCCACTAAATTTCTGAAGTCGATGGGTTTAATTAATTATTAATCTTTATTGTTTTAATACATTTTAATTAATGTTCTTTATCTCAAGTCGTATTATGCTCTATTGTTAAATTAATAATATGATTCTATGTGAAGGTCTTAATCTGCTCTATTGACTCTATGTGAAATGCTATGCATTGCCTCCCAGCTTGTTTTTAAATGATTTTGTTTTGTAAAGCACCTTGAATTGCCTCTGTGTATGAAATGTGCTATATAAATACAATTTGACTTGACTTGACTACCGTATTTTCCGCACTATAAGGCACACCTAAAAACCTCCAATTTTGTCAAAAGCTGACAGTGCGCCTTATAATCCGGTGCGCCTTATATATGGACCAATATTGAGCCTCCAACAGGTAAAAGTTTCAATCAATCAATCAATCGCAACTACGGTAAGCAGCCGCCGACTTCATTTTCCCCCGTAGAAGAAGAAGAAGCGCGCGGTGCATGCTCGGATATATGACTGCGCGAGGCGTGCCGTTTCATTTCCAATTGTTTGTGTATGTAAAGACCCCAAAATGGCTCCTATTGAAAGACACGCTTACGACGCAGAGTTTAAACTTAAGACGATCAGTCACGCAGTAGAACACGGGAATAGAGCAGCAGCGACACTGACTGCATGCCGTATCCGCCCAACAGTTTAATTCGGACACTGAAGAAGAAGAATTCGAGGGATTCGTGGATGAGGAATAACTTCATAAAGTGAGCTTTACATGTTTATTTTGTGTGTTGTGTTGTGTGACATTAACGTTTGAGCAATGTTGAGTTATTGATATATTGTTATTGCTCTCCACTATTTCGAGGGTTACTATATTGTGATTGCACTAACGCTTGATTTACCGTAACAGCATCACTGTTTTTTACGTGTTTACTGAATCAGGGAAAAGTTCCCCTCCACTATGTGATATAAATATTGCACTACATGTTATACCTTGCTGTTGTTAAAAGATAAACAAAACACCACGTCACTGACTTTACCTCGGGGAAAATAATAAAACAGCTGTTTATTCATTTTGGGAGTGAACAGAGTTGTCAGAACGCTGGTTTGTAATCTATTAATAAAGTTTGACTGACCTATCTGACTGTTTTGTTGACATTCCCTTTATCGCAGCTCCATCTAATGGATGCATAACGTAACCCCAGCCTCTACTGTAGCGTCTATTCTATGTGCCTTATAATGCGGTGTGCCTTATAAAGCGGTGCGCCTTATATATGAACAAAGTTTTAAAATATACCATTCCTTGAAGGTGCGCCTTATAATCCGGTGCGCCTTATAGTGCGGAAAATACGGTACTCGCTCTCTGTGTTTCCCCTCCTCTGTGCTCATTGTGTCTTGTCCTGTGTCGTCATCCTGCACCTCCTCTTCGTTCCCTGGATTCGAGTTGTGTGTCTCGGCTCCCCGGATTCCCTCTGGTCTTCTTGCTGCCTTCCTGGATCTCGACCTCTCGCCTGGACACGAACTCTGATGCCTCGCTCCTGACCTTGAACTCTTGCTTGCCCACAGACCTCCGAGCCCACCTTGCCCCTTCTGGACTTCCGCACCTCTCACAACACGCACCTTCAACATTGTACGGTAACACTCACCAGCTAGACGCACCACAGAGTCACACCATACACCTTTTGGATTTATTACGCACGTCATTTTATTATATTAATAAATACACCTAAGGCTAAAGGATGTCCCTGCCTCAGTGCCGTCTCCTTCTCCACTGAACCATTACACAAACAAACACATCAACTGTCCAATCAAACATTATGTTTGTTTCTTGTATACCCAAAGCAGGAAGAGCAACATGTAACAATATATTAACTCTTTATCGCTCAAATGGGGCAATTGTCGCCTACTTCCTGTTCCTGTCTACAGCGCTAAGCCTTCTGGGTAATGTAGTATATAAACATTTACTGTCTAGTATAAATATATCCATATATTTAGTTAACCTTTATTTATCATGGGTAAGTCAATGAAGAACATATTCTTATTTGTTACTACTTACTTACTATAATGATCTCTCACCGTTGTACTAATAAAAATGCCAGTTATTTTAGCTACTGTATTTTACCGACTATAAGCCGCTATTTTTTTCCCCAAGCTTTGAACCCTGCGGCTCACACGTTTACAAGGGTTTATTACAAGTGTATTATTAACTTAAAATAGCATTCTTTTTGTTGTTTCAGTTACGTAAATTCACCAAAACGTCACAGTGGAGTTATTGAGTCTGTTTAGCTGATTGGAGAGGTAGCATTTGCAGCTAGTGGGTCCATGACGATAACTTCTGTTTTGTTTGATCAGCTGTTCTACTGCCGTGTGACAAAAACCGTTTGGAAATAATAAAGTTATGTAAATAAACATTTACAAAATATTTCTTAGAGGTTATATTCCGGTGCGGCTAATGCATGTAAGAATATCTATTTCTTCTAAAATTTGGTGGGTGCTGCTTACATATTGGTGCGCTCTATAGTCTGGAAAATACGGTAATTTTGTAGGTATAAACCTGAGTAATTTTTTGGTACTTGATGCATGATAACTGTTGACATTTAGTTATTTAATGCTATCTGGCTAGTGTACTAACTGTTAGCATTTCAGTTCAACTTCGTTTTTTTTTAGCATTGTTTTTAGCACTTGATATTAGAAACACAGCACTTTATCAGTTATAATTAGAGATGTCTGATAATGGCTTTTTTGCCGATATCCGATATTCCGATATTGTCCAACTCTTAATTACCGATTCCGATATCAACCGATACGATATATACAGTTGTGGAATTAACACATTATTATGCCTAATTTTGTTGTGATGCCCCGCTGGATGCATTAAACAATGTAACTTTACTATGAATTGATTAACGTGGACCCCGACTTAAACAAGTTGAAAAACTTATTCGGGATATGTACTGTACTGTGCAATCTACTAATACAAGTTTCAAGCAATCAATCAAAAACAAGGTTTTCCAATATAAGAAAACAACTTCAACTCCAGTCATGGAAAAAAGTGCCAACATGGCACTGCCATATTTATTATTGAAGTCACAAAGTGCATTATTTTTTTTAACATGCCTCAAAATAGCTTGGAATCTGGGACATGCTCTCCCTGAGATAATCCTGATACCCACTACAACTATGGGAAATACTATACTTTGACTTTCACAAAGTGCATTATTTTTTAACAATGAAGGCACACAGCTTCAGTCCAGAGTATACTAGAGCATACTTGCCAACCTTGAGACCTCCGAGTCGGGGGTGGGGGGTCCCAGAAGAGTTAGTGCTGCAAGGGGTTCTGGGTATTTGTTCTGTTGTGTTTATGTTGTGTTACGGTGCGGATGTTCTCCCGAAATGTGTTTGTCATTCTTGTTTGGTGTGGGTTCACAGTGTGGCGCATATTTGTAACAGTGTTAAAGTTGTTTATACGGACACCCTCAGTGTGACCTGTATGGCTGTTGATCAAGTATGCGTTGCATTCACTTATGTGTGTTTAAAAGCCGCATATATAATGTGACTGGGCTGGCACGCTGTTTGTATGGAGGAAAAGCGGACGTGACGACCGGTTGTAGAGGACGCTAAAGGTAGTGTCTTTAAGGCACGCCCCTAATATTGTTGTCCGGGTGGAAATCGGGAGAAATTCGGGAGAATGGTTACCGCGGGAGATTTTCGGGAGGGCACTGAAATTCGGGAGTCTCCCCGGAAAATCGGGATGGTTGGCAAGTATGACCAACGTCCGTGTTTTACCGGATATGTACCGCTCCGTACAGCGGCGTTTTAAAAAGTAATTCATTTTACTTTTTGAAACCGATACCGATAATTTCCGATATTAAATTTTAAAGCATTTATCGTCATTTATCTCTAGTTATAATGAATTAAAACAGTTAAATAATTTGACAATGATCTCTGAGTATGTGCTTTCACTGCCATGTAATGTCTACTTTAAAGGCCTACTGAAATGATTTTTTTTTATTTAAACGGGAATAGCAGATCCATTCTATGTGTCATACTTGATCATTTCGCGATATTGCCATATTTTTGCTGAAAGGATTTAGTAGAGAAAATCAACGATAAAGTTCGCAACTTTTGCTCGCTGATAAAAAAAAGCCTTGCCTGTACCGGAAGTAGCGTGATGTCACAGGAGCTAGGATTCCTCACAGTTCCTCATTGTTTACAATGGAGCGAGAGAGATTCGGACCGAGAAAGTGACGATTACCCCATTAATTTGAGCGAGGATGAAAGATTCGTAGATGAGGAACGTTACAGTGAAAGACTTGAGAGGCAGTGATGGACGTATCTTTTTTCGCTCTGACCGTAACTTAGGTACAAGCTGGCTCATTGGATTCCACACTCTCCTTTTTCTATTGTGGATCACGGATTTGTATTTTAAACCATCTCGGATACTATATCCTCTTGAAAATGAGAGTCGAGAACGCGAAATGGACATTTAAAGTGACTTTTATCTCCACGACAATACATCGGCAAAATGCTTTAGCTACGAGCTAACGTGATAGCATCGTGCTTTAACTGCATATAGAAACAAAAAAAATAAACCCCTGACTGGAATCTATCCATCCATCTTCTTCCGCTTATCCGAGGTCGGGTCGCGGGGGCAGCAGCTTAAGCAGGGAAGCCCAGACTTCCCTCTCCCCAGCCACTTCGTCCAGCTCCTCCCGGGGGATCCCGAGGCGTTCCCAGGCCAGCCGGGAGACATAGTCTTCCCAACGTGTCCTGGGTCTTCCCCGTGGCCTCCTACCGGTCGGACGTGCCCTATACACCTCCCTAGGGAGGCGTTCGGGTGGCATCCTGACCAGATGCCCGAACCACCTCATCTGGCTCCTCTCGATGTGGAGGAGCAGCGGCTTTACTTTGAGCTCCCCCCGGATGGCAGAGCTTCTCACCCTATCTCTAAGGGAGAGCCCCGCCACCCGGCGGAGGAAACTCATTTCGGCCGCTTGTACCCGTGATCTTGTCCTTTCGGTCATAACCCAAAGCTCATGACCATAGGTGAGGATGGGAACGTAGATCGACCGGTAAATTGAGAGCTTTGCCTTCCGGCTCAGCTCCTTTTTCACCACAACGGATCGATACAGCGTCCGCATTACTGAAGACGCCGCACCGATCCGCCTGTCGATCTCACGATCCACTCTTCCCTCACTCGTGAACAAGACTCCGAGGTACTTGAACTCCTCCACTTGGGGCAGGGTCTCCTCCGCAACCCGGAGATGGCACTCCACCCTTTTCCGGGCGAGAACCATGGATTCGGACTTGGAGGTGTTGATTCTCATCCCAGCCGCTTCACACTCAGCTGCGAACCGATCCAGCGAGAGCTGAAGATCCTGGTCAGATGAAGCCATCAGGACCACATCATCTGCAAAAAGCAGAGACCTAATCCTGCAGCCACCAAACCGGATCCCCCCAACGCCTTGACTGCGCCTAGAAATTATGTCCATAAAAGTTATGAACAGAATCGGTGACCAAGGGCAGCCTTGGCGGAGTCCAACTCTCACTGGAAACGTGTCCGACTTACTGCCGGCAATGCGGACCAAACTCTGGCACTGATCATACAGGGAGCGGACCGCCACAATCAGACAGTCCGATACCCCATACTCTCTGAGCACTCCCCACAGGACTTCCCGAGGGACACGGTCGAATGCCTTCTCCAAGTCCACAAAACACATGTAGACTGGTTGGGCAAACTCCCATGCACCCTCAAGGACCCTGCCGAGAGTATAGAGCTGGTCCACAGTTCCACGACCAGGACGAAAACCACACTGTTCCTCCTGAATCCGAGGTTCGACTATCCGGCGTAGCCTCCTCTCCAGCACACCTGAATAGACCTTACCGGGAAGGCTGAGGAGTGTGATCCCACGATAGTTAGAACACACCCTCCGGTTCCCCTTCTTAAAGAGAGGAACCACCACCCCGGTCTGACAATCCAAAGGTACCGCCCCAGATGTCCATGCGATGCTGCAGAGTCTTGTCAACCAAGACAGCCCCACAGCATCCAGAGCCTTAAGGAACTCTGGGCGGATCTCATCCACCCCCGGGGCCTTGCCACCGAGGAGCTTTCTAACTACCTCAGCAACCTCAGCCCCAGAAATAGGAGAGCCTACCACAGATTCCCCAGGCACTACTTCCTCATAGGAAGACGTGTTGGTGGGATTGAGGAGGTCTTCGAAGTATTCCCTCCACCGATCCACAACATCCGCAGTCGAGGTCAGCAGAACACCATCCTCACCATACACGGTGTTGATAGTGCACTGCTTCCCCTTCCTGAGGCGGCGGATGGTGGTCCAGAATCGCTTCGAAGCCGTCCGGAAGTCGTTTTCCATGGCTTCCCCGAACTCCTCCCATGTCCGAGTTTTTGCCTCCGCGACCGCCGAAGCCGCACACCGCTTGGCCTGTCGGTACCTGTCCGCTGCCTCAGGAGTCCAATGAGCCAAAAGAACCCGATAGGACTCCTTCTTCAGCTTGACGGCATCCCTCACCGCCAGTGTCCACCAACGGGTTCTAGGATTACCGCCACGACAGGCACCAACTACCTTGCGGCCACAGCTCCAATCAGCCGCCTCAACAATAGAGGTGCGGAACATGGTCCATTCGGACTCAATGTCCAGCACCTCCCTCGTGACATGTTCAAAGTTCTTCCGGAGGTGGGAATTGAAACTCTCTCTGACAGGAGACTCTGCCAGACGTTCCCAGCAAACCCTCACAATGCGTTTGGGCCTGCCAGGTCTGTCCGGCATCCTCCCCCACCATCGCAGCCAACTCACCACCAGGTGGTGATCGGTAGACAGCTCCGCCCCTCTCTTCACCCGAGTGTCCAAAACATGAGGCCGCAAATCCGACGACACAACTACAAAGTCGATCATGGAACTGCGGCCTAGGGTGTCCTGGTGCCAAGTGCACATATGGACACCCTTATGTTTGAACATGGTGTTTGTTATGGACAATCTGTGACGGGCACAAAAGTCCAATAACAAAACACCGCTCGGGTTCAGATCCGGGCAGCCATTCTTCCCAATCACGCCTCTCCAGGTTTCACTGTCGCTGCCAACATGAGCATTGAAGTCCCCCAGTAGAACGAGGGAATCACCCGGGGGAGCACTCTCAAGTACTCCCTCGAGTGAATCCAAAAAGGGTGGGTACTCTGAGCTGCGGCTTGGCGCGTAAGCGCAAACCACAGTCAGGACCCGTTCCCCCACCCGAAGGCGGAGGGAAGCTACCCTCTCGTCCACCGGGTTGAACTCCAACATGCAGGCTCTGAGCCGGGGGGCAACAAGAATTGCCACCCCAGCCCGTCGCCTCTCACTGCCGGCAACGCCAGAGTAGAAGAGAGTCCAGCCCCTCTCGAGAGAACTGGTTCCAGAGCCCTTGCTGTGCTGGAAGGATAGATAGAAAATCAACAATACTATTAAACCGTGGACATGTAAATACACGGTTAATGCTTTCCAGGCTGGCGAAGGTTAACAATGCTGTGCTAACGACGCCATTGAAGCTAACTTAGCAACTTAGCAACCGGACCGCACAGAGCTATGCTAAAAACATTAGCTCTCCACCTACGCCAGCCAGCCCTCATCGGCTCATCAACACCCGTGCTCACCTGCGTTCCAGCGATCGGCAGAAGGACGAAGGACTTCACCCGATGCGTTTGGCGGCCCGGAGACGTAGGAAGTCTGCTCTCCAACAAAGTCCTCCTGGTTGTGTTGCTGTAGTCCGCTGCTAATACACCGATCCCACCTACAACTGTCTTCTTTGCAGCCTTCATTGTTCATTAAACAAATTGCAAAAGATGTCCAGAATACTGTGGAATTATGAAATGAAAACAGAGCTTTTTGTATAGGATTCTACGGGGTACCATAACTTCCGTTAAACTGACTTCGTAATGTGCATACGTCATCATACCGCGTCGTTTCAGCCGGATATTTCCCGGGAAATTTTAAATGTCACTTTATAAGTTAACCCGGCCGTATTGGCATGTGTTGCAATGTTAAGATTTCATCATTGATATATAAACTATCAGACTGCGTGGGCGGTAGTAGTGGGTTTCAGTAGGCCTTTAAAGTCAGTATGGTTATAAAACGAGTAAAACATCAACTTACTTTCAAATTCTTGTTGAAATCCTGTGCATTTTGAGGTTACAAGGAACACATAAAACATTGACAAAACAATTAATAAAATCACAAGTTGATTCATGTTTGTAAATAAAATTAATCTCAAATAAACTACAACTTTTGCTGCAACTTTCTAAAGAAATTCTAGCATTTATGGCCGCAACAATCACAAAAAAATCCTGCAAAATCCTAGAGGGACTGAATATTTCACATAAAGGTTTATTTTGATTTTTTAGATTTTGCATGACACAACTGTAAAAGTAGAGGAGGGGTGGGTGCAATTCACTCTTCCTGGAACTGTTTTTGTATTTTTGGAGCCAGGGGGGAGACTGGGAGAATGCTGATACTACGACAAGTGAAACACACGTCTTTGGCAAAAGCCTCCGCTTATTTGGACACGAGGCCAGGAGTGTAAGAAGAACAATGTTGGATTTACGTAACTAAACGCAGCAGAAGAAGCCATTCAGCTCCGATGAAGCTTTTATGAGTTTACGCTCGCACTTTGTTACTGCAAAATGACCTGCGGTGACCTCCAAAAATGCATCACGAGAGCACAAAGTCTTGTCATTCTGAACAGTATCAGCGGCACAAACAATACGTCAAACATGCACGATAAATCAGTTCCATTCATTCGGAGGGAATAACACGTTCATAAATTGTGGCGGAGACGCTAAACAATGATCCTTATACGCACAAGAAGGAAAACGTATCGCGGGGAGGGGGGCTTTCCAACTTCTTCTGACAATGCAGCTTTTATCATGCTGCCTGTATGTGCAGATATGAGTGAGTGATGAGAAGACTGCATGTGTGTGTTCACATGTAGTTAATTATGTACTGTGTTAATATACTCAGCCTCTCTCTCTTGCTATCTAACTTGTAGATATTGACACCAGTCTACTGTCAGACCCTCGATACATCAATGGATAGATGTTGATAGTCCAACTCATACTGACTGGTATACACAAGCTATGGAAATTATATCAATAGAAAAAAATGCATTTAGTTTAGATAATAATGAGTCATATATTGGAATATGGGATCCATTATTTACATTTGTTTTAACTATTAAATGAACCTAAAATATGACTTATTTTATCTTTGTGGAAAAATATTGGACACAATGTGTTGTCAAGCTTATGAGATGTGATGCAAGTGTTAGCCACTGTGACACTATTGTTCATTTTTTAAATGTTTTTTATTTTATTATAAATGGCTGCGATGATAATGTCAATGAGGGATTTCTAGTCACTGCTATGTTGGAAATCTTATTAATATTGATACTGTTGTTGATATTATTCATTTTTGTTTGACTACTTTTGGATTGTTTTGTGTCATGTTTGTGTTTGTGTTTGCTATTCTGAATGTTGCTGGGCCGGGTTTGGTTTTGGAATTGTAATTGTATCATTATGGTATCATTGTGTATTATTTTGTTGGATTGATTAATAAAAAAAGAAAAAGAAAAAAGGCCCTCAATACATCAACAATAGTTCTCATTTTGCTTTTAGAAGCACTTCTAATACTAACAAAAACTAAATAAGAGATCAAGGGCCGTACTTATCAAGCTTCTTAGAGTGCCATTTTACACTTAAGTCCTGAGAATTTGCGAAATTTAGTCCTACTCTCAAACTTAAGAATAAAAGCTTTTTATCAACGTTCTTAAGTCTAAGAATCACTCCTACTCTCCACGATATTCAAGAGACCTTCAGAGGTGTCTTAAGTGGTTAGGAGTTGCCAGCAGGGGATGGCACTGAGGCGAGAGAGACGTGCGCGAACGTTCAGGGAACGGAACAATGTTTTTGTTTTTTTTTGATGACGAGCAGCTGATCAAACGGTATCGTTTAGACAGAGCGGATATTATTTTTGTCACAGATTTAATACTTTTCGATTCTTTGTTGATTTCTGCACGTGGCTGCAGTGGGCTAGTATATATAGAGCCACCCACACCAGTTTCAAATTAGTTGCCTAATTAATGAATTGGAAAGAAAATGTTATGACAGTAGCGTACGTTTGTGGCCGTGAGGTGAGTGACGTCAGTGAGTGTGTGGGCGATAGAAGAGAGGGAGCGGTAGCGTGAGTGCCGGCGGGGACTAGTTTGTTTTGTATTATTTTGTAGTTTATTGTCAAAATATACACTCCCATTGTCCACTTAAATATTTCCAAGATATTTCTTTATTCTTAGACAACGGATTCCCTTCCGTGATTGGTCATTTCTATGGACACAGAAATGACGTCACCTAAAATTCCGTTTACGGCACATAGTAATGTCGTAATTCAGCTCTGAGTGTGACACTTAAGATTCAGTCCTACACTTCGCTGAAAGTGTGAGTAAGATGCTTGATAACTAACTTTTAAGTGCAGCTTTCAGCGAATAATTTATTTACTCTTAAGTCAACTCTTAGCAGACTTCTTAGGAGTAATTCTAAGAAGCTTGATAAGTACGGCCCCAGTATTCTAATAATTAATACAAAATCCCTTCAAATAGTGAACATGTGCGTTTATTTCTTCTACTGCACAGTAGAGCGGAGAATTGTTACTTGAGTGGCAATGGAATGTCTAACTCAGGGGGGTCAGCAACCCGCGGCTCTTTAGCGCCGCCCTAGTGGCTCCCTGGAACTCATTCAGAGATGTGTGTAAATGGAAAGATGAAGAAAAAAAAAAAGTGTTTGTTTTAATATATATTCTATGGGAGAACAAACACAAGACAAACCTTCCTAATTGTTAGAAATCCCACTGTTTACATTAAACATGCTTCACTGATGAGAATATTTGGTAAGCACCGTTTTGTCCTACTAATTAAAGCGATCCTTGAACTCATCGTCATTTGTTTACATGTACAGCTTTCTCCGACGCTGCCACAGAGAGACGTGTTTTACGCCACTCCTTCTTTGTCTCGCTTTGTCCACCAAACGTTTTATGCTGTGCGTGAATGCACAAAGGTGAACATTGTTGATTTTATTGATTGGCTGGAGTGCTTATCAGGCATATTTGGTCAATCCATGACTGCAAGCTAATCGATGCTAACATGCTATTTAGGCTAGCTGTATATACATATTGCATCCTTATGGCTCGTTTGTAGGTATATTTGAGCTCATTTAATTTCCTTTACTTATGTCCTTTGTGTATTTAATTTATATCTGCATGTCTCATGACACATTATCTGTATGTATTATTGGCTGCATTTCTCATTGTTGTTTGTGTGCCATGTTGTTCCAGACCACAGCAAATGTTACCCAGCTTGCAACGATTGTAATAAGTCCATTAGAAGAAGACAGCCTGCCGTTTCCTTTAATCTGTACACACACATCTATACCTTTGGCCATTCTAAACTAGTCATTTCCAGAAGTTATCTCACCCTGTGAGAAGTCTCCATTTTACAAATGTTTCCAAATGTTGCAAAAATGTGTAGAAAGAAAATTAAAATACATAATTTCTGTCAACGAAGATTTGCGTCAGCCTTTGATAGTAGGCTAATATAGCTAATATAGACACTTACATCATGCGTTGCCTTTATTATAACACTTATATAAGGGTTTTAATATATTGCATGGTCTAAGTGTTTCACATTTGTAGTTTCTATTTGTGCAATTTCTATCAATAATGCAGTGCAGTTGAAGGCGGAATTACTTATCTACGTCATGTGAGCGCTCTGCTGAACTTTCATTTACACCCACGACATGGCAACAGCATTCTGAAATCTATTTTGTTTGGAATATCTATTGCAGAGGGATTTGTTTCTTTGCCAATCCAGTCCTCGTGGGTGAGTCTAAAAAAGACTTGGTCCAGTGGGTCAAATGCGTTTTGTTTTGCTCGCTAAGGGGGGCTTCCCAGATGTAATAATGTACATATTCAAACTGATCTCTTTCAAGCTCACAATCATTAATGGCATGTTCACAGAGTTAATTAGTTGCCATCTATTGCCACTAGGGGTGTAATGGTATTGTAGATGTTGATGATTTTGAAATCATCCCAATAATGCCGCCAGTCTGACGGTATTAAACGGAAATTTAGTAAGTGTGTTTTTTTTCTGGTGCTTTAGTCACGGCACGGGCGCATTCCTTGACGCACTCTTCCAGTCGCACACCTCTCCACGGCGTTCGCTCCTCCAGCGCAGCGGTTCCAATTCATCAATCAACGCCCCTGACGCTGACGACACGGCACACTATTTAGACGAGCGCCTCCTGCATTCCAGTGCCAGAACATAGCCATCTGTATGGTACAGTGTTATACGTCTCTAGCTCTCTTTCTCTGCGTTCATGCCTCTTGTTGATGTTTTCATCCCTCACCCCGCAGTATCCCTCTGTTCCCTCGATTCGAGCTGTGCGTCTCGTTTCCCCTGACTTCCCCTGGACCACTTGCTGCCTCCCTGGATCTCGACCTCTCGCATGCCCACGGACCCTGACGCCTCTCTCCTGCCCTCAACCTCTCGCCTGACCACGGACTTCCAAGCCAGCCTCGCCCTCTTTGGACTTCCGCACTCTTCTCAACACAAACCCTCAACACTTGCCGGCAACACTCTCCAGTTAAATGCATCACATAGTCTAACACCATATCTTTTGTCTAGTTACACATTCCATATCCTCATTATAATGCCCTGTTGTGCAGCACAGGGGTGCTCCACCCTTAAAATTGTGGAAAGCTTTTACATCGCTTTTCCCACAACCCGAAACAAAGTCAAGTATGGAAAGTGAAGGTTCGCCATCAACAATAGGAGAGCCACCGATTACAGCGTCTTGTACGAGGTAAACACACAACACAACATCGGTGATTTGTTCAGGAGAGAACACACAGAAGCCAATATAAATAATAACAGAAGTAATGCTCAAATTAAAGAATTGCTTTGATCAAACAGACTATCAATCAATCAATCAATCAATGTTTATTTATATAGCCCTAAATCACAAGTGTCTCAAAGGGCTGTACAAGCCACAACGACATCCTCGGTACAGAGCCCACATACGGGCAAGTAAAACTCACCCCAGTGGGACGTCAATGTGGATGACTATGAGAAACCTTGGAGAGGACCGCATATGTGGGTAACCCCCCCCCCCCCTCTAGGGGAGACCGAAAGCAATGGATGTCGAGTGGGTCTGACATAATATTGTGAAAGTCCAACAAATCAGCGAGAGTCCAGTCCATAGTGGGGCAAGCAGGAACCATCCCGAGTGGAGACGGGTCAGCAGCGTAGAGATGTCCCCATCTGATGAACAGGCTAGCGGTCCACCCCGGGTTTGGAGCAGAGTAGAAAAGAAAAGAAAAGAAACGGCAGATCAACTGGTCTAAACAGGGAGTCTATTTAAAGGCTAGAGTATACAAATGAGTTTTAAGATGAGACTTAAATGCTTCTACTGAGGTAGCATCTCTAACTTTTACCGGGAGGGCATTCCATAGTATTGGAGTCCGAATAGAAAACGCTCTATAGCCCGCAGACTTTTTTTGGGCTCTGGGAATCACTAATAAGCCGGAGTTCTTTGAACGCAGATTTCTTGCCGGGACATATGGTACAATACAATCGGCAAGATAGGCAGGAGCTTGACCGTGTAGTATTTTATACGTAAGTAGTAAAACCTTAAAGTCGCATCTTAGGTGCACAGGAAGCCAGTGCAAGTGAGCCAGTATAGGCGTAATATGATCAAACTTTCTTGTTTTTGTCAAAAGTCTAGCAGCCGCATTTTGTACCATCTGTAATCTTTTAATGCTAGACATAGGGAGGCCCGAAAATAAAACGGTACAGTAATCGAGACGAGATGTAACGAACGCATGGATAATGATCTCAGCATCGCTTGTGGACAAAATGGGACGAATTTTAGCGATATTACGGAGATGAAAGAAGGCCGTTTTAGTAACACTTTTAATGTGCGACTCAAACGAGAGAGTTGGGTCAAAGATAATACACAGATTCTTTACAGAGTCACCTTGTTTAATTGTTTGGTTGTCAAATGTTAAGGTGGTATTTCTAAATACCGTAATTTCCGGACTATAAGCCGCTACTTTTTCCCCTCGTTCTGGTCCCTGCGGCTTATACAAGGGTGCGGCTTATTTACGGCCTGTTCTTCTCCGACACCGACGAAGAGGATTTCGGTGGTTTTAGTACGCAGGAGGAAGACGATGACACAATGATTAAAGACTGACTTTTCATATACCGGTAGGCTGGTTATTTTGATAACGTACAGGTGAGCACTTTGTATTACTTTGCACCGTTGTATTATTTGTACTCTGCACGAATGCTGTTCGCCATGTCAAAGATGTGAAAGTTTGATTGAATGATTGAAAGATTTATTGTTAATAAATGGGACGCTTTGCGTTCCCAAACAGTCATCTCTGTCCCGACAATCCCCTCCGTGGTAGCAGGAACCCCTATATACTACGGTAATTACACATCAAAACCCTGCGGCTTATAGTCGGGTGCGGCTTATATATGGAGCAATCTGTATGTTCCCCTAAATTTAGCTGGTGCGGCTTATAGTCAGGTGCGGCTTATAGTCCGGAAATTACGGTAGATGTCGGTGTTGAGCAGGACCGATAATCAGCATTTCCGTTTTCTTAGCGTTGAGTTGCAAAAGGTTAGCGGAAATCCATTGTTTAATTTCAGTAAGACACGCCTCCAGCTGACTACAATCCGGCGTGTTGGTCAGCTTTAGGGGCATGTAGAGTTGGGTGTCATCAGCATAACAGTGAAAGCTAACACCGTATTTGCGTATGATGTCACCTAGCGGCAGCATGTAAATACTAAAGAGTGCAGGGCCAAGAACCGAACCCTGGGGAACTCCGCACGTTACCTTAACATAGTCCGAGGTCACATTGTTATGGGAGACACACTGCATCCTGTCAGTAAGATAAGAGTTAAACCAAGACAAGGCTAAGTCTGTCATCCCAATACGCGTTTTGATACGCTCTAATAAAATATTATGATCAACAGTATCGAAAGCGGCGCTAAGATCAAGAAGCAGCAACATAGATGACGCATCAGAATCCATCGTTAGCAATAGATCATTAGTCATTTTTGCGAGGGCTGTCTCCCTAGAGTGATTTGCCCTGAAACCGGATTGAAAAGGTTCACAGAGATTGTTAGACGCTAAGTGTTCATTTAGCTGCTGTGCTACAATTTTTTCGAGGATTTTCGAGATAAACGGAAGGTGGGACACCGGCCGGTAGTTTACCAGGAGATCAGGATCGAGGTTAGGTCTTTTGAGTAGAGGATGAATAACCGCTTTTTTGAATGCTAGGGGAACAGTGCCAGAGGAAAGTGATAAGTTTATAATATTTAATACTGATGGACCTAATAATACAACAAGCTCCTTGATAAGTTTCCCAGGAATTGGGTCAAGTAAATATGTTGTTTGTTTTGTCCCATTTACACATTTTGACAATTCCTCCAATGTTATTTCATCAAAGAGAGAGAAACTATTTTGGAGGGCAGTGTCCGTCATATATACAGTCGTGTTTGTGTTAATAGAACCCAGTTGTAGCTGAGATGCATTGTCTTTAATCTCTTTTCTAATGACTTCAATTTTCTTATTAAAGAAATTCATAAAGTCATCTGCTGAGTGGGTGGAGCTACTGGGAGAAGTCCCTTGTTGGGTTAGCGATGCTACCGTACTAAACAGAAATTTAGGATCGTTTTTGTTGAGGTGGATGAGATTTGAGTAATATTTAGCTTTAGCTGAGGTAAGCATGCGTTTATAAGTTATTAAACTACCACACCATGCTTGATGGAAAACCTCAAGTTTAGTCGCATGCCATTTGCGTTCCAGCTTTCTACATGATAATTTCGGGGCTTTAGTTTCTTCTGTAAACCATGGGGTACGCCTTTTAGGGGCCCTTTTTAGCTTTAGCGGTGCTACAATATCAATGGTGTCGCGCAGGGCGTCATTAAAGTTGTTAGTGAGGTTATCAATAGAGCCCACATAATTTGGGAATGGTGCCATTACCGAAGGCAGTAGGTCAGTAAGAGTCGTCGTTGTGGCAGCATAAATGTTGCGGGTGCTATAGTAGTTATTATTATTATTATTAGTTTGTTGACAATGAGTCAGAACTTCGAATTTTATAAGGTAATGGTCGGACATTACTTTAGTGTACGGGAGAATCGTAACTTTAGAGGTGGTGACACCCCTGAAAAGCACTAGATCTATCGTATTACCGTTGCGATGCGTGGGTTAATTTATTATTTGTGTAAGACCACAGCTATCAATTATAGTCTGGAGCGCCACGCATGGAGGGTCCGATGGGGTATTCATATGGATATTAAAGTCCCCCATTATGATTATATTGTCGGCGTGCGTCACTAGATCGGCAACAAACTCTGAGAATTCACTGATGAAGTCCGAATAGGGCCCAGGGGGGCGGTAGATAACAGCCAGGTGGAGAGGCAGCGGTGTGACAAACCTCAAAGTGAGCACCTCAAACGAGTTATATTTATTATTTAGGTTAGGTGTAAGATTATAGTTTTCATTGTATATTAGTGTGACATCCCCTCCCCTTTTAAGAGGTCTGGCAACATGTGTATTGGTATAGCCAGGAGGAGATGCTTCATTTAGCGCAAAAAAATCGTCTGGTTTGAGCCAGGTCTCGGCGAGACCAACGACGTCAAGTTTGTTGTCTCTAATGACTTCATTAACTAACAACGTTTTGGAAGATACTGATCTTATGTTTAAAAAGCCCATATTATAGGTAGTGGGCTGTTTTGAGGATTGTTTGTTGAAATTATCCGAAGTAGCAATATTAATAATGTTGCGTTTATTATGCGTATTGCACTTTAAATAGTTTCGACCATATCTAGGAATTGATACGACGGGGATATTCAGATTGTTTGCTTGATGTTGCGATAAACTGAACGCATCATAGTTAGCTACCTCAGTACAATGTATGTCTGCCTCTGACACGGTCACAAAAGAAAAAACATTATGTGAGTTGTGTTTTATTCTAAGAGAATTGCTATGTGTGCAGGGATTATCCAGCCTGACGCCGGCTAGTTCTAGTTTAAATGGCTTCTTACCCGGAGACTCCACGTTTCTTTGGTTAGCTTTTCTCTTTGTTGTTAGCCCAGCTCGGCATCCCCGCTTCTGCTTCCGCTCGCACCGCCTATGTCGTCTCCATTGGCGGTCACCGCTAGCACTTGACTCCGCTGCTACAAAGGCCGCTCGATGTAGCCCACGAAGTATTCCCATGCTAGCGAGGAGGTCCACCGTACATGCATCTTTCAGTCTATAACGACCCGATCCATCCACATCCAGAATTGTCTGTCGGTCATATGTGATCACAGAGTGTTCACGCTTTGGGCCAGCCATGCAATTGACAGAAATGACGGGTGTTTTTTGCCAAATCGCTCTACACTCCCAAGAGCATTAGTGAGCCGCAGCATTCTCATGCGCCGCCATTTTGTGCATCTTTGAATCTCAGTAAAACTAAAATAATGCAATTCGGTAACAGCAAAAGAGAAAGTCGAACACAAATACAAATAGATGCACATTTTGGGTGTAATAATAGATGGAAAAATGAACTGAAGATCTCATAAAGAATATACAACATAAAGTGGCAAGAAATATGTCAATAATGAATAAAGAAAATATGTTCTGGACCAAAAATCACTCCATATTCTCCATTGCATGCCAGTGTTACCATATCTGAGTTATTGTGCAGAAATATGGGGAAATAAGTACAAAAGTACACTTATTCAGTCAGCATGTTACAACTTAGAAAGATGAGTTAAAATAATACATAATGAGTGATACATATAGTGATTACAAATAAATTAGAGGCAGCCACCACAGTTGAAATACTTCACACAAAAGTCATAATTTATCTGTGATTGTTGGTCCAAAGCTCATGAAGATTTTGGCAAATATAAGTTAGTTTTTGGTTATACTGTGTATTTTTTTTATGTTTATTGCGCCATCGGGTGCGTGTTAGAGTGCTTGCTGGTCACGAAATACTGCAGGAATGTAATAGCAGATTGCTTCAAATACGGCCGCAAAATTATACTTTTATGATGCTTGTGGGACTCTCGAAGCAGCTGACATGCACCGACAAGTGGCCTCGGCGGTGGCGGAAGTAAAATTTCGGGCAAACCATGGAGCAGAATTTTCGGTCGGCTTCAAAGAGATTTTGGCAAGCCATCCGACGCCTCAGCAGGGGAAAGCAGTGCCCTGTCACACTGTGTACAGTGAGGGCGGAAACCTGCTGGCCACTACTGGGAATATAGTTGGGCGGTAGAAGGAATACTTTGAAAATCTCCTCAATCCTACAGATACACCCTCCATGGAGGAGGCAGAGCCTGAGGTCACAAACACGGACATGTCCATCACTGGAGCCGAGGTTGCAGAGGTAATCAAAAAACTGCCCAATAGCAAGGCCCCAGGAGAGGATGAGATTCGCCCCGTATACCGCAAGGCTCTGGATGCTGTGGAACTGTCATGTCTGTCACGTCTCTTCAACAGAGCATAAAGTCGGGGGCGGAACTTCTGGATTGGCAGACCGGGGTGGTGGTCCCCCTTTTCAAGAAGGGATACCAGAGGGTGTGTTCCAATTACAGAGAGATCATACACCTCAGCCTCCCAGGGAAAGTCTATTCCAGAGTGCTGGAGAGGGGAGTCCAGCCGCTAGTCGAGCCTCGGATTGAGAAGGAACAATGTGTTTTTTGTCCTGGTCGTGGAACACAGGACCAGATTTATACCCTACCTATGGTACTGGAGGGGACATGGGAGTTTGCTGTAATAGTCTACATGTGTTTTGTGGATTTAGATAAGGCATTTAATCGTGTCTCTTGTAGCATCCTGTGTGGGGTGCTCCAGGAGTACAGGGTCCAGGGTCTGTTGCTATGGGCCATTCGGTCCCTGTACAATCGGAGCAGGAGTCTGGTTCGCATTGCCGGTAGTAAGTTAGACATGTTCACAGTGGACGTTGGACTCCGCCGGGGCTGCCATTTGTCACCGGTCTTGTTCATAATTTTTATGGACAGAATTTCTAGGCGCAGTCATGGTGTGGAGGGTTTCCAGTTTGGTGGCCAGAAGATCGCGTCTCTGCTTTTTGAAGATTATGTACTTCTTTTGGCTTCATTAGGCTGGGATCTTCAGCGTTCACTAGGGCGGTTTGCAGCCGCGTGTGAAGCTGCTATGATGAGGATAAGCACCTCCAAATCTGAGGCCATGGTTCTCTGTCGGAAAAGGGTGGATTGCATCCCCCGTGTTGGGAGTGAAGTTTTACCTCAAATAGAAGAGTTTAAGTATCTCAGGGTTTACGATTGAAGGAAGAATGGAACGCGAGATTGACAGACGAATTGGTGCAGTCACTGTGCCGCTCTAATGTGGTGAAGAGGGAGCTGAGCCAGAAGGGGAAGCTCTCGATTTACCTTTCAGTCTATGTTCTTACCCTCAATCATGGTCATGAGCTTTGGGTAATGACTGAAAGGACAAGGTCACAAATCCAAGCGGTAGAAATGAGTTTCCTCCGTGGGATGTCTGGTATCACCCTCAGAGCCTATAGGGTGAGGTACTTGGTCATCCGGGAGAGGCTCAGAGTAGAGCTGTTGCTTCTTCACATTGAAAGGAGCCAGCTGAGGTAGAACAAACCTCCTCACCGCTCTAAGCCCTCTGTAAGGTGACCTGGTTTCTCAGGATAGAGAGAATGGAAGTCACATAGAAGGTATGGATCGAGGATACAGGAGCTGGAGACCCAAGAGCGTTCTTCAGGACCGTAGACCTTCAAGTTGACCAGATACTGAACCACCGATCATGCACCCAGAAGAAGGAGGCATTGACGGAGGGCACAGCGGACTGGTGGAAATGACCACAGCAGCACGTATGACCCTGGTGATGTTGAAGGGCCCATCAAACCTTGGAAAAATCTTCCTGGAGGAGCCAGCTAATGGTAAGTTCCGAGACGACAGCCATACCTCTTGTCCAGGTTAATAAGTGGGGGGTTGGTATCCTATGGCCTATGGTTCCAGGACAAAGCTGCTTTTGTATCCCGCCAAACCTGAAGAACCACAATCTTGACACTGTTCCCCCCCAACAAAGTCCCTGAAAGTTCAAGTTTCTTTCTAGGACTAGAAACCTGCGGGAAGTCACACAATCCATTAATAGCTGGCTATTTGTTGAACTCTACAAGAGGAGAAGAAGCTTGAAGATTGGGGGGTCCGAGCGCCGCCTGTCTGCGGGGACGAATGGCGCAGTTGGAGATATGGTGGACCAGGCTTTCACAGTAACGGCAAAGGCATAATCTTTGTGAAAGCACTGGCTCCGCAACGGTGACTTGGCCTCCGAGGTGCATTGACACTCCTGTAGCGTTATTAGCTGACTAGTTGTGGTTATGGCAGGAAGGATTACAGGGTCAACTCTTGCCGGCGTCGATATCGCTCCCTTAGGTGAATAAGGGCGGTATCGTGTGTGTGGCAGTTGCGACGATTTAATACCTTGCAAAAAATGCTGCATAAAGCTGCGTCACCAAATCTGCGGCGAGGATACGAAAGTCTTTGGATTATGTGGCCACAAAGAGCTTGCCTTGTTATAAGTCCAGCAGGCAGCTGCTTGCTTCTTTGCCTTATAGGGGTGATCAAACACCTTCATTATTTCTTTATTAATCAATGACAGTGACGTGCGCACAGCGAGAGAATTCTTACTAACTGCCATGGCCCAGGTGGCGGCTATGTCAGATAGCAGGCTCATTATAAAATCTATTTTAGCCTGGTCAGAGGCATAGGAACCAGGCTGCTGGTCAAAAACTATTGAGCAATGTTGAAGAAACCGTTCAGCCAGACTCACTGGTGAAACAGGAGTGGCGGGGGGATATTGGGCTCCCAAGGAAGTGGGAGGAATAGCTGTTGGTGAAGGTGGGAAGGTTCCGGTCCGGGAGTAACCTCGCTCCGGGTGAGTCACAGGGCTTGTCTGATCGACACGCTGACAAGGGGGGGCGACATTCGCCAACAGCGTCTGGCAGACGGCTGGCGAATCATGCAGCAGCTGGTTGTGATTATCGAGAGTCTGTCCAAAGCCAGTGAGCGTAGACGTCTTTTTTCTGCAGAGTCCATGTTGGCCAGCAGATTTGTCATGATCAGCTTGGCCAGAATAGTACCTTAACGCAGAGCAAAAATAATAAGAATAATAACAAAAAGCGAGCTTAAAAAGGACTGAGGAAAATTACTAAAGATGCACACAAATGGTGTGAAAAAAACAGAAAATGCACACAAAAGGTGTGGAGAGGAGACGCTTAACACTACATAGCAGCGCCGGGGCAGAGCCACAGGAAAACGAGAAGCGTGAGTGGAGACAAAATAGAGGTAATGAACACAACTAGAGGGGTGAACCATTAGGAATCTACTGGGGCTGAGTGTATAGACGAGAGAGCTTATGTAGTCAGGAGGTCTACACCTGACATCCACTGTAATGATACCAAGTACAGGAGTGTATCTGGTCGATACTACTATGATTACATTGATATTTTTTAGCATCACAAAATGTTCTTTTGTTTTTTTAAAATTTATATTATGTTTATAAACTCAGGAAATATGTCCCTGGAAACATGAGGACTTTGAATATGACCAATGTATGATCCTGTAACGACTTGGTATCGGATCGATACCCAAATTTGTGGTATCATCCAAAACTAATGTAAAGCATCCAAACAACAGAAGAATAAGTGATTACTACATTTTAACAGAAGTGTAGACAGAACATGTTGAAAGAGAAAGTAAGCAGATATTAACAGTAAATAAACAAGTGGATTAACCTTTGTTTGTTTACTTACTAATAAAAGACAAGTTGTCTTGTATGTTCACTATTTTATTTAATGACAAACTTGCAATAAGAAACATATGTTTAATGTACCATAAGATTTTTTTGTCCAAATAAAGCCTACAATGCCATTTTTTGTGGTCCCCTTTTTTTTACAAAAGTATAGAAAAGTACCAAAAAGTATCGCAATACATTTTGGGACCGGTACTGGTACCAAAATATTGGTTTGCTAACGATGGTATATTATTTATTTACTATTTATTTGTTCACTGGTCTGTTACAGAGTACATGGGAATTGGATACAATTGCTATGGTGTGAAAGGGGTAGGATTAAATAAGCTCTGCTTCTTCCTACTCCTTTTCGGACGTGCTGTATTGAAACAAGGGGAAATGTGTGATGCATTACATTGTATCGTATGCATGTTCGAAATAAACTGAAACTGAACTGAACTGAACACCAGTCTGGAACATTTTTAGCTTTATTAGACTTAGACTTCCTTTTTTTGTCATTCAAATTTGAACTTTACAGTACAGATAAGAACGCAATTTTGTTGCATTAGCTCGTTGTCGTGCAGGATATTCATTATTTTTATTATTCATTATTAAGATATTTCTTTCCACCTTATGTTGTATATTTTTATGATAGTTCCAGTTCATTTTATTGGTAACACTTTAGTATGGGGAACATATATTTACCATTAATTAGTTGCTTATTAACATGCAAATTAGTAACATATTGGCTCTTAATTAGAGATGTCCGATAATGGCTTTTTTGCCGATATCTGATTGTCCAACTCTTAATTACCGATTCCGATATCAACCGATACCGATATATACTGTCGTGGAATTAACACATTGTTATGCCTAATTTTGTTGTGATGCCCCGCTGGATGCATTAAACAATGTAACAAGGTTTTCCAAAATAAATCAACTCAAGTTATTGAAAAAAATGGCAACATGGCACTGCCATATTTATTATTGAAGTCACAAAGTGCATTATTTTTTTTAACATGCCTCAAAACAGCAGCTTGGAATTTGGGACATGCTCTCCCTGAGAGAACACGAGGAGGTGGGAGGGGGTGGGGGGGGGTGTATATTGTAGTGTCTCGGAAGAGTTAGTGCTGCAAGGGGTTTTGGGTATTTGTTCTGTTGTGTTGATGTTGTGTTACGGTGCGGATGTTCTCCCGAAATGTGTATGTCATTCTTGTTTGGTGTGGGTTCACAGTGTGGCGCATATTTGTAACAGTGTTAAAGTAGTTTATACGATCACCCTCAGTGTGACCTGTGTGGTTGTTGACCAAGTATGCTTGGCATTCACTTGTGTGTTTGTGAAAAGCCATAGGTATTATGTGATTGGGCCGGCACGCAAAGGCTGTCCCTTTAAGGTTTATTGGCGCTCTGTACTTCTCCCTATGTCCGTGTACCACTCCGTACAGCTGTGTTTTAAAAAGTAATACATTTTACTTTTTGAAACCGATACCGATAATTTACGATATCACATTTTAAAGCATTTATCGGCCGATAATATCGGCAGCCCGATGTTATCGGACATCTCTACTCTTAATTAGTCATTATTAAGTACTTATTAATGCCTCATTCTGCATGGCCTTATAATACAACCAGTAAGCCATTAACTAAGCGTCTTCCCTCAATAACCTCAGAATGATTGCTTATTATTAGTAACCCTAACCCTAAGCCTAACCCCAACCCTAACCCTAACCCTAACCCTAACCCTTATATGTTCCCCTAGTGTCCAAATAACTCTAAATTAAGTCTGTGTTACTTTAATAAGCAACTAATTAATGGTGAATATGTTCCCCATACTAAAGTCTTACCATTTTATTATATATTATTACACACCCCAAAAAATTATTTCTTTCACCCATTCAATGTGAATGCCATCTATTTCTATTTGTGTTTCTACTGTTACCGAATAGCATTGTTCCAGTTAAGTGAATTAAGTCTCACTGAAAAAGCAGTGGTCTATTGAAGTTATCCCCAAAGAATGTTTTTTTTCTCTCTCTTACACTCTCAGTATGCCATAACATTTTTCAATTAGAGAATAGAAGCAGCATGTGAGGTGGTTTTTATTTTTCTTGCATGCTGAGCCACACCGCATTAAGGGCGTGACAACAAATGGCCACACAACACTGGAGCGTTATGCTCTTTAAGCCAATATCAGCAGAAAAATGCTACATTAGTTTTTATGTATAGAAGACTCAAAAGGGGAAACGCTATGTATTCATGTTGGGTGATGCATTTAATACATCAGTTTGACTGGAGAGTGATACTAAAAAAGAAGATGTTGACCCCTAGTGTTGTGTGTTCATGTGCTCTATAGGACACTTACAATAACATTATCTAAAAGGTAATATCTGCCGGGATCACGGGATCGGTGTCATTCTGGGGCTGATGTCAATCAGCTGCCATCAACATGAAAGAGACAATGTGTTTCCATGAGAACCCGGAGGTCAAAAAGGTCAGCTCTGATACAATGAACCTCAAACGATCGTTACTGTCATCACCAGCCATTGGCAGGTTTATATTGCCTGTGCTGTCGTTATACGTTGCAATGAAAATCTCTCTTCGTCCGCCTCATGGGACTCTCTCGCTCTCTCTTTACCCTCTCAATTTACCCTGCACTGACCTGGCGGCCATTGTCTGCACACACTGTGTGACTTTGCTGTGTTCATTTAGCACCGTGGCGCCAGCGTCTATAACAGGGGTCGGCAACCCAAAATGTTGAAAGAGCCATATTGGACCAAAAATACAAAAACAAATCTGTCTGGAGCCGCAAAAAATTAAAAGCCATATTACATGTGTCATGAGATATAAATGTAATTAAGAGGACTTAAAGGAAACTAAATGACCTCAAATATAGCTACAAATGAGGCATATGCAATATGTACATATAGCTAGCCTAAATAGCATGTTAGCATCGATTAGCTTGCAGTCATGCAGTGACCAAATATGTCTGATTAGCACTCCACACAAGTGAATAACATCAACAAAACTCACCTTTGTGCACTCATGCCCAACGTTAAAAGTGTGGTGGACAAAATGAGATAGAAAAAGTGGCATAAAACACGTCCTAGAAAGTCGGAGAACGTTATACATGTAAACAAACCATACGGCGAGTTCAAGGACCGCCAAAATTAGTAGGACAAAACGGCGCTCGCCAAATACTCGAATCAGTGAAGCATGTTTAATATAAACAGTGTGATTTATAACAATTAGCGAGGTTTATGTCATGTTTGTCCTCCTAAAGAAAACATTCTAAAACAAAAAAATTGATTTTTTTCCCCCTCTTCTTTTTCCATTCTTCATACATTTTTGAAAAATCTCCAGAGAGCCACTAGGGCGGCGCTAAAGAGCCGCATGCGGCTCTAGAGCCGCAGGTTGCCGACCCCCGGTCTATAATAACTAAGATTTTAGCTCCAGGTTGAAATATCATGTCAAGATTTGGGTCATTTCCCTTTAATTAGGTTAAGTGTGATTCAATCAATAATTAATTTAATGCCACATACTGATATACTGAAGGTCTTAAGTAGAGATGTCCGATAATGGCTTTTTTGCCGATATCCGATATTCCGATATTGTCCAACTCTTAATTACCGATTCCGATATCAACCGATACCGATATATACAGTCGTGGAATTAACACATTATTATGCCTAATTTTGTTGTGATGCCCCGCTGGATGCATTAAACAATGTAACAAGGTTTTCCAAAATAAATCAACTCAAGTTATGGAAAAAAATGCCAACATGGCGCTGCCATATTTACTATTGAAGTCACATTTTTTTTAACATGCCTCAAAACAGCAGCTTAGAATTTGGGACATGCTCTCTCTGAGAGAGCATGAGGAGGTTGAGGTGGGTGGGGTTGGGGGGGGGGGGTTGAGGTGGGGGGTTGCGGGGGTGTATATTGTAGCGTCCCAGAAGAGTTAGTGCTGCAAGGGGTTCTGGGTATTTGTCCTGTTGTGTTTATGTTGTGTTACGGTGCGGATGTTCTCCCGAAATGTGTTTGTCATTCTTGTTTGGTGTGGGTTCACAGTGTGGTGCATATTTGTAACAGTGTTAAAGTTGTTTATACGGCCACCCTCAGTGTGACCTGTATGGCTGTTGACCAAGTATGCATGCATTCACTTGTGTGTGTGAAAAGCCGTAGATATTATGTGATTGGGCTGGCACGCAAAGGCAGTGTCTTTAAGGTTTATTGGCGCTCTGTACTTCTCCCTACGTCCGTGTACACAGCGACGATTTAAAAAGTCATACGTTTTACTTTTTGAAACCGATACCGATATTTTTTAAACCGATACCGATAATTTCCGATATTACATTTTAAAGCATTTATTGGCCGATAACATCGACAGTCCGATATTATCGGACATCTCTAGTCTTAAGTGCGTACAAATGTTTTAAATTAAATGTTCTCTAAGAGGAGGAATATAATCTTAGAGAAAAATGTAATTCAAAAACATTTGTACGCACGTACAACACTTAAGACTTTCTCTGATTAGTGCTCGGGAGCAGGTGAGCGTCCCGAACACTAATCAGAGGCAGGTGAAAATAATCAGCACCCATGCAACCAAGAAACACAAACCCAGGGGTGCTGAAATAGAACTAAGAGAGTCTTAAACTAAAACAAAACATGATCTGGGCAACGGATCATCACAGTATATACCTGTAAAACAAGCTAAAAGAAGCTAGCATGCTAATGTTAACATGCTAAAAGTTTACATGCATCAAGAACAAAAATATATGCGTTACAAAAGCTTGCATGAAAGGTTAGCATGCTAATGTACATTGTTTGATTTCTTTGCCTAATCCATTCCATAATTTAATTCCACATCCTGATATACTGAAGGTCTTAAGTGTTGTACGTGCGTGGAAGGGGGGGGGGGGTGTCCTGCGGACCTGCAGCGAAGCAGGGTGTGCCAGGACCGCTTCGAGATCAGCGACAGGTGCGTAGATGACCCAGCTGTGAGTTTTTGTCTGATCACCTGTCGCTCTGTTAAAGGCAGCAGTCGGGAAGGAGAGGGGAGAGTTTTTGATGGTGGATGTTGGAGAACGAGCATGAACACGAGCGAGAGCGAAAACAGACATCCTGATGAGGAAAAGGAACATTTATTGAAAAATAAATCTTTGTTCACAAGAATGAACGAGGCTGTCATGTCCATCATTGGTGGTCCAAGGAACCCGGAGGAGCGAGACCTCCACAAAATGTTTTAAATTACATTTTTCTCTAAGAGGAGAAATATAATCTTAGAAAAAAATGTAATTTAAAAACATTTGTACGCACGTACAACACTTAATACCTTCTCTGATTAGTGCCCGGGAGCAGGTGAGCGTCCGGAACACTAATCAGAGGCAGGTGAAAATAATCAGCACCCATGCAACCAAGAAACACAAACCCAGGGGTGCTGAAATAGAACCAACAGAGTCTTAAACTAAAGCAAAACATGATCCGGGCAACGGATCATCACAGTATATACCTGTAAAACAAGCTAAAAGAAGCTAGCATGCTAATGTTAACATGCTAACAGTTTACGTGCATCAAAATCTTGCATGAAAGGTTAGCATGCTAATGTACATTGTTTGATTTCTTTGCTTAATCCATTCCATAATTTAATTGCACATACTGATATACTGAAGGTCTTAAGTGTTGTACGTGCGTACAAATGTTTTAAATTTAAAAAAATTCTCTAAGAGGAGAAATATAATCTTAGAGAAAAATGTAATTTAAAAACATTTGTACGCACGTACAACACTTAAGACCTTCTCTGATTAGTGCCCGGGAGCAGGTGAGCGTCCCGAACACTAATCAGAGGCAGGTGAAAATAATCAGCACCCATGCAACCAAGAAACACAAACCCAAGAGAGTCTTAAACTAAAACAAAACATGATCCGGGCAACGGGTCATTGCAGTATATACCTGTAAAACAAGCTAAAAGAAGCTAGCATGCTAATGTTTACATGCTAAAAGTTTACATGCATCAAGAACAAAAATATATGCGTTACAAAAGCTTGCATGAAAGGTTAGCATGCTAATGTTAGCATACGTCAAGTGCCAAAATCTATGACTCCGAGGTGTATACCTGTAAAAGTATCTAAACAAAGCTAGAATGCTAACATCCGCATGCTAAGGTCAACAGGCCAACAGTTACCATGCATCAAGTACCTAAATATATGACTGGTGGTGTATATACACAGTACATACAAAAATAGTTTAAAAAAAAAAAAGGTAGAAGGCTCATTATTGGAATGCTAACAGTATGTATGTGTCACATACCAAATAGATGATTCTGACGTGTACACCTGCAAAAATAGCACAAAATGATAGCATGCTTATTGTTAGCATGATATAAGTCTAATGTCAGTTTGTTAGCAATTCATTAGCATAAGCAAAGGGCATTTTGACATAGGAATGGTTTGAATCAGTTAAGAAATGTGGGAAATTTAAAAAATTGCTTATTCCATTTCGAATGGCGAAAAATGTCCCAGAAAATGTGAAACTATTGAGAAATGTGAGAATTTGGGGAAAATTTTAAAAATCAATCCATTTATGAATGACCAGGTTGATTGGCAACACTAAATTGGCCCTAGTGTGTGAATGTGAGTGTGAATGTTGTCTGTCTATCTGTGTTGGCCCTGCGATGAGGTAGCGACTTGTCCAGGGTGTACCCCGCCTTCCGCCCAATTGTAGCTGAGATAGGCTCCAGCGCCCCCCGCCGCGACCCCGAAGGGAATAAGCGGTAGAAAATGGATGGATGGATATGAATGACTTGAACATTTTGAAAGTGGAATGGTTTGAATCAGTTGCAAAATATGGCTGCTCTGGAGCGATCACACAATTCAATTTGGTCTGAAGGAAATTTCAAGCAAAATATGAAGAGTGTTATTAGATTTGCAAGCAACTGAAACAAAAAAAAAATTAAATATGATTATATTGCCAAGATATAATCAAAGGGCTAAAGTTGGCCGGCGACCAGTCCAGGGTGCACCCTGACTCTGGCTCCAGCTTACCAGTGACCCTCATGAGGACAAGCGGTTTAGTGAATGGATTCACGTTTATATTTAAAAGTCTTCTCTGTCAATTGTGTCAGCCAAAAGTTCGCCATAGATCAGGGGTGTCAAAGTAATTTTAGATTGGGGTCCACATGGAGAAAAATCTACTCCCAAGTGGGCCGGACTGGTAAAATCATGGCACGATAACTTAAAAATAAAGACAACTTCAGATTGTTTTCTTTGTTTAAAAATAGAACAAGCACATTCTAAAATTTAAAAATTATAATGTTTTATTTTTAATTTTTAATTTTTATTTTTTACAATTACCTGTTGCAGTTAATAGTATATATATACTTTATTTGTCATTATTTATATTTTCTGAATAAATGTTCATCAGTCAACTCATTGATGTTAATTTTCAATCTATCAACATAAAAAAAACACTTTATTATGGGGAACATATTCTAAGTAAAACAAATAGCCAGGTACCTGGCTGTCCAGAGTCGGGACCCGGGGTGGACCGCTCGCCTGTGCATCAGTTGGGGACATCTCTGCGCTGCTGACCCGTCTCCGCTCGGGATGGTCTCCTGCTGGCCCCACTATGGACTGGACTCTCACTATTATGTTAGATCCACTATGGACTGGACTTTCACAATATTATGCTAGACCCACTCGACGTCCATTGCATCCGGTCTCCCCTGGGGGAAGGGGGGTCACCCACATCTGCGGTCCTCTCCAAGGTTTCTCATTGTCATTCTCATTGACATCCCACTGGGTTGAGTTTTTCCTTGCCCTTATGTGGGATCTGAACCGAAGATGTCGTTGTGGCTTGTGCAGCCCTTTGAGACACTTGTGATTTAGGGCTATATAAATAAACAAGTAACAAAGACTTAATTTAGAGTTATTTGGACACAAGGGGAACATATAAGGGTCGGGTTAGAGTTAGGGTTGGGGTTAGGGTTACTACTAAGCAATAATTCTGAGGTTATTGAGGGAAGACTCTTAGTTTAATGGCTTACTGGTTGTATAATAAGGCCATGCAGAATAAGGCATTAATAAGTACTTAATAATGACTAAGAGCCAATATGTTACTAATTTGCATGTTAATAAGCAACTGGTGAATATGTTCCCCATACTAAAGTGTTACCAAAAAATGATATCAAAATCAAATTACAGGATGTTATTTATGTAGTTTGATCATTTTCCTCGACTGATGTACTAAAATCATGTGGTTTATTTTGTACATATGTAGCATCATCATACAAATAATTGCTATTGTGACATCTAGTGGACACATTTAGAACATCTTTTTCAGGTTCATTTTTATACTTAGCAAACTCATCCCGCGGGCGGAATAAAACCTGTTCGCGGGCCTGATCCGGCCCTTGGGCCGCATGTTTGACACCCCTGCCTGTTACAAACACCTCATCAATGATGTCAATCGTCATTTTCAATACGTATTTCACGTCATACTTCGTAAAAAATACTTTTGTTTGATATTTCAACATGCAGTCATAAGTAAGAAAACAGTAATCAATTCCATAATTGGTATACTGGTATACTGAAGGTCTTAAGTGTTGTACGTGCGTACAAATGTTTTAAATTACGTTTTTCTCTAAGAGGAGAAATATAATCTTAGAGAAAAATGTAATTTAAAAACATTTGTACGCACGTACAACACTTAAGACCTTCTCTGATTAGTGCCCGGGAGCAGGTGAGCGTCCCGAACACTAATCAGAGGCAGGTGAAAATAATCAGGGTTACTAATAAGCAATAATTCTGAGGTTATTGAGGGAAGACTCTTAGTTAATGGCTTACTGGTTGTATAATAAAGCCATGCAGAATAAGGCATTAATAAGTACTTAATAATGACTAGTTAAGAGCCAATATGTTACTAATTTGCATGTTAATAAGCAACTAATTAATGGTGAATATGTTCCCCATACTAAAGTGTTACCAAAAAATGATATAAAAATCAAATTACAGGATGTTATTTATGTAGTTTGATCATTTTCCTCGACTGATGCACTAACATCATGTGGTTTATTTTGTACATAAGAAGCATCATCGACAAAGATACATATAATTGCTATTGCGACATCCAGTGGACACATTTAGAACAGCTGTTTCTTTCATTCAAAAGTTTCAGGTTCATTTTTATACTTAGCAAACTCATCCCGCGGGCCGGAAAAAACCTGTTTGTGGGCCTGATCCGGCCCTAGGGCCGCATGTTTGACACCCCTGCTTGTTACAAACACCTCATCGATGATGTCAATCGTCATTTTCAATACATATTCCACGTCGTACTTCATAAAATACTTTTGTTTGATATTTCAACATGCAGTCATAAGTCAGAAAACAGTAAATAATAAAGTACCAAAACCAAGTAAACAGTAAAGCACACTCATCAGTGTAGCTGCGGAAGCTACCCGCTGTGACAAAATATGTACATTCAAGCAATTTTATGAGCTCCATGGCAAAGTTTGTGCCAACTCAGACATAAGCGAGTCATAAAACCGCAGATATCTTCCCTGGGGGTGCAGCTCGTTATTGGTTTGCTGTTTTCTTCAAAAGATGGGCACGTGTTTAATGTGCTGAACCTGAACACCTTTAAGCATCCCGCCTTACCTCTTGTCTTTCTGTGGTGCGTATGATGTACAATAGAAGCGGCCACAGTTGTACTTTTCATTACTTCCAAAAGGTTTGGTCAGAGGTCAAAGCGTGGACATGTCTCACAGATCGTGTCAGTGGAATGAAAGTGGCTTTTACAGAAAGGAGTTGTCCTTGTCACTGTGAACCGCGGAACATGGAACCGTGTCTGATGGCATTGGCTGCAGGGTGAGGGGAAAAAAAGTCAATTTTGCTCAAAGTTTTCCAGCAGAAAAATGTTTTGACAAGACGTGATGTTGTGTAACTGCTTTTTTCCCCCAAAAAAGTGGGAACACTGTGACTTTACAGTGTGGTGGAAGTACCTACTGTATGTGGGTATTCTAGTACAAGCTGCCTTCCCACTCTTTGCTGAGCTAAAACTGTTGCCTGCAACCTCCCGTGGCATTCCGTCTTGTGTCATGCCCTCCCGACTGCTCTCACGTCCATAAAATAAATACTTCTGTCTGTCGTTGTCCGCAGCATTTTACCCTGGACTGTCTAATCAACATTCGATCAGTGAATACACTTGAGCTCGGGCCCAGCGAAGCCGGCGGCGTTTCTGGGTGTTGTTGATAAATGGCTTTCGCTTTGCATAGTAGAGTTTTAACTTTGCACTTACAGATGTAGTGACGAACTGTAAAGTTAAAGTTAAAGTACCACTGATAGTCACACACACACTAGGTGTGGTGAAATTACCTTCTGCATTTGACCCATCCCCTTGTTCCACCACCTGGGAGGTGAGGGGAGCAGTGAGCAGCAGCGGTGGCCGCGCTCAGGAATAATATTGGCGATTCAACCCCCAATTCCAACCCTTGATGCTGAGTGCCAAGAAGGGAGGTGAGGGGTCCCCTTTTTAGAGTCTTTGGTATGACTCGGCCGGGGTTTGAACTCACAACCTACCGATCTCAGGGCGGACACTCTAACCACAAGGCCACTGAGCAGGCTCTGTAGTTGCTGACAGTGGTTTTCTGAAGTGTTCCTGAGCCCATGTGGTGATATCCTTTACACACTGATGTCAACATCGATCAGTAAATACAAGTTGGACTAGCCAATAAACTCCGACATAAAAGACGGCGCCATGGCAACATTACTACTTGATTTGAGAAAGGATATAGTAATATTTTCATCTAATTGGAGCATGCGCACTAACGCAGACGTGTGACGTGCAGCAAGATAAATGCAGCTATTTTCATGCGGCATTGAGTGTCACACATGATGTACTGTAACCAGTATGACCCGTGGCAAAAATAGCAGTGATGTTTGTCCACAAGATATACAGTATATTGTCTGACCGGAACTCTCTAATAACTAAAGTTCCTTGTGTCACTCGTGTGTTTTAGCGCTTTCATGGCGAGTTTACTGACAGATATAAGTAGGAACTGTACACTGCTTTATATTAGAAATGGCAACAGCGGAGGATGAATGTCACATAACAAGAAGATAGAGAAAAATAAGAAGCTTATTGTCGGCACGGACTACAAAGGCGGATGCGCACAATTTTTCATGATTTATGCAGATCCCAAATACAGATCAGCAGGTACCAGAAGGTAAGAAAAGTTGCTTTTGCATAATATTGTGAAAAAACCCACCAGATAATATGTCTTACCTTATACACACACTATAATAATACTTGTATGTTTAATGCGCCGACAATCCATCAAGCGGTGCGGCTTCATAGCTTACCAAAGACTTACTAAAACATTTTGATAGATTTTTGAGCGCCGTGTGTAATGTTCTATATTTTCAATGGAACATATAAAATGTTGGTGTTGTTTACTTGAGTCGTATTGCCATCATATTGCAGTCTACCCGTATCTCTTAGGTTATACTGCCATCTACTGGTCACACTTATCATTACGCCATGTACCAAATAAAATTGCTTCGAGGTCGGTAAGCAAAACCAGAATTATTCCATACATTAGGCGCACTGGGTTACAAGGCGCACTGTCGTGTTTTGAGGGAGAAAAAAAATGATTTTATGTGCGCCTTATAGTCCGGAAAATACTGTAATTATGTACATTCCACCATCTAGTAATAGAGCATTAGATTTTTCTGGCTGTCACTATGTTTCACTGGCATAGATAGATTATCAAATGTACTTTGTTTGTTGTTAAAAAACACACAGGTCTGGCTATAAGAATAACAAATTGCATAACAAATTGCAGCTGCATGTTCATTCGCATATATAAATAAATGTACACTACCGTTCAAAAGTTTGGGGTCACCCAAACAATTTTGTGGAATAGCCTTCATTTCTAAGAACAAGAATAGACTGTCGAGTTTCAGATGAAAGTTCTCTTTTTCTGGCCATTTTGAGCGTTTAATTGACCCCCCAAATGTGATGCTCCAGAAACTCAATCTGCTCAAAGGAAGGTCAGTTTTGTAGCTTCTGTAACGAGCTAAACTGTTTTCAGATGTGTGAACATGATTGCACAAGGGTTTTATAATCATCAATTACCCTTCTGAGCCAATGAGCAAACACATTGTACCATTAGAACACTGGAGTGACAGTTGCTGGAAATGGGCCTCTATACACCTATGTAGATATTGCACCAAAAACCAGACATTTGCAGCTAGAATAGTCATTTACCACATTAGCAACGTATAGAGTGTATTTCTTTAAAGTTAAGACTAGTTTAAAGTTATCTTCATTGAAAAGTACAGTGCTTTTCCTTCAAAAATAAGGACATTTCAATGTGACCCCAAACTTTTGAACGGTAGTGTATATATATCTATATATATATATATATATATCTATATATATATATATCTATATCTATATCGATATATCTATATATCTATATCTATATATATATATATATATATATATATATATATATATATATATATATAGAGATATATCGATATATATATATATATATATATATATATATATATATATATATATATATATATATATATATATATATAGATATATGTATATATATATATATATGTGTCATGATCCGTGGTCCGGATCATGTTTTTGTGTTTTCTGTTAGTTTTGGACTCCTTTTGTTATTGCTTGTGCACCTGTGAGTTTGTTTCGTCACCATGGTTACTTGATTTTCACCTGCCTTGTACGTGCACCTGTTACTCATCAAAGACTCTATTTAGTTCTGCCTTTTCCGGTCACTCGGTGGGGATTCATTGTTTGCGTCACACCTATGCCACGTAAGTTTTGTTTATTCCATGTCCTAGTCCATGCTAAGTAATTAGCTTCATGTGTTTTAGGCACGCTTGCCTTTTTGTTGTTTTGCCTGCATTTTGGTAGTTTGGATTATTTCCGTTTAATAAACCAAAGCCTACCCTCACGCTGTCGTCTGGAGCCGTCCATTGTTGCACTGAGAGAACGAACCGCAGCAAGCTGCACCCCCCATGTGACAATATGTGTGTATATATATATATATATATATATATATATATATATATATATATATATATATATATATATATATATATATATATATATATATATATATATATATATATATATATATATATATATATATATATATATATATACATACAGTATATGTGTGTATGTGTATATATATTGCGTTGGGTCAGGAAAAAACACAAGAGGCTATATCATCCCTACAAGCCTGTTTCGCAGGTTTCCCTGCTAGTCAGGGGAATTTATTTATAAATAAAATGTATAAATGTATATATTCCTATTTTATTTACAAATAAAATCCCCTGACGAGCCGGGAAACAATATATTTGCTAAGACTTATTTTCTATTTAATGCTATTCAATGAATAATATTTTTTTTCACGAGGCTGTACCACAGGGGTCACCAACCTTTTTGAAACCAAGAGCTACTTCTTGGGTACTGATTAATGCGAAGGGCTACCAGTTTGATACACACTTAAATACATTGCCAGAAATAGCCAATTTGCTCAATTTACCTTCAACTCTGTTATTATTAATAATTAATGATATTTATCTTTGTGGAAACACTGATCATCTTAATGATTTCTCACAATAAATATATATAGTAACAGATAAATATCAATATGCAACACTTTATTTTTATATTTTCTCTCAGTGCACATTTTTCAAATTGAACATTTTCAAATGATCACTTCTAAGACAGTCTTGTGAAATCACAAAATCCCATTTTAACTAGCTAGCCACTAACATTTTTTAACAAATCATGAATTACTTTGCACCATGTTTGTACAAATAATAACTCATGTAAAATACAAAAGTCAACTCTCAAATTTTTAAATAAATCATGTCACACTTTGAACTGGACACCAAATCTGTTATCTGTTTCTTTGTCAGTTAGTGAAGACCAAGTCTTTTAAAATATTTTCTTGGATTTTCAAATTCTATTTGAGTTTTGTCTCTCTTAGAATGAAAAATGTCGAGCAAAGCGAGACCAGCTTGCTAGTAAATAAATACAATTTAAAAAATAGAGGCAGCTCACTGGTAAGTGCTGCTATTTGAGCTATTTTCAGAACAGGCCAGCGGGCTACTCATCTGGTCCTTACGGGCTACCTGGTGCCCGCGGGCACCGCGTTGGTGACACCTGCTGTACCAGAACGCTCACCTGCAGAGGGCGAGGCTGTCACCGTGTCATCAACAATGTGCATCCATTACGGTGTGGAATGACAACGCAAGGGCAGAGCCAAGCTCTTAACACGGTTATGATAATGACTGCCAGCCACCGCTGCCGTAGGCGTCAGCAATGGGCTCTGAAAAGGCAATTCTCAACAATTAATCAAAACTCATAAATAGCCGTAATGTCATTGACTTTCAGCTTGGCTGACATTGTTATTGCTACCTCATCTATTCAATAACGGTGATGCCTGCGCCTGGATGCTGACATGAGGATACATCCTGTCAACATTTGGCGTACACCGTGTCAACAAATCTAATTAGACAAAATGTCACATTTATTTCTGTGTTTCACTTTCGATTAAACGGTTTGGAGATAGCAAACCGATCTTGCTGATAGTGCAGTCATCTCTCACCGCATCATGTCACAGGCTTAAAAACACATTTTTTAAAACATATTCTGCAACCTTTTCGCCCTACATTAAGTTGTTTCAAACAAACAAAATGTAACACTTTAGTATGGGGGACATACTTAATTTAGAGTTATTTGGACACTAGGGGAACATATTCTAAGTAACAAAGACTTAATTTAGAGTTATTGGGACACTAGAGGAACATATTATAAGTAACAAAGACTTAATTTAGAGTTATTTGGTTAGGGTTAGGGTTAGGGTTAGGGTTAGTAATGGTTTAGTGTTCTCGTGAAACGTGTAGAAACGCCACTCAACACCAAGCCAAACCGGAGTCAATGAAGAGAACGTCGTTGTAAGCTTGACCATTTACTTTTAACAATTCTTCATAGACAAGATGGTGAAAAACTAAAAAGAACAAAGAGACACAAACACACTTATTGTCTCTGTACATATTTGTCAACAATGACATATGAAAATGTAACGGTAATGTCCCAAAATGGCCAGCAGAGGGAGACTCCCGTCTGTCTGAATGACTTGAACACATTGTATCTAGTTCGACAATTATATTTAACATATCGGCACTATTACACTTTTTAACGTGTCTGACATGTTGTTCACTTATTAAAGACAACTTACGGCATTGCTTTGTGTAGGATGGCAACAGAAAGAACCACAGAAGACCGCAACATGTACGACTTGCTTTCGAACGAAGTCGACCAACCGGAAGTAATTTAGCGGAAGTGACATCATCTAACTGCTGTTTACCGATTATAGCATATACAATAAATATAAACAACTTTAGCTCCAAATTAAAGCCTTGCAGTCAATAATACAGAAAATATTATCAAGTAATTATGTAAAGAATATTAACAATTGACTTTAGGACAACACACTCCCCGCCTGGCCTATGCGAGGCCACTAAGATCACCAAACAACTGTAATCTTTGGGCAGGAGTAAAACGACTTCTGTTACTGGTCTCAGAAATGTTTTTGGGGTTCCTTGGTCTGTAGTCTTCACTTCGACCTTCCTGACCAAATTGTCGATCCCGGGGAACGTGGCGGTGACCATGGCCATAGGCCAGTAGTTACGAGCAGCTTGCTTGTCCTTGAGGAGAACTAGATCTCCTTCTTGAAGATTTCGCCGTGACATATTCCATTTCTGTCTCTGCTGCAAAGAAGGAAGATACTCCCTTCTCCATCGGCTCCAAAACTGGTTTGCAAATGCTTGCACTTGCTTCCATTGTTTGGTGTAAAGGTCCTTCTCTGTGAATTCTCCAGGTGGAGGTGGAGCTCCTGCCTTCTGTGTTAGGAGCATTGATGGTGAAAGAATGAAGGGTTGTTGTGGATCTATGGATACAGGTAGAAGTGGTCGTGCATTTATAATTGCAGTGACCTCCGCCATCAGAGTGCAAAGGACTTCATGGGTTATACGAGTCCCATGCTGCAGTAACATTGAATCCAGGATTCTTCTTGCAATCCCTATCATTCGCTCCCAGGAGCCTCCCATATGGGAAGCGTGTGGTGGGTTGAATTTCCAAATGCACTGCTGTTCACTGAGAAACTTCTGCACTGCCTTGTCCATTCCAAGCTCTTTGCATGCTCCCGTAAAATTAGTGCCACAATCAGAATGAAGTTGATTTGCCGGACCTCGAAGAGCGAAAAAACGCCTGAGGGCGTTGATGCAACTTGAAGTGTCCATAGACTCGATTAACTCGATATGAACAGCTCTCGAACTAAGACAGGTGAACATCATGGCCCACCGCTTGCTCTCTGCTTGTCCTCCTCTGGTACGTCTGGTTAGGACAGACCAGGGTCCAAAGACATCGACTCCCACATACGTAAAAGGAGGACAAGATTTAGGACGTTCCGGAGGCAAATTAGCCATTTGTTGTTCTTGAACCTTCCCTCGAAGACTGCGACAGATTGTGCATTTGTGAAGAATTGAGTTGATTAAAGACCGACCACCTACAATCCACAATCCTGCTGCTCTGATGGCTCCTTCGGTAAAATGACGGCCTTGATGTTTTACCTGCACATGGTGGTGGCGTGTGAGCAACACAGAGATGTGGCTTTTCTTGGGGTGGATTACAGGATTCTTTTCTAACAGTGTGAGTTCAGAGCACTTTAGTCTACCTCCCACACAAATGAGTCCATCCTCCAATGTTGGGTTGAGTTTCAACAAAGGGCTGTTTCTTGAAACTGGCTTGTTTTCTTGTAAAGCTAACAGCTCTCCTGAGAAGGCTGCCTTTTCTGCTGCCCTCAGAATAATATCTTTAGCTTGGGCCATTTCATCTGCAGTGCGTGTTTGGTGACACTTGTGCCAGCCTTTGCATCCATCTTTTTGATTTGACCTTTTGTATGCTCTTGCGACGTGAATGAGGAATGCCACACCCCTCGCTAAGGAAGTGAAAGTGGAAAATCGTTGGAAGCGATCTGAGTTAAGTATCTGACGTTCCAGGTAAGTAGCGCAGGTCTGCACTTGTGTTCGGATTTCAGAGTCATTATCTGGTCCAATGAGCTCAAACCTTTCACTGGTTTGTGTCGTCTTTGCAGATGTCTTCCGCAGGAATGCAGGGCCGATAAACCAAGATGTTTGTCCAAGGCTTGATACAGGTAAGGATCTTGACGCATGATCTGCAGGGTTTTCCTCCGTGCACACATAGTTCCACTGATCGGGATTTGAAGATTGACGAATACGCTGGACTCTGTTATGAACATAGGTGTAGAAACGTTTTTTCTCATTGCAAATGTATCCAAGCACTACCTTACTGTCTGTGTAGAAGCGAACTTCGTCGAACTTGAGGTCCAGCTCATCTTGGATGAGATCTGCCATCTCTACAGCTAGCACAGCAGCACAGAGCTCCAGCCTTGGGATAGTAGGTTCAGACTGGGTTGCCAACTTGGCCTTACCCATCACAAATCCAACTTCGGCCTTTCCATCATCTTGGACCACTTTCAGGTAAGCCACAGCACCAATGGCCTTGCAGGATGCATCTGAAAACACGCACAACTCTGTGAGCACCGCATCGCGGAGTGACTTTGCAGTGTACTTGCGTGGAATATGAATCTTGTTTAAGCCTTGAAGAGACTCTCTCCAAATCTCCCACTTGTTATTTTTGGATTCTGGCAGGGGTGTGTCCCAGTCTGATAGCTCGGAGGTAAGTTCTCTGAGAAGGGATCTTCCCTGAATTGTGACAGGTGCGAGCATTCCTAGGGGATCAAAAACACTGTTTACAGTAGACAAAATACCACGTCGAGTGAATGGCTTGTTTGTTGGTGATGCAAAGTATGTGAATGTGTCTGATGTAATCTCCCAGAGCAACCCTAAGTTCCGTTGTGTGGGTGTAAAGTCTCCACTCAAATCTAAGTCTTTGACCACAGGGGCACAATCTTGAGGGGAGAAGGCTTTAGTGACTTCCTCAGAGTTTGATACAAACTTGTGCAAGCGAAGGTTCGACTCGGCGAGTGAACACTTTGTCCGTTGGAGCAGGTCAATGGCCTCACCTTCAGATGGTAGGGATACCAAGCCATCGTCCATATAAAAGTGCCTTTCCACAAACCTGACAGTATCATCTCCGTGCTGCTGTGCACCTTCCCTGATGGCCTTTTGCAGCCCATAGATTGCCACAGCAGGAGAAGGTGTGTTGCCAAACACGTGGACCCTCATGCGATACTCAATAACTGGCTTACTGAGATCGTTGTCCTGATGCCACAAGAAACGTAGGAAATTTCGATGATCTTCATGCACCAAAAAACAATTAAACATCTGCTGGATGTCTGCCATAATCGCAACTCTTTCCTTCCGGAAGCGCAGAAGAACGCCCAGCAAGGAGTTGTTGAGGTCGGGTCCAGAGAGTAGGACGTCATTTAGGGAAATACCTGCATGTTGGGCGCTGGAGTCAAAAACGACTCTGATCTGGTCAGGTTTTCGTGGGTGGTATACACCAAAGGATGGCAAATACCAACACTCTTCATCTTTCCTCAATGGCGGCGCTACCTCTGCCTGCTTGTTGGTTATGAGCTTTTCTATGAATGTGACATACTTTTCCTGCATTTCCGGTTTCCTTTGGAGGGTTCGTTGAAGTGACATGAACCGCTTAATTGCCTGGTCCTTATTGTTTGGCAAACGTTGACGTGGTTCCTTAAATGGGAGTGGAGCGACCCAATTGTTGGATCCATCTCTGTAGGTTTGAATGTCCATGATCTTTAGAAAGAGGAGGTCATCCATTGATGGAGCGGGTTTGTTGTCATGTTCAGTTTGGTTGAAAACTGTTGATCCCAGCATCCTTTTTTGTGATTTGCAGGACTGGTTGAAGGTTTGTTGCTTCTTAACACACATGACGCTGGTGCAGGGTTGAAAGATGGAATGACGTCCATTTTCCCATACGTTTGTTTTCATTGAATTAGTTGTTGGTTTGTGTGTATTGCCTAAACACACTTCTCCCATCACCACCCAGCCTAAATCCAGACGTTGTGCAAAAGGAGCGTTGTGTGGTCCATTTACTTGCTGTCTGACCTTGTGTGCCCTGATTACATCTCTTCCAAGGAGCAGGAGTATTTGGGCATCTGGGTCCAATTCAGGGATGTGTTTGGCAATGTGATGGAGATGGGGTTGATGCAAAACTGCAGTTGGTGTTGGGATCTCATTCCGATTATTTGGAATCTCTTGACACTCGAGGAGTGTTGGAAGTGAGATGAGAACTTTACCATCTAGGGACTCAATCTGGAAACCCTCAGCCTCCCTGTCGTGTGCTTCTACAAGGCCAGAACAAGTTCTGAGATGATAGGGCATTGGTTTGCTGTCCACATTGAACATTTTATACAATTCTGGTCTTGAGGTCCACCTCACAGAAGACTGGCAGTGTTTGGCGAGAGGTGAAACTGAGGAACAACATTTAAAACATATCCCTTTTTCCTTCAAAAAGGCCTTTCTATCATCCAGGGATTTGTTTCGGAATGTCCTGCATCTCTTAAGGGGGTGTGGTTTGTTGTGTAGAGGACAACATTCATTGGGGTCACTATTGGTTGTTAAAATGTCTGTTTTGTGCACTGTGATGGGTCTGTTGGGGTTAAAACTTTTTACAATGTGTTTGTCAGGGTTAGCAGTTGTATTGTATTGGTGGGTGGAACTGGGGTCGTTTCGTTTCTTTGCCTCGGAGCACACAAAAACACAGAACTAGTGGAAGGGAGGGAAGCAACCGTTATTATGTTCTTTGTACAAAAACCCAGAAGACGTCCATTTTTCCTGAAGGCTATAAGGAAGCTTGTCCACAATCGGCCTAATTCCTCGTGACGTATCCAGATAGGACAAGCCGGTGACATAGCCGTCCTCCTTGAAACCTTGAATTTCCATGAGCAAATCTCCCAGTTCACGTAGCTTAGCGTTGTCTTTATTAGAAATTTTGGGGAAATTGTCCAGCCGATCAAATAGTGATTTTTCAATTATTTCAGGAGCAGCATAACAGTCACGCAGTCTCTCCCATGCTTTGTGTAGAGCCAGTTCTGGATGGTTTACATATATTGAGCGGATGCGTCTCACATGTTCTCCAGACTCCTTACCAAGCCACTTTGTCATGAGGTCTAGTTCTTGGGTTGTTGTGAGGTGAGCACCGCTGACCGCTGTAGTGAATGACGACTCCCACGCGCGATAATCTTCTGGTTTATCGGCGAAGTAGTACAGTCCTGAGGTGATGAGATCTCGTGTTGCCAATAGTGGGCCAACGATTCAACTGAAGACGTCATGCTGGCTTGTGGAAACTGTCGGGGAACATAGGGCGGAGCATGTATGTTTGAGCCAGGTTGTCTTTTTTCTTCAAAGTTTGTTGTAGCTTTAACTGGCTTATTTAAGTTTGGTGTGGATAAGTGGGATTCTTTATCGCTCTTAAAGTTTGTTTTTTTAGGACTGGGTTGCATATATGGAGTATTTTCATCCAGATGCCAGGTGTTGATGGTAGATTGTGTTAACGGACACGGTTGCTTATTTATTGCTGGACACAAGGCAGCTGGAGATGCCAACTGCTGTTGAAGGTCCATCTGTGATTGAACATATTCACTGGTGCGTTCAATTTTTGCCTTTTCAGATTCAGTTTTCCTGTCATTGCCTGTGGATTGTGCTGCCGTAGCCTCCTCCCATACTTGAGCTTCCGCCTCAGCTGCATCTGCTTCTCGTTGTAGTGTAAGCACTTCTAATTCTGTGCTTATTCTCGTTGTTTCTAAATGATTATGAGCGTCTCTGGAGGCCTTTTCCATTTTTAGCTTAGCTTCTCGGCTTGCGTACGACGCTCGCACTTTGGTGGCTTCTGCTTTAGCTCTAACAAGAGCTGCGCTTGCTGTGGATACTGACGTTTTGCTGCTTCCACTGTGACTTGTCGCCATGTTGATACCGTAGGGCAGCCGGAACGTGCCTTTTTCACTTTAGTGTTCTCGTGAGACGTGTAGAAACGCCACTCAACACCAAGCCAAACCGGAGTCAATGAAGAGAACGTCGTTGTAAGCTTGACCATTTACTTTTGACAATTCTTCATAGACAAGATGGTGAAAAACTAAAAAGAACAAAGAGACACAAACACACTTATTGTCTCTGTACATATTTGTCAACAATGACATATGAAAATGTAACGGTAATGTCCCAAAATGGCCAGCAGAGGGAGACTCCCGTCTGTCTGAATGACTTAAACACATTGTATCTAGTTCGACAATTATATTTAACATATCGGCACTATTACACTTTTTAACGTGTCTGACATGTTGTTCACTTATTAAAGACAACTTACGGCATTGCTTTGTGTAGGATGGCAACAGAAAGAACCACAGAAGACCGCAACATGTATGACTTGCTTTCGAACGAAGTCGACCAACCGGAAGTAATTTAGCGGAAGTGACATCATCTAACTGCTGTTTACCGATTATAGCATATACAATAAATATAAACAACTTTAGCTCCAAATTAAAGCCTTGCAGTCAATAATACAGAAAATATTATCAAGTAATTATGTAAAGAATATTAACAATTGACTTTAGGACAACACAAATGGTGAATATGTTCCCCACACTAAAGTGTTACCAGCTGACTGGTTGTATAATAAAGCCATGCAGAATAAGGCATTAATAAGTACTTAATAATGACTAATCAAGAGCCAATATGTTACTAATCTGTATGTTAATAAGCAAGTAATTAATGGTGAATATGTTCCCCATACTAAAGTGTTACCAAAAAAAGATCTACAAATAACAATGTGTTATTGGCCACTAGATGAAATCAAACCAATCACTACGACCCTCTGTTGGCTTCCTGATGGACTGGACTCTCACATTATCATGAACGTAATAGTTAAAAAATGTACCCACTTGGCATCCATTGCACCCAGGAGGGGGGGGTCCCCACATCTGCGGCCCCTTCCCAAGGTTTCTTCTTTTGCCCATTTCGAGCTTTTGGAGATTTGCTCTGGGGATATCAATGTGGATTGTGAAGCCTTTTAAGGCCCTTGTGATTAAGGCCTATACAGATAAACTTTGATTGATTGATTGAGTTTACAGTATTGTGGCCAATAATTGGCTCAGCCTCAGGCAGCATTACTATATTGGCTGACAATTGTGTAAAGGTGACTAAAGTGTGTTATTTCAGGTCTAGAGGGCTCTCACATTGTTTAAAAATGTATTTAGAAGGTAGTAATCATGTTTTTTACGCGTTAGTTAAAGAGAATATTTGATTTGTAATGAATGATTCCTATCTGAGGTTCAGGGCATTCAAGGCAAGGCAAGGCAACTTTATTTGTATAGCACTTTTCATACACAAGGCAGACTCAAAGTGCTTCACAGACAACAAAGTGAAATGAAAGAAAATAAAAGCAAAATTAAAATGCAGACAATAAAAATAAAAACAGTGCAGACGTTAAAAGTTAAAAGATTAAAAGATTTAGCTGAAAGCTAAGGTGAACATAAAAGTCTTCAGTCTAGTTTTAAAAGTAGTGAGAGTTGGGGAGAGTCTGACATCTTCAGGAAGTTTATTCCAGCTATGTGTTGCATAGTGACTGAATGATGATCTCCCTTGATTTGAGTTTACTCTTGGAACCGCTAACAGATTGGTCTCAGAAGATCTTAGTGATCTAGAGGGCGTATATAGTGGGAGCATATCAGTGATATACTTGGGCCCTAGACCATGTAGTGATTTATATGTGAGCAGGAGGATTTTGAAATCTATTCTCTGATGTACAGGGAGCATAGGTGGATTAATGACCGGGCCTACCGGGCCCAGGCCCAGGGGGCCAGAGGCCCCAAGGGGCCAGGCCAACTTGGCCCCGCGGCCGCGACCCAAGCAAAACTACTTTTGCAAAAATAATAATCTTAAGCCCCAAGGGGCCAGGCCAACTTGGCCCCGCGGCCATGATCCATAGAGGGTAAGAGGCCCCAAGGGGCCAGGTCAACTTGGCCCCGCGGCCGCGACCCACAGAGGGCCAGAGGCCCCAAGGGGCCAGGCCAACATGGCCCCGCGGCCATGATCCATAGACGGTCAGAGGCCCCAAGGGGCCAGGCCAACTTGGCCCCGCGGCCACGATCCATAGAGGGTCAGAGGCCCCAGGGGGCCAGGTCAACTTGGCCCCGCGGCCACGATCCATAGACGGTCAGAGGCCCCAAGGGGCCAGGCCAACTTGGCCCCGCGGCCACGACCCACAGAAGGCCAGAGGCCCCAAAGGGCCAGGCCAACTTGGCCCCGCGGCCGCGAGCCACAGAAGGCCAGAGGCCCCAAGGGGCCAGGTCAACTTGGCCCCGCGGCCACGATCCATAGAGGGTAAGAGGCCCCAAGGGGCCAGGTCAACTTGGCCCCGCGGCCGCGACCCACAGAGGGCCTGAGGTCCTAAGGGGTCAGGCCAACTTGGCCCCGCGGCCATGATCCATAGAGGGCCAGAGGCCCCGAGGGGTCAGGCCAACTTGGCCCCGATCCATAGAGGGTCAGAGGCCCCAAGGGGCCAGGCCAACTTGGCCCCGCGGCCACGACCCACAGAGGCCCCAAGGGGCCAGGCAAAATTGGCCCCGCGGCCATGATCCACAGAGGGCCAGAGGCTCTCAATCATTATTATCAAAGCTAATTCTCAAATTGGATGGATCACACAACCTCACTCACATATTCTTTATCAATTATTAAAGGTTGTTTCTGAATTTTGATCACAGAACTTAATGCAAATATTCTTGATTGATTGACAAAGCTCATTCTCAAATTTTGATTACACAACCTTACTCTGACAAATTATCATTATCAAAAAGCTCTATCTCGAATTTGGATCACAGAATCTCACTCAAGTATTCTTAGCTGTGCCCCTCCCCCATCAAGTCTTTCATAAACCGGTCTGTTCTTTTAGAATCTCCTCATTTGGTATTTTGAACTCGTGAGAGACTGCTCAAAATTTGGTTTCCTTTCCCTCAGTTCAGACTCAGAGATAATTTGAAATCATTCAACAAGAAGTTTAACGCGCGCACACACACACACACACACACTTGAGTTGAGCATTACTTGGAAATTCTTATATTTTCCATTTTGCTGTTATTATCAGCATCTTCCCATTTTGTCCTTTTCTTTCGAGAAAGTTTACAGTCTGACATTTGTCACTGCTGTCAGTTAATAACTTTTTGGTCTTTGACCCATTTTGTCATTTTCTCGATTCGATCGTCACTGACCACTCTCTCCTGTCTGGCAGACATCGTTGCTGCCATCATAGCTAGCAAGCTGCCTGCAGCGGGTCATCCCTATGTTCCCCGTCCCTATGTTACCCGGGTCCTATGTTCCCCTCTACCGGGGAACTAAGGACCCTTTTTAAAAAAAAGGGTTCTATGTTCCCCGCTGCGGGGAACGTACAACACTTTTTCCAGAAAAGGGTTCTATGTTCCCCGCTGCTTCCAATGCGCGACTAAGTAAGACGCACGCAGACACGCATGACAGAGACGCGTTTAAGTTGTCGAAGGAAGGAAGTTCGCGTTTGAGTTGCTCTATCTGCTGCCGCACGCCCTGTGACAGGTTAGGTTTAGGGATGGTTTTGGTCAGGGCACAATTTCGCCAAAAAAGTGCTCCACAACGCCCTGTGACAGGTTAGGTTTAGGGATAGTTTTGGTCAGGGCACAATTTCGCCAAAAAAAAGTGCTCCACAACGCCCTGTGACAGGTTAGGTTTAGGGATGGTTTTGGTCAGGGCACAATTTCGCAATTTCGCCAGATACAATGCAGGGAACATAGGACCCTTTTTTAGAAAAAGGGTCCTAAGTTCCCCGGTCGCATTCAAAGACCCAGGAACAACCGGGGAACATAGGACCCGGGGAACATAGGACCCGGGGAACATAGGCACGCTCCCGCCTGCAGATAGCAACATTTTGGTGTCCTTTGGGAAAATATTTAGAAAGAAGACAAAAGTACACACAGTTGTACAACTATTATCTTTATGATCTTTTTTTTGTTAGTTTCTCTGTTACTGTGTGTGGCCAATTAAGCGACTTTTGGCCATACCTGGCTGGTGACATTTAGCGACTTTCTGGTTGATGTTAAGATTAATAATAGCAACAGTTCTCTTCATCTTAATGCAATTTATTGTGTCTGTCTCTCCACATTTTGCCATTAGGTACTTTGAGCTCTTGTTGGTCAGTCACTCTAAGGTACATTGTTGCTGCCATCATAGCTAGCAAGCTGCCTGCAGATAGCGACATTTTGGTGTCCTTTGAGAAATATTAAGAAAGAAGACAAAAGTACAAGACATTGTACGATTACTATCTTTTTAAAATTATTTGTTTCACTGTGTGATTGACCGACTTTGCCGCTAGATTTCGCGTCTTTTGGCCATACCTGGCTAGCGACTAAAAACATCATTTAGCGACTTTTTGGTTGTGAAGATAAGTGGTAAAAGCAGATCTTCCTGTTGGTCTTCCCACATTTTGCCATTTGGTACTTTGCACTCTTCTTGGTCACTCCAAGGCATTTGTCCCTGCCTTCAGCTAGTCACTTGGCTCTTTTGGAATATATTTCACTGTAATTGGCTCTCTCTCTCTCTTTCTCCTCAGTACAAATCAGCCTGTTCCCTTGCCATTCATCACTGACCACTCTGCTCTCCTGTCTGTCAGACATTATTGCTGCTTGCAGATAGCTTGGGGTCCTTAGAGAAAATATCAGAAGAGAAAAGTACACAATTATCTTAATTATCTTTTTTATTCAGTCAGTCCTTCAGTGAGTCCCAGTGTGTTGGCGATTAAGCAACGTTGGCATTCAATTAGCGAGTTTTGGCCATACATGGCTGGCGACTCAAAAAACTAGAAAAAAAGTACAAAAAGTTGTACAATTAATATCTTTATTATCCTTAATTCCCCTGAATCCTAGAGTGTGTTGCAATTAAGCAACTTTGCTGCTAGGTTTAGCGACTCTTGTTTTGGGCATACCTGGCTAGCGACTACAAACATTATTCAGCAACTTTTTGGCTGTTAAGATTAACGTTAATAAATTAAATCCTAATACAATTTATTGTGTTGGTCTCGCCATCTTGCTATTAGGTACTTTGAATTCTTGTTGGTCTCTGCTAAGGTATCTGGCTGTTGTCTTTGCCTTCAGTTAGTCACTTGGCTCTGGAATATATTTAACTGTACTTGGCTCTCTCTTTCTCCTCAGTACAAATCAGTCTGTTCCCTTGCCATTTAGACATTTTCTTGATTGGATCATCACTGACCACTCTGCTCTCCTGCTGTCTATCAGACATTGTTGCTCCCATCATAGCTAGCAAGCTGCCTTGGTGTCCTTTGTGAAAATATTTAGATAGAAGACTAAAGTGCACAAAGGTGTACAATTATTATCTTTTCAAAATATTTGTTTCACTGTCAGTGTGATTGACCGACTTTGCCGCTAGATTTCGCGTCTTTTGGCCATACCTGGCTAGCGACTGAAAACATCATTTAGCAACTTTTTGGTTGTGAAGATAAGAGGTAAAAGCAGATCTGCCTGTTGGTCTTTCCACATTTTGCCATTTGGTACTTTGCACTCTTGTTGGTCACTCCAAGGCATTTGTCCCTGCCTTCAGCTAGTCACTTGGCTCTTTTGGAATATATTTCACTGTAATTGGCTCTCTCTCTCTTTCTCCTCAGTACAAATCAGTCTGTTCCCTTGCCATTTAGACATTTTCTTGATTCGATCATCACTGACCACTCTGCTCTCCTGCTGTCTATCAGACGAATCAGTTGATTCTCTGCTCTCAATTGTCTATGCTAGTAAGCTGTTATTCTCTGCTTTGGAGTGTTGATGCTGGGTTGCTAGTTTTCTAAATCACCTCACACACTTGAAGGAAGCAGCACCGATCATAAACACACAAACAAACACACACACACACACACACACACACACACACACACACACACACACACACACACACACACACACACACACACACACACACACACACACACACACACACACACACACACACACATAGTTGGTTTATCTGTTGTGATAGGCAAAGAGCCAATGTGCAAAGAAAGAAGGGAAATATGGATCATAAACGTTTAAGTGGAGGAGCTAGAAAAAAAATTCAGCAAGAAAAGAAAAAAAAGGAATCAGTTTTACTTGAGAGTGTTCCAAATATCTCCAGCTTCTTCAGTACAAAGACATCTGCTGAAAGCAATTCTATAAATGCTACTGCAAATTCAGCTAAGGTTAGCAATGCACCTGAGCTAGCATGTAGCTCCCAAGATCCTGAGACCACTACAAGTGTAGACACTGAACCAAATGCTTCTGATGCTTATGATTCAACCAATTCAGCAGTAGCCAGTTGCTCGGATGAATGTGAGGTCACTGCACCTCTGGACAGCATAGAAAATGAGCTGAATCTTTCTTCAACACCATCTACAGTGACAACTCTACCTAGTGATCTCGCTAAATGGGCTGAGACCCTCACTGAGTCAATGAAGGAAGTTCTTATTCAAAGAGGTGCAAAATCATTTCACAACCGTCACAGCCATTATCCAGCTTCTGTGAGGAACAGTGGGCTAGGAGGCAAAACCCGATGCCTAAACAATGAACATTTTACTTCACACTTGCCCAATGGACAACGAGTACAAAGAGAGTGGCTGATGTACTCTCCCTCTACTGGTAATGTTTACTGCTTTGCATGCAAACTGTTTTCCCCAAAAACGCATTCTTTTGTGACAGGCTATTGTGATTGGAAACACTCAGAAAGATTTGGTGAACATGAGCGAAGTGCTGAGCACATAACCTGCATGCAAGCAGTCTTGAACCGCGCCAAAGGTGCCACAGTTGATGCAGACCTGTTCAAACAGTTTCAGGCAGAGAGCAGCTATTGGAGGCAGGTGTTACAAAGAGTTGTTGCAGTCATTAAATTCCTTGCAGAAAGGGGCCTTGCATTTAGGGGTAAAAATGAATCGTTAGGGTCTCCTCTCAATGGGAACTACCTTGGTATTCTGGAGGTCCTGGCTGAATTTGATCCCTTTCTAAAGGATCACATCAGAAAGTTTGGGCAGATGGGTCGAGGTAATACCTCATATCTGTCCTCCACCATTTGTGAGGAATTCATTGAATTGATGGGTGCAAAAACCAAACAGGCTATAGCAGATGAACTGCAAGCAAGCAAATACTACTCTATCATTGTGGATTCAACCCCAGATTTATCTCATGTGGACCAATTGACATTCATATTCCGTTTTGTTAGCAAAGAGGGCAGTGTTGTTGAACGCTTTGTGGGTTTTGAGCCCATTACTAGCCATACAGGTGAAAGTTTGGCTAACTGTGTCATGTCTGTGTTGGAAAATCTAGGGTTAGAGCTGTCAAATTGCAGGGGGCAGGCTTATGATAATGCCAGCAACATGTCAGGGAGGTATAATGGGTTGCAGGCTCACTTAAAGAAAAGCAACCCATTAATACACTATATTCCATGTGCAGCTCACTCTTTGAATTTGGTGGGAGTCAACAGCATTGACAGATGTGGAAATGAAGTCTCTAAGTATTTTGACTTGATTCAGTCTATTTACAACTTCACAACTGCATCCACACACCGATGGGACAGGGTATTTGGCAATTCCAACATAGATCTCACACTTAAAGCTTTATCCAACACGCGTTGGAGTTGCCGTGCAGAATCTACCAAAGCACTGTGGCAGAACTACAGTAAAATAAAAGCAGCACTACAGGTTATTTCCACTGATGACACAGAGAAACGAGACACACGAACTGAAGCTGACAGTCTAGTGCGGAAGCTGGATTCACTTGAGATGGCCTTCATGGCAGGCTTTTGGGACACTGTTCTGTCCAGATTTCAGGCCACAAGTCTGCAACTTCAAAAAGCAGACATGGACCTTGGTACAGCAGTTAGATTGCTGGAATCTCTGCGCACCTTTGTTCTCTCCCAAAGAGATCTATTTGATCATTTTGAGCAGAAAGCCTTAAACATGTTGGGTGGCACCCCATCTTACAGGGCTGAACGGACGAGGAAACGTAAAAAGTTTGCTGATGAATCAGCATCCCCAGATGTTGTGCTTGAGGGAAGGCAACTGTTTCAAATAGAGACATTTATTGCCTCTATTGATCAACTGAGTTCAAGCCTTAATCACCGTCTGGAGGCCTACAAACATCTGAACAATTTGTTCAGTGTCCTTTTCTCTTTGGATACAGAGTCCAATGCTTCAGTCCTTCACAAGGCCAAGATTCTCACTGAATCATACCCATCTGACCTCAATGAAAGTCTTGGACAGGAGCTTATACAGTTCAAATCTTTTATACAGCTCAACAACACTGATGAGGAGAGGACCCCTTCAGGACTGCTCAAAACAATAATACATTTTGGACTACAGCCTACGTTTCCTAATACATACATTGCGCTACAGATTTTTCTCACTCTACCGGTCAGTAACTGTGAGGGAGAACGCTCATTCTCTCTTTTGTCAAGAGTAAAAAATGAGCTGCGCACAAGAATGACTCAGAAAAGATTAAATGCGTTATCTCTAATGGCAATTGAGAGTGAGCTGACAAGAGAGTTGGACTTCAATGATGTGGTGGATGATTTTGCAAAATTGAAAGCACGAAAGAAACCCCTTGCTTAAAGGTGCACTGTGTAAGATTTTTAGGTTATTTCCAGAATTCACCCATTCACTAATGTTAGGCTACCTGTTTTCATGAATACTTACCACCACCATAAAATTCTAAGTATCCATTATGACTTGGAGAATTGCACTTTTGCCATTTCTGGGAAGTGTCACCTGGATTGTGAAGATAGGATTGACTTTAGGCAGAAGCTTGGTGCTTTCTCTGGCAAACTGAACCTCAAGCTTCATTCTCTGCAGCTTTGCATTCTTGTGCAGACTTTCATCCACAAGGAACTTTTCAACTTCCCCACTATCGTGAAGGGGCCATCAAAAGATTTCAGTGTGTCCAGCATGTCTAGTCTCTTACTCTCCTTTCTTTGAGCCATCTCTTGTTTCTCATCTGCCCTACTCTCGAATTTTGCCTTCATGAATTTACTCCAGTTGAGTTCAACCTCCCTTTTTGCTTGTGCTGCTGCCTTGAAACCTCTGAAGCTCCTGGCTCTTCTGTAAAATTATTGACCTATTGACTGCGTTCAGTGTGCCCAACTTCTTCAGTTTGTAGTCCACCTTGCCACATTGTCTCTCCATCCCAATGTTGTACACAGGGGTGCCATCAATGTTACTAGCCTGTTCACTGACAGGGTCCATTGGGAAGGTCTCCTCATCCATCCTCTGCCTGGCCAGGACAGTCTTCAGATGGGGCAGCATGAGATCTGTCAGCTGCTTCACTTCATCCAAGTATTCGGCAGCCACGTCTGACACTGAGTTCAGGACATGTCCAGTGCCTGTCCAGCCACTATAGCATTCTTGGAAATGGGCTATCTTGACCTGCATGCAGCCCTTGTACCATGAACTGGCCTACACCTTTCTTTGTGGTGCTCTCCGATGCATGTTATCATTTTACCTTTCTCCTTCTCCTCAAGCTTAACCACAAATAGATACAGACTTTGAGCCTCAATTTGCTGCACAGCTGCCGTTATGCCAATGTGTTTTCCTAAGATATTATTTTATTTTTAATGATAGAAGGGAGGAAAAGGGGGCAAAAATCATGTCCGATTTAGTTTTTTGGGTGGGTTGGGGGGTTTATTTCATGATAGCTACCAACTTCCAATACATAATATCTCTCAAATGACCCAATGCACCATCACTGAAGTGGGCGTAATCATTTTCAAAAATGTTTATTTTTAGGCCATTTATCCCCTCCCCCTGTGTCTGTGTGAAACCTGTGCTTGTCAGTGTCTGTGTGGTATACCTAATAGTGTGTGTGCAGTATGTGCACTCTTCTGTACAGTACAGTGTGCATGTCTGTTCACAGTATACAGTATTTCTTGCATAGTGCGTGCGTGTGTGTGCGCCCACACGCGCGGGGGGTTGAGGGGCCAAGACCATGTCAGGCCCAGGGGGCCAAAATTTCTTAATCCGCCCCTGACAGGGAGCCAATGTAAGGATTTAAGAATTGGTGTAATGTGCTCACATTTTTTGGTCTTTGTTAGAACTCTAGCAGCAGCGTTCTGAACAAGCTGTAGCTGCCTGACAGTTTTTTTGGGAAGACCTGCAAGGAGACCATTACAATAGTCTAGCCTACTGGTAATAAAGGCATGTACAAGTTTTTCTAAGTCTTGAGCTGACATGAGCCCTCTAAGTCTTTTTACATTTTTGAGGTGATAGTAGGCCGATTTTGTTACTGATTTGATGTGACTGTCGAAATGTAAATCAGAATCTAAAATAACCCCAAGATTTCTGGCTTTATTTGAGGTTTTCAGGGACAGTGATTGAAGGTGTTGGATGACTTTAAACCTTTCTTTTTTAGCACCAAAAACAATTATCTCAGTTTTATCTTCATTTAGTTGTAGGAAATTTTGGCACATCCAGTGTTTGACTTGCTCAATGCACTGGCACAGAAGATCTATGGGGCGATAGTCATTTGGTGATAGCGCTACATAGATTTGGGTGTCATCGGCATAGCAATGATGGTCAATGTTATTATTTTGCATGATTTGTCCTAGTGGGAGCATATAGATGTTAAATAAAGTCGGCCCCAAGATTGAACCTTGGGGGACTCCACACGTTACGTTGGTTGGTTCTGATACAAAGTCACCAATGGAAACAAAATAGTTCCTATCTTGTAGATATGACTTGAACCAGCTTAAAACTGTGCCTGAGATCCCCACCCAGTTTTCCAACCTGTCCAAAAGTATTGAGTGGTCGACAGTGTCAAATGCAGCACTGAGGTCCAAAAGCATTAATACTGAAGTTTTGCCAGAGTCTGTGTTTAGACGGATGTCATTTATAACTTTAAGAAGGGCCGTCTCTGTGCTATGAAGAGGTCGAAATCCTGACTGGAAGTTGTTGTGGCAGCCAGTAGAAGCCAAGAAGTGATTTAGTTGTTGGAGGACAACTTTCTCAATTATTTTACTTATGAATGGTAGATTTGAAATTGGTCTGTAGTTGTTGATAACAGAGGCATCTAGGCTCTGCTTTTTTAGAAGAGGTTTAATGACTGCAGTTTTGAAAGCCTTCGGGAAATTGCCCGATTTAATAGAATTATTAACTATTTGCAAGATGTCTGTTGATAGGCAGTCAAAAACATTCTTAAAGAAGTTGGTAGGTAAAACATCAAGGCAGCATTCAGGGCTTTTTACATTTAAACACATACAATACCCATTGCAGTTACCTGGGAATTGATACCGGTACTTAACGGTGTCAATTTTCGGTACTTCAGTGTGTGTTAATTGTTTGATAATTAAATAAATCTTTTTTTTGTTGTAAAAAAATGTTTTATATTAATTTAAGGTCAAAAAGCAATCAACATAACATTTTAATAAATCAATAAAATAAATCATGAATGACAAAGAGCAGAAATATAAATAGCTAGATGGAGACAAATACTTTATTGAACCCATATTGACAATTTATTTCAATATTATATATTGTATTCACACAATTACAACATTTGTTGTTCAACTTCAAAAGACCATTTGTAGGGCTGTGAATCTTTGGGTGTCCCACGATTCGATTCAATATCGATTCTTGGGGTTACGATTCGATTCAAAATCAATTTTTTTTCAATTCAACACGATTCTCGATTCATAAACGATTTTTTTCCCGATTCAAAAGGATTCTCTATTCATTCAATACATAGGATTTCAGCAGGATCTACCTCAGTCTGCTGACATGCAAGCAGAGTAGTAGATTTTTGTAAAAAGCTTTTATAATTGTAAAGGACAATGTTTTATAAACTAATTGCAATAATGTAAATTTGTTTTAACTATTTAATGAACCAAAAATATGACTTATTTTATCTTTGTGAAAATATTGGACACAGTGTGTTGTCAAGCTTATGAGATGCGATGCAAGTGTAAGCCACTGTGACACTATTGTTCTTTTTTTATTTATTTTTTATAAATGTCTTATGATAATGTCAATGAGGGATTTTTAATCACTGCTATGTTGAAATTGTAACTAATATTGATACTGTTGTTGATAATATTCATTTTTGTTTCACTACTTTTGGATTGTTCTGTGTCGTGTTTGTGTGTCCTCTGAATTGCTCTGTTTATTGCAGTGTTGCTGGGTCGGGTTTGGTTTTGGAATTGGATTGCATTGTTATGGTATTGCTGTGTATTGTTTTGTTGGATTGATTAATTTAAAATAAATACATAAATAAATAAATTAATTAAAATAAATAAATTAAAATAAATAAAAAATCGATTTTTTAAAAATGAGAATTGATTCTAAATCGCACAACGTGGGAATCGTGATTCGAATTCTAATCAATTTTTTCCCACACCCCTAGTAAATATGTACAGTATATAGGTGTATCAAGATATATCCAGTATAGGCGTAATATGATCAAACTTTCTGTTCTTGTCAAAAGTCTAGCAGCCGCATTTTGTACCAACTGTAATGTTTTCATCTTTAATCTTTTAGTAATCCTTGTTAACATCGTTTCACTCTCAATGCATAATTAACACTGCTGATTTGGAATTTTCACCGCCATTGTTCCCATGAGTAACGCCACACCTCGAGTGTGATAGTCAAAAATCTCACAAAGTGTCGCACCCGCCTTTAAAAAAAAGAAAAAGAAAAGTGTTATATTTACACTTTGCCCTTGTGAGCAAATTTAGCATTTGCTCATTTTGACTCTCTCACTTATTATCTTGATTGTGTTCTTGGCGTTTTCCGTCCAACATGAAGGATACAGAGTGGAACTAAACCAAGCTGTGCTCTGGAGCTGCACAATCTGTCTTTAGGCTGAAAGATATCTATATAAAACCTCTGTTGAGCCACTTGAGACTGGACCCTCAGGCCTGTATGGGCTTTCTTCAGTGGTGCTTTTTATATATGTTTCATATAAACTTGTCCGCAAGGGACATCTTTGTTTATGTTACATCTTCTGGACAATATTAACTTTCCAACCCCCCTTTTTTTTTTTTCTTTCTACCCGCATTCATGCTTTTATCCTCTTGTCCGTAACACAGATTCCTCAACTCCAGTGCTACCATGGGAAAGAGAATATAGCCCAGGTAAATATATGGCTCTTATCAAACAGTCGCTAAAGGCTCAGTGTGCTTCAGGATCTTCCATTATCGCATCATGAAAAATACGCCACATACTGTTATTATGGTTTTTACAAAGGTTGAACACAAGCTATCACATGATATGGAGCTGATAATACTGTAGGGATCGTATCGTGCACATACAGTGGAGCAGATGTAGCAGAAAATAAGACAAAAGAGCCACAACTCAAGTGTGGAAAACATGAGCTCTCTTCCTGTTTTATGTCAGTGTGTGTCTGTGAAACATCATAAAGCAGCTGGAAGGTTTGAGAGAAAATCCTAGGCGTGATGGAGCTGTATTGATCGTGCAGCAACATCCCACACGCCTAATCCTCATCCTGGCAACAGTGATTGAAGAAGTCACAGATACAGTATCTTCTGGTGCATTCTGGTTGATAAATAATAATGGAACTATGGGGTCTGTAAACAATGCCGCTACTTTTTGTTTCAGACTGACAAGAACACACATAAAATTGTCAGGACTTCCAAGATTCCACATCAGTATTACTTCTATTGAGTGATTACTTAAACAGTCCCTCCAGGAATTTACATTGTCGCGATCGCGCTAATTACTGCAAATTATATACTGTATACGTCAGGGGTGGGCAATTAATTTTTACCGGGGGCCGCATGAGCAACCCGAGCACTGCTGGAGGGCCACATCGACAATATTTCAATTAAATTTTGCTCAATATTATTTTTGATATATACCGTAAGATAAATAATAATAATAATAATAATAATAATAATAATAATAACAATAATAATAATAATTAATAATAATAATAATACTTTCATTTAACCTAACTTAACTTTATACAAAAAGCACTGCTTTGGAAATAATTTGTAACCCTTTCAGAGATCACATTTAGTTCCCCTTAAACATCCTCATTTTGCACAATGAAATGTAAGCATAGGATGAAGTGTGCATTCCTGTAACTTTCTCTAGTAATAGCATTCCATGATTAATATAAATAAAATAACATTAATAATAATTGACAGTAAAATAAGCACACGTATGACTGAGGAGTCATAGTGTAACTTTGTGTGGTGTTTGAGTTGTCCGACTTTTTGTGTGGCCATAAACGCACCAGTGGTTTAGTGGTATGCGTGTTGGTGACAGATGACAAGTTGGTTTTGGCCTGGTTTGTGCAGCAGAAAATGACCAGTTTTTCGAGATAGAACTGTTTTACTCATGTTTTTGGTGTGGTTATGGCCGAATATAAACAGTTTTGCTCAATAAAGTGATCGATATAATTCCTGGCCTCGAAGCATCTCGATAGACGTTACAATAATTGAATGGTGTCGACGAACACCGTTAGGGCCGCTTGTTGTCACTGTCACGCAAAGTTGCATTGCAAAATTACACAGAATACATGTGTTTATTTTGTGTAGAATTCAGATGGGATTTGATTTGGTGCGCGGCATATATTTGCTGTGCGCAGAGGACGCTTGAGCAGTGCGCATATGGGCAGGCGTGCACCTTAGAGGGAACGTTGCTTGGCAGTCCATGTCTTGTTGAAAACACGCCATTCGTCATCAACTTTTCTCTTTTTAGCGTCTCGGGTGTAAACCATGCATCACTTGTCGTTGTGCACCTTCACTCACAGGTTACACACGGACATACGCCCATAAGTAACACTTTTCAAAATAAAAGCAGCACAGTTGTATTGCGCGCACGACATAGATGTTTTTTCAACTTTATTTTGTAATTTGTGATTGCAGCTGTTCACATTCACTCACAATCACGCACGCGCATACGTCCACACGGAAGAAATACAAATAACGATTTTCAAAACAAAAGCAGCACCATTGTATTGCACACTCGACATAGATACTTTTTAAAATGTATTTTGTAATTTATGATTGGCCTCACGCGGGCCGGACAGGGACGCACAAAGGGCCGGATGTGGCCCGCGGGCCGCAGAATGCCCAGGTCTGGTATACGTCATACATCCGCAGCCAAATATATACCATATTTTTACGGACTATAAGGCTCACTTAAAATCCTTTCATTTTCTTGCCTAATGTACGGAATAATTTTGGTTGTGCTTACCGACCCTGAAGCTATTTTATTTGGTACATGGTGAAATGATGAGTGTGACCAGTAGATGGCAGTCACACATAAGAGATATGTGTAGACTGCAGTCACACACAAGTGAAGTGAATTATATTTATATAGCGCTTTTTCTCTAGTGACTCAAAGCGCTTTACATAGTGAAATTCAATATCTAAGTTACATTTAAACCAGTGTGGATGGCACTGGGAGCAGGTGGGTGAAGTGTCTT
>NC_084731.1:29608511-29813511 GCF_033978785.1 Entelurus aequoreus | reverse complement strand
TGTTTTAGTTCCTGTTCTGCACTCTTATTTTGGTGGCACATTTTCTGCTGTGTTTTTCCGTAAACGCTTCACATCTTTCTCTGAGCACCGATCCACGCACCTGCTTCCTGTTAGCAATTAGGTCTAATAAGGTGGAGTCTGAGCCATCATTCTTTTCGATTATTTGTTGATCTTCTTTCTACGCTGAGCTCTTGTACGGATGTACTTTGTGGACGCCATCTGCTCCACATTCTTTGTAAGTGTTCTTACTGTCGTTTTCGCCTATCCAGTGTAGTTTTGTTACTGTGCATAGCTTTCTCTAAGCTTTCAGAACACTTCCTCGTTCTTGCCTTTGTTTGTTCTTTTATTAAGTACCTTGCTAACCTACATGCTGCCTCTGCATGTTTTCAAACCACTACAACATTTGTGGTCTCACATGACGCGTCCCTGACATACAGTATTTTGTAGCGCTTTATGATGTGTTCAAAGTGTACACACTTTTACTAAAATATGGACTTTTGTCGAGGCTGGAACCCATATTTCATACTTACATTGTTTTTTTTTATACAGAAACTTGCTTCACTATACAAACTTTTCTAATTACGAAACCCTTTTCAAGAACAAATTAAGTTTGTAGATTGAGGCTCCACTGTATCAATCAATCAATCAATCAATCAACTTTATTTGTATAGCACTTTTCATGCACAGGCAAGTTGCAACACAGTACAACAGTAAATAAAGACAAAAAAAGTAGAAAACACACACCTGCGGACAAACGCACAGCAGTATTGAAATTAACAAAACAAGGCTGTGTGGCTCGTTAGAGCAGCCACACCAGCAACTTGGAGGTTCAAGGTTCGATCCCCGCTTCCGCCATCCTTTTCACTGGTTGTTGTGTCCTTGGGCAAGACACTTTACCCACCTGCTCCCAGTGCCACCCACACTTGTTTAAATGTCACTTAATTAAAGATGCCGGGAATGGGTTTCACAATGTAAAGTGTTGAGTCTCTAGAGAAAAGCGCTACATAAATATAATTCACTTCACTTCGCTTCCCTGAGGATTGAGGAAAAACGCCAACTTTCAGTCGTCCACACTGAATATTAACCAAAAGGACCACCATTTGAAAAATAATTTCAAAAACATGTTAAAATGTGTAAAAATTAATTTGAAATCATACATTATTAAATGACTAAAAAGATAAAATAGTTAGAATAATAGTCATAATAGAAATAAATAAAACACAAAATAACAGAATGCCAATTAAGACCCGAACAAGAGTTTAAAATGATCAGAAAAAAAGCCTGATTAAAAAGATGTGCCTGTTACCTTCCTTTTTCAAAATATCATGTTAGACTTAGACTTAGACTTAGACTTCCTTTTTATTGTCATTCAAATTTGAACTTTACAGCACAGATAAGAACAACATTTTGTTGCATTAGCTCATGGTAGTGCAGGATTAAAAAAAAACAATAAGGTGCATATATGAATAAATAAATATATATTAATAATATATAAATATATATATAATAAATACATATATATAAATAAATACATAGATTACTGTACAAATAAATATATTGCACTTTTCCACATGCGTCCACGTTTATGGATGTATGTTATATTGTCTTTTTTATTCCAGCGAGTTAATCCATTTTGGGGGGAGCTGAGGGGATAATTTAATTATGATGCGTTCAAGAGTCTTTACGGCCTGAGGGAAGAAGCTGTTACAGATCCTGGAGGTTCTGCTTCGGAGGCTGCGGAACCTCTTTCTAGAGTCCAGCAGTGAAAACAGTCCTTGGTTCATGTTCAATATCATGTTGTGTGTGTTGTGCGTGAGTTTGTGTGTGTGTGCAAAAAGAGTATTTGTGTCCATATTGTGTTGAGCATAATGATTAATAAACAAACATTTGCATTAAGCAACAAAATATTCCAGTCCAATTTTGATAGTATAAAAACTTTAGTATGGGGATCACATATTCACCATTTATTTGTTGCTTATTAACATGCAAATTAGTAACATATTGGCTCTTTTTATTAAGTACTTATTAATGCCTTATTCTGCATGACCTTATTATAGTACCATTAACTAAGAGTCTTCCCTCAATAACCTCAGAATTATTGCTTATTAGTAACCCTAATATGTTCCCCTAGTGTCCAAATAACTCTGAATTAAGTCTTTGTTACTTTAATAAGCAACTAATTAATGGTGAATATGTTCCCCATACTAAAGTGTTACCAAACTTGAAAATAACCGGTATACTTATTAAAAATAGAAATCTGTGAGTAATCATGATTAATTATGGGTTAACTACAAACCTCGGATTCAGGGAGAGCAGTGTGGTTTTCGTCCCGGTCGTGGAACTGTGGACCAGCTCTATACTCTCGGCAGGGTCCTTGAGGGTGCATGGGAGTTTGCCCAACCAGTGTACATGTGCTTTGTGGACTTGGAGAAGGCATCCGACCGTGTCCCTCGGGAAGTCCTGTGGGGAGTGCTCAGAGAGTATGGGGCATCGGACTGTCTGATTGTGGCGGTCCGCTCCCTGTATGATCAGTGTCAGAGCTTGGTCCGCATTGCCGGCAGTAAGTCGAACCCGTTTCCAGTGAGGGTTGGACTCCGCCAAGGCTGCCCTTTGTCACCGATTCTGTTCTTAACTTTTATGGACAGAATTTCTAGGCGCAGTCAAGGCGTTGAGGGGATCCGGTTTGGTGGCTGCAGGATTAGGTCTCTGCTTTTTGCAGATGATGTGGTTCTGATGGCTTCTTCTGGCCAGGATCTTCAGCTCTCACTGGATCGGTTCGCAGCCGAATGTGAAGCGACTGGGATGAGAATCAGCACCTCCAAGTCCGAGTCCATGGTTCTCGCCCGGAAAAGGGTGGAGTGCCATCTCCGGGTTAGGGAGGAGACCCTGCCCCAAGTGGAGGAGTTCAAGTACCTCGGAGTCTTGTTCACGAGTGAGGGAAGAGTGGATCGTGAGATCGACAGGCGGATCGGTGTGGCGTCTTCAGTAATGCGGACGCTGTATCGATCCGTTGTGGTGAAGAAAGAGCTGAGCCGGAAGGCAAAGCTCTCAAATTACCCGTCGATCTACGTTCCCATTCTCACCTATGGTCATGTGCTTTGGGTTATGACCGAAAGGACAAGATCACGGGTACAACCGGTTACTTCACTAGCAGGTCGTCACAGTAGTTGTTGTGTGCGGCAGCTGTTTGCTTGGTCTATTTCGAAGGACTGAATGACCTCATGTATAAAATTAGACTTTGTTTCTGCCAAACTTTTAGCCCACATGTCCTTCAGAACAGTTTTAGTTTGTTTTAGCAGTGTCCATTCAAAAGCCCATAGAGATAGTTGCCAATTTAGCATCGCTTCAAACGTCATCATCGTGACAGATTTACGGCCGTATATCTAAAACGACCGTATTGTTGAAGTTAATATTAAAGCTGAACCTTTTGCCTAAAAATATAATGTCTAAAGAGCATTTGGTTTTTTAATCGTTTTTTCCCATTTGTTGTGTTTTGTTCACTTTTTCAAATAATGCCAAAGCGGCGTAGCAGTTTTGAATTTGCTTCACTAATGTACAATAAATTTTACTTTTCTTTCCCCCTTAACCCTTTAAACCTAATTTTTAAAATCTTTTCATATAAACTTTAGACATTATTATGACTATTGAATAGAGATGTCCGATAATGGCTTTTTTACCGATATCCGATATTCCGATATTGTTCAACTCTTAATTACCGATACCGATATCAACCGATACCGATATATACAGTCGTGGAATTAACACATTATAATGCCTAATTTTGTTGTGATGCCCCGCTGGATGCATTAAACAATGTAACAAGGTTTTCCAAAATAAATCAACTCAAGCTATGGAAAAAAATGCCAACATGGCGCTGCCATATTTATTATTGAAGTCACAAAGTGCATTATTTTTTTTAACATGCAGCTTGGAATTTGGGACGTGCATGAGGAGGTTGAGGAGGGCGGTGTTGGGGGGGATTATTGTAGCGTCCCGGAAGAGTTAGTGCTGCAAGGGGTTCTGGGTATTTGTTCTGTTGTGTTTATGTTGTGTTACGGTGCGGATGTTCTCCCGAAATGTGTTTGTCATTCTTGTTTGGTGTGGGTTCACAGTGTGGCGCATATTTGTAACAGTGTTAAAGTTGTTTATACGGGCACCCTCAGTGTGACCTGTATGGCTGTTGACCAAGTATGCATGCATTCACTTGTGTGTGTGAAAAGCCGTAGATATTATGTGATTGGACCGGCACGCAAAGGAAGTGCCTTCAAGGTTTATTGGCCCTCTGTACTTCTCCCTATGTCCGTGTACACAGCGGCGTTTTGAAAAGTCATACATTTTACTTTTTGAAACTGATACCGATAATTATGAAACCTATACCGATCATTTCCGATACTACATTTTAAAGCATTTATCGGCCGATAATATCGGCAGTCCGATATTATCGGACATCCCTATTATTGAACATATTGGAATGATGTAATTGCATAATTTGTGTTTATTGTTCATTTGTGATTATAGTAAATACAAATCTTGACGTAACTTGTCAAATATTAATGATACATTATTTCTTAAAATCTAATTATGGATGTACATGAACTGTGTTTTTGTTTGCTGTGTCTCTTTTGCACACACTCAAATCTACCGAATTTTCCCGACTCTAATCCGCACCCACAACATTTTAGAACAAAAACAAAACACTTTCATATGTTAGCCGCACCGGGCTAAAGGCGGCAGATACAGTCGCGATCAAAAGTTTACATACACTTGTAAAGAACATAATGTCATGGCTGTCTTGAGTTTCCAATTATTTCTACAACTCTTTTTTTTTTTTGTGATAGAGTGGTTGGAGCACATACTTGTTGGTCACAAAAAACATTCATGAATTTGGTTCTTTTATGAATTTATTATGGGTCTACTGAAAATGTGACCAAATCTGCTGGGTCAAAAGTATACATACAGCAATGTTAATATTTGGTTCCATGTCCCTTGGCAAGTTTCACTGCAATAAGGCGCTTTTGGTAGCCATCCACAAGCTTCTGGCAAGCTTCTGGTTGAATTTTTGACCACTCCTCTTGACAAAATTGGTGCAGTTAAGCTAAATGTATTGGTTTTCTGTCATGGACTTGTCTCTTCAGCATTGTCCACACGTTTAAAGGCCTACTGAAACCCACTACTATCGACCACGCAGTCTGATAGTTTATACATCAATGATGAAATCTTAACATTGCAACACATGCCAATACGGCCGGGTTAACTTATAAAGTGCAATTTTAAATTTCCCGGCAAACTTCCGGCTGAAAACGTTTCGATATGATGACGTTTGCGCGTGACGTCAACCGTTGAAGCGGAAGTATTCAGAGCCCATTGAATCCAATACAAAAAGCTCTGTTTTCATCTCAAAATTCCACAGTATTCTGGACATCTGTGTTGGTGAATCTTTTGCAATTTGTTTAATGAACAATGAAGACTGCAAAGAAGAAAGTTGTAGGTGGGATCGGTGTTTTAGCGGCTGGCTGCAGCAACACAACCAGGAAGACTTTGAGGATAGCAGACGCGCTAGCCGAACGACATCACCTTGACTTCCTCCGTCTCCGGGCCGCCGACCACATCGGTGATCGAGTGAAGTCCTTCGTCGTACCGTCGATCACTGGAACGCAGGTGAGCACGGCTCGTGATGAGCAGATAATAGCTGGCGTAGGTGCAGAGCTAATGTTTTTAGCATAGCTCTGTCGAGGTTCCGTAGCTAAGTTAGCTTCAATGGCGTCGTTAGCAACAGCATTGCTAAGCTTTGCCAAGCTGGAAAGCATTAACCGTGTAGTTACATGTCCAGAGTTTGGTAGTATTGTTGATCTTCTGTCTATCCTTCCAGTCAGGGACTTATTTGTTTTGTTTCTATATGCACAGATGGGACTCTATGCACCTCCTGTGGTCCGCCTTTGCTTTTTTAATCCCTCTCTTCAGGTCGGCTCTAGCAGCACTGTACAGTGCCCTGTCCCCTGACCTGAAGGCTGCGTCGCGGGCCCTGAGGAGTGTGCGGACTTGGCTGGTCATCCAGGGTTTCTTGTTGGGGTAAACCCGGATGGTTTTTTCCACAGTCACATTCCCGATGCAGAACTGTATGTAGTCCAGCACCGTTCCTGTGGCTGTCTCCAGCTCCTGTTGTTGGAAGAGGTCCCAATTCGTGTGTTGGAAGCAGTCCTGAAGTTTGGGGAGTGAATCGTCAGACCAGGTCATAACAGTCTTTGTGATGGGCCTGGCCTGGCGTTTGATGGGGGTGTAGGTAGGAGAGAGCAGGAGGGAAAGATGGTCTGACTGTCCAAGCTGGGGGAGGGGTGTAGCTCTGTACGCGTGCTTCACGTTGGTATACACGTGGTCAAGGGTGTTCTTTCCCCTTGTAGAACACTTCACATGCTGGTAGAACTTAGGGAGTACAGTCTTTAGATTGGCCTTATTAAAATCCCCTGCTATGATATGAACACCGTCGGGGTGGGCCCGCTGCTGTTCGTTGACGGTGTTCAGCAGAAGAGAGAGCGCTGTGTTTACTTTGGCGTCCGGTGGAATATACACAGCCGTGATGTACCAACAGACAGCTCTCTCGGGAGAAAAAAAGGTCGACATCTAACAGACATGTACTCCACGTCCGGGCAACAGTGCTGTTTAATGATTGTCCCGTTGTTGCACCAGTTCTCATGCACGTAAATACAGAGCCCCCCTCCTCTGCTCTTACCGGAGTCCTTAGTTCTGTCCCGGCGTAGCAGAGTGCGGCCGGCTAGCTGCATGCTAGCATCTGGTATTTCCGGGTGAAGCCAGGTTTCGGTGATAATCATAGCACAACAGTCCCGAACATAGCGGTTTCCAGCGAGTTGTAACTCCAGGTCGTCCATCTTCTGTATGAGGGATCTGGCATTGGAGAGGAACAGGCTCGGTAGAGGTGGCTTGTGGGGTTGTTTCCTAAGCCTGAGCAAGACGCCGGACCTGCGGCCACGCTTCTGCTTCCTCTCCCTCCTCCGTCTGCGCCGTCTCCCAGACCCGACAACAAACCACGGAGAGCCCGGTGCTCTTGCTATGTCGTCTGGGATGTTGTGCTCGTGGTGAAAGTCGCTCGAAACATATCTGGTGCGAGTTCCCGATATCCAAGAGTGACTGGCAGGTATACCGGGTGTTTACAGTACAGGTGGTGCACAAAAGGAAAAAAAAACAAGAAGAAAAGAAGGAGTAAAGAGCACTGAAAAGGAGAGCCGTGAGCCGCTGCGTCTGTGCGCGCCGCCATCTTGGAAAAAAATAAAAAATAAATAAAAATGATCCATTCTTTGGGTGACAATTTAATTCGGGATTGATTGTCGACTCATCACAATTCTCGTAATATATTGTTTGGTATAAAAATGATAATAAAACCTTTTCAAAAGGCTATAAAAGCTCCTCTTGACTTCTAACATATGACAATGTTGGCCTAAAAACGTATTTAAAACAAATATATATATATATATATATATATATATATATATATATATATATATATATATATATATATATATATATATATATATATATATATATATGTATATATATATATATATAAACTCAAAATAGTTGTATCCTAAATGAACAATCAAATAATTTAAATAATCAAATAAACAGGACTATTTTCACATGTAAAATGTCTTATAAAGAGAAAAAAAAAAAGTTTAGAAATATTGTATTAAACATTGATGTATATTTTACCTGGACATTTATTTCTGTCAGTGTGCGGTACTTACTCGTCCTGCTGTTGACTGACAGTGTCTTGACAGCTTGGCAAATGTCGGACATAATAATGAGGAGAAAACACAGCGGAATGGAGGCGCACAACAAATGTCTTACCTGTGAGCATAAAATCATTACTGCTGTACAAAGTGGGGTCTGAAAGAGAAAATGCATTTACAAGAGTTGGGGCCAAAAAAAAAAAAAAAAAAGTCATCCTCTCACTGCCTCTCAGCCAGAATTGAATCTCCAAAATCCCCCAAAGCCAGATCCTCTTACAGCCTATCAATTATTCAGCCTGCCTCTTTTGTACAACCATTCCTGTTCACAAGGGCCGCCGGGCCAATTGTAACTGTTAGCAAGCCTGCTGAGCCCCCATCACAACACATTGATGACACAGCCATTTAGCGCCATTCCACCATCCCCTGCCGCCTCCGAGCCGTTCCGCCGCCGTGTCTGATGGGGCATCTGTCGAGAAGATAACCACCCTGGATGCTGGTGTGGCGAGGTCTGACAGAGGCTTTTTGTGGCCCTACACAAGATTTGGCATGTGGCCCTATTTTGGTCATTATACTACTTGTGTAACAAACTAGGGGCTATAAAGCTGACGAGTAAGTACTGCAACACACATCACGCTTCCAAGTTTGCGGCCTGTCAAGATGCTTATGTGGGAATTATTTCATGCCTGGAGGGATTTCTTAATGTTAACAACATATTAGAAAAGTTGTAAACAGTTTATTTATGCTCAAGCTATGAATATATTGAATTCGTAAATGAATAATTCCCACTTTGCGAAAATCTATTTCCCAGGGCCAGGCCCGAAACTAATTCACAGCAATAAACTAATGTTCAATCAATCAAAGTTGGGCTCTATACTCTCGGCAGGGTCCTTGAGGGTGCATGGGAGTTTGCCCAACCAGTCTACATGTGCTTTGTGGACTTGGAGAAGGCATTCGACCGTGTCCCTCGGGAAGTCCTGTGGGGAGTGCTCAGAGAGTATAGGGTATCGGACTGTCTGATTGTGGCGGTCCGCTCCCTGTATGATCAGTGTCAGTACTTGGTCCGCATTGCCGGCAGTGAGTCAAACCCGTTTCCAGTGAGGGTTGGACTCTGCCAAGGCTGCCCTTTGTCACCGATTCTGTTCATAACTTTTATGGACAGAATTTCTGGGCGCAGTCAAGGCGTTGAGGGGATCCAGTTTGGTGGCTGCAGGATTAAGTCTTTACTTTTTGCAGATGATGTGGTTCTGATGGCTTTATCTGGCCAGGATCTTCAGCTCTTACTGGATCGGTTCGCAGCCGAGTGTGAAGCGACTGGGATGAGAATCACCACATCCAAGTCCATGGTTCTCGCCCGGAAAAGGGTGGAGTGCCATCTCCGGGTTGGGGAGGAGACCCTGCCCCAAGTGGAGGAGTTCAAGTACCTCGGAGTCTTGTTCACGAGTGAGGGAAGAGTGGATCGTGAGATCGACAGGCGGATCGGTGCAGCGTCTTCAGTAATGCGAACGCTGTATCGATCCGTTGTGGTGAAGAAGGAACTGAGCCGGAAGGCAAAGCTCTCAATTTACCGGTCGATCTACGTTCCCATTCTCACCTATGGTCATCAATCAATCAATCAATGTTTATTTATATAGCCCTAAATCACAAGTGTCTCAAAGGGCTGCACAAGCCACAATGACATCCTCGGCTCAGATCCCATATCAGGGCAAAAAAAACTCAATCCAATGGGGTACAATGAGAAACCTTGGAGGGGACCGCAGATGTGGGGACCGCCCCACCCCCACTCTTGGCAACCGGTGCAATGGACGTCGAGTGGATCTAGTTAATAGTTTGAGAGTCCAGTCCATAGTGGGGCCAGCAGGGGATCATCTTGAGTGGAGACAAGTCAGCAGCGCAGAGAGGTCCCCAACTGATGCACAGATGAGTGGTCCACCCCGGGTCCCGACTTTGAACAGCTAGCGCAGCATCTGTGGTCACCTAATAACCTCTCCACGCAGTAGAGGAGTGCAGAGCAGAAAAGAGACGGCAGATCAACTGGTCTAAAAGTGGGGTCTATTTAAAGGCTAGCGTATACAAATGAGTTTTAAGATGGGACTTAAATGCTTCTACTGAGGTAGCATCTCTAACTGTTACCAGTAGAACATTCCAGAGTACTGGAGCCTGAATAGAAAACGCTCTATAGCCTGCAGACTTTTTTTGGCTCTGGGAATCACTAATAAGCCAGAGTTCTTAGAACGCAGATTTCTTGACATATGGTACAATACAATCAGCAAGATAGTGTCATGTCTGTGATCATGTTTTGTTTAGTTATGTTTTGCTTGGTTTTTGGACACTTTTTAGTTCCTGTTTTCACTCCCTTGCTTTGTCACCATAGCAACCATTAGTTTCACCTGGTTCACTTCCTCATGTCACGCACCTGTCTCACGTTTTCACATTTTGAGTCACGCACCTGTTTTCACTAATCATGTCACCAGTATTTAAGCTTGTTGCCAGGCAGTCGGCCTGGTGACATTATCCTTTCTACCTCCGCTACATGTCATTCCAAGCCATTGTTCCATGCACGTTTTTCATGCCACAGTAAGTGTTGTATATTTCATGTTTATAGTTTTTGCCTTTGTGCAAGTTTTTGTTTCATTAGCCACGTTTTTGTACTTCCACCTTATGCGCGCTTTTCGTTTGTTCTTTTTGTTAGTGTAAAAATAAACATATCCTCACCTTCACGCCTTGCCCGCGCCAACTTTCCTTTGCATTCCGGGAAAACGAAACCCCCCAAAGTCCCCTCTATGACAGATAGGATGGAGCTAGACTGTTTAGTATTTTATACGTAAGTAGTAAAACCTTAAAGTCACACCTTTAGTGCACAGGAAGCCAGTGCAGGTGAGCCAGTATAGGTGTGTATATATATATATATGTATATATGTATATAAGTGTATAAAGGTATATACAGTATAGGCGTAATATGATCAAACGTTGTTGTTCTTGTCAAAAGTCTAGCAGCCGGATTTTGTACCAACTGTAGTCTTAATCTAAGGTTTACTGTATCACGACCAGAAGTACCGAATATTCCGGACTATAATTCGCTCCTTTTTCCCCCAACCCTACGGCTTATACAAAGGTGTGGCGAAACTATGGATTTTTCTTCGCTAACGGATAAATTATGGAATGGATCAAGCAAAAAATCAATGTACTACAACGATCCACTTTAAGAAAGTGTTCAAACTCAACGTGTCCCCAAAGTACAAGAAGGAAGAATAGTGATAAACCTCTTGAACCCGATTAAAAAAGTTGCTCATCCTAATCGTCTCATAAATGTTGAATAAAGACATCAATTTACCATGAATTGATTTACGTGGACCCCGACTTAAACAAGTTGAAAAACTTATTCGGGTGTTACCATTTAGTGGTGAATTGTACGGAATATGTACTGTACGTGCAATCTACAAATAAAAGTTTCAATCAATCAATGAATCAATCAAAAAGGTTAATTTGTGTCTTCATTACAAATGCTTTTTTTTTTACATTGAATATATATAACTGAATATTTTGCGTTAGAATTTTGTCAACTGTTTTTTATGCTGACACATTCAGTATAAAAAAATTCAATGTTGAAAAATTTGCTGCTTTAAAAAAAGTAAGACTCACCTCCGGTAAATTAAGACTGAAGCAATCGATCCCTTCCCAGAACCAGCCAATGAGGTGACAGGTTTGAAGTCACGTGACACGGGTCTTGCAAAACAGCAGAAACTCAAGACAGCCATGACATTATGTTCTTTACAAGTGTATGTCAACTTTTGATCGCGACTGTATGTATATATATATATATATATATATATATATATATAATTTTTTTTGGACTTCTTCTGGGATTCGTTCTTCTAAGGCTCATTTGGTGCCTGAAGTAAGAGAGAACAGTGGGTGGCCTTTTCGCCGACAAGAGACATGTGTTTGTTTGGCATCGGGTGGGTGGGTTACATCATCCAGTTGTCCGCCTCATGGCTGTGCGCTCCTTTGTGCTGACACGAGGACAACGCGCTAAGACCTGCATCAGAGGAAATTAGCTCAGTAGCATTGAAAGCGCTCGCTTCTCACAATAGCCAGTGGCCATGCTAAATCATTAGCCTGTCACTTCGCTGGGGTTGACTCCAATTATTCTCTCAATCCGCCTCCAAACCAAATTGCATTATTGCAATTATATCCATTGCATGACATATTGTCTACTGGGTGAGACAAGGGAAGGAGGAGGGAGAACCAAAAAAAGTGTCAGATGGGAGGAGGATTGTGTAGGTAGCACTGTAGATCTGCATAGTTTTAGTCTTCCTATTGCTGTAAAGTGCGTATTGATTGTTTTCTGCTCCACATTTATTACATAAGCATTTTCCACAGTCCACCCGGGTTTTCCACTTTTTTCTTATTGATTCGAATGACTCCATTGCACTTTGTTCTTTTCTAAGATGTTCTCATTAAAGCCTAAAACGTGGCCCAAATTCTTGCCTTTAATGGCGTTAAAAAAACTGGAATTTTGCCCATCATTCACAATCCCTACATGAGACAAGAACATGGGTTCAAAATAGTAAAAAAAAAACTGCCAGCATTAGGTGGCTAATAATGCAGGTGATTCACTGTCAGGTTCAAACACTGATGACATCTATGAAACAGACGAGAAGCAAGGAATCATGCAGAGACAGAGTTAAATTTTGCTCAATTGAGGAGACACGTTTTTTGGGCTGTATTCTAGTTACAGATCCAAACTACGTTCTAAAAGTCCAGCCCGTGTGCATCCTCTATTTATTTGGGAGGTCCCTGGTTACATCACTGAAACTGTCGCTGAGGGAAGGGGGTAATCTCGACAGCTCCAGTTAGACACAATATATGACTATACAAAAATGCAAATGTGTTGACGCTGGTGATATCGCCCCGTCTCTGCTTTGTCTGGGTCCCGGTACCCGATGTTCGGCCTTGGCAGTCAGCAGGCCGAGTCTGGACACAACACTGATACGAGACGGCTGGCAATCTTTTGGATTTGGAGAAAAATACCACTTCAGCACAATTAAAAATAACTATAGCAACGGTCCTTAAGCATAAGAGTTGTGTGATAATATATACCAGGGGTCCCCAAACTTTTTGACTCGGGGGCCGCATTGGGTTAAAAAAATTTGGCCGGGGGCCGGGCTGTATATATATATATATATATATATATATATATATATATATATATATATATATATATATATATACTGTAAAAAAATCCTATTTTTATGGTTAATCTACTCTAAATTTCTACTGTAATTTATCTATTTTTTTTAAATAGTTTATAAAACTGTAGAATTGAAGCCATTATCTGTAAATAAATAATCCGCCTGTTATTTTAAGTATTATGCCAGTAATGACAAACTATGTACATTTCTATTTTTTTTACAGAAAAACACCAAATTAATTATACATAGCATTTTCTGTTTTCTTAAATTACTTTCAAATTCATGTAATATTACGATATTTTTCCGTAAAACGTTTCACGGAAATTTCTGTAATTATAATGTTTTTGATCATTATTTGGTTTACAATGTTTTACTTTGTATTTATGGTTTTCGTTTGGCAGCCGTAGCTGCCAGTAGATGACCGTTTTTTTACGGAATTTTTTTTTACAGTGTATACATTGTCTTTATATTCCAGCGAGTTCATCCGTTTTGTCATTTAACATCAATTAACATTGATGTTCATCAACATTTAACATTGTCACTCTATCGATGGGAAAATTCATTTTTAGATAATATGATTTGCCTGAGCGGCTAGGAGACACCGAGAGTAACAAGCGGTATAAAATGGATTAGAAAGGAAAGATAAAATAAAAAATTTAAAAAAAAATTTAAAAAAATTAAAACACTTTTTTTAATTTGGGACTTCCCGTGGGCCGGATTTTGAATGCTGGGGGGCCGGATCCGGCCCGCGGGCCGTAGTTTGGGGACCCCTGATATAAACATAATTAATCTAACATTCACTTATTTTTCTTACAAGTCCCTCTAAAAAAACTCCAACTCCATTTTACATACAGTCGTGGTCAAAAGTTTATGTACACTTGTAAAGAACATCATCTCATGGCTGTCTTGAGTTTCCAATAATATGTACAACTCTTATTGTTTTGTGATAGAGTGATTGGAGCACATACTTGTTGGTCGCAAAAAACATCCGTGAAGTTTGGTTCTTTTATGAATGTATTATGGGTCTACTGAAAATGTGACCAAATCTGCCGGGTCAAAAGTATACATACAGCAATGTAAATATTTGGTTACATGTCCCTTGGCAAGTTTGACTGCAATAAGGCACTTTTGGTAGCCATTCACAAGCTTCTGGCAAGCTTCTGGTTGAATTTTTTAGCTGAACTGCACCAATTTTGTCAAGAGGAGTGGTCAAAAATGTTTGCTTTAAGGTCTGTGGGTCACCCTGTCTGTCTTTCCTAGTCTCTGAATGAATTGATTAACGTGGACCCCGACTTAAACAAGTTGAAAAACTTATTCGGGTGTTACCATTTAGTGGTCAATTGTACGGAATATGTACTGTACTGTGCAATCTACTAATAACCAGAGGTGGGTAGAGTAGCAGAAATTGTACTCAAGTAAGAGTACTGTTACTTTACAGATGTATTACTCAAGTAAAAGTAAGGAGTAGTCACCCAAATATTTACTTGAGTAAAAGTAAAAAGTATGTTGTGAAAAAACTACTCAAGTACTGAGTAACTGATGAGTAACCTGTTCGTTTAATGATGAAGGCAACAAATAATGCACAAAAACATAAAAATAGCAATGAGGAAATTCAGAGCCAGGAATATCTCTTAAGAAACTAAAACAATAATATATATTAAATAATAATACATTAACATAAAAAAAATTAAGGCAAATTGAGCCACAATAACTTAACAGCACCATAGGCTCGGTAGGCAGAGATTACAAAGGAAAATAACAAGTTAGCCTTTACGCAAACCATAAACTGATAGGTGTGGGCTGCACGGTGCACCTGGGAACACACTGTGCACTTCTGATTGGTGTTTCTATGCATGCGTGAGTGTGTGTGCGACTGCACGTGTGAGTGTGTGTGTCTCTGTCTGTCTCTCTATGAGGCTGCAGTGTGTTAATAAATGTCCCCACACGATGTACATTTGACAGTGATTCATAGCAGGGAAGCTAACATCAGCCTACGGTGACAGCCAAAATATCAACTAACGTTACTTACCGCGATGTGCTTCCTCAAATTTGATGTTGAGTTCATGTAAGCTTAAGCTTATTAATCATGTGACCGCCTGGCTCTGTTTGATTGGTGAAACGAAGTCAAACGTCACCAGTGACTGCATTTGATTGGTGAAACGGAGTCAAACGTCACCAGTGCCTGTATTTGATTGGTGAAATGCAGGCATGCGAAAGATCCTACTTTGAAGGTCTGTCTGACCAACCAAAACAAACAAAGCGTGCATTAACAGATCGATAAAAATCAGTAGCGAGTAGTGAGCTGAATGTAGATAAATGGAGCGAAGTAAAAGTAGCGTTTCTTCTCTTGAAATATACTCAAGTAAAAGTAAAAGTATGTTGCATTAAAACTACTCTTGGAAGTACAATTTATCCCAAAAGTTACTCAAATAGATGTAACGGAGTAAATGTAGTGCGTTACTACCCACCTCTGCTAATAACAGTTTCAATCAATCAAACGCTCCCGGTCTCAGCCCTCATGTCAACAGACTGTCAGCACTTACTGGGGACATGGTACTGCTTATCATCTGTGCATCAGATCACTTTCCAGGCCTTCCTCTCTGATGAAGTCCGAGGTAGAAAGCAGCCAAGTCTCGTCAAAGCCACTGGCTGTTATTACGCCGCCCGCTTGAACTGATAGATCCGACTTCCTGCTAGGAGAGCCAGCACTGCCGCTGGGATGTAAGCACGTCACACTGATATGTTTAGTAGTCGCAGCAGCAGACTTTGTTCCGCGATACTTCGACCTGCTGTTTGATCCAGGTCATTTCCTTGATACGTTTGTTGTCATCTCAGAAAGTGCATCATTAATATCAGTGACTTTAGAACACATACCACACCAGCCTCTTAACCTAACGGGCATTCAGTTCTGGAGCCTGGAACTGTGTGTGGATTTGCAAGCACAAACGCAAATTCTGATTTATAAAAGCATGCTGAGCACACTTCTGCGCAGTCTTCTCATTATAAATCACACCTCATCCATAAACGATCATGATAATTAGCTCATAAGGATCACGTGGTGGACTGTCAATGAAAGAAGTCCGAGACGGCGACTCTAAAGACCAAGGCGACATTTTTAGATTGCTACTTATTACGTCGAGCACTGTAACTACATTAAGTAATGTCATATCTAATAAAAACAACAATTTAAACATCAACATTTGACCAATCATGGTGTCAGCTCCAACGCGACTGAGAACTGTTGCTGAGATTAAAACATGTTCACGTTTTAGTTTTCTGTTTGCCAAGTCTTCGTCCAAGGATTTAAAAAAATATTTATAAACATTTTCGGCAACACTTTAGTATAGGGAACATATTCTAAGTAACAAACACTTAATTAAGAGTTATTTGGACACTAGGGGAACATATTGTAAGTAACAAAGACTTAATTAAGAGTTAATTGGACACTAGGGGAACATATTGTAAGTAACAAAGACTTAATTTAGAGTTATTTGGTTAGGGTTAGGTTTAGGGTTAGAGGGTTAGGGTTAGGGGGTTACGGTTGTTGTATAATAAGGCATTAATAAGTACTTAATAATGACTAATTAAGAGCCAATATGTTACTAATTTGCATGTTAATAAGCAACTAATTATTGGTGAATATGTTCCCCATACTAAAGCGTTACCACATTTGTTGTCAAATAATGCAAAGCAGATGTACAATATATGTACAATATAACTACATGTATACAGTTCTATATTTTCATATTCAGGCTGTAGCAAATAAACATAGTATGAAAAAAATATTCACCATTAATTAGTTGCTTATTAACATGCAGATTAGTAACATATTGGCTCTTAATTAGTCATTATTTAGTAGTTATTAATGCCTTATTCTGCATGACCTTATTATACAACCAGTAAGCCATTAACTAAGAGTCTTCCCTCAATAACCTCAGAATTATTGCTTATTAGTAACCCTAACCCTAACCCTTATATGTTCCCCTAGTCTCCAAATAACTCTAAATTAAGGTTTTGTTACTATAATAAGCAACTAATTAATGGTAAATATGTTCCCCATACTAAAGTGTTACCAAATATACAACACAACCAGAATTAGAGGAATCGTGAAACTTATGTGTTGTTATGTATGTTGTAGTGCGTAAGTTACGTACACAGCAATCTTCATGGACTGGAGTAAATCAAGTCTCATTTTGTGAGAACAGATGTTTAAAATTACACTTGCTGTTAATTCTTTTTGAACTGCTGCGTACACATTTTTACAGATGTTGGACATAAAACCCGCTTAAAACGGAATGGTATTATGGTGGAGCATTGCCACCCCGTTATTTACACTGGGAAACGATGTGTGCTCGTTTGCAAGTATGCCCTCGTGTGTGCGCTAAAGAGTCTGTCTGAAGTGAGACCTTGGACCCAATTAGACTTGGTAATGATGTGGCCTGTTTACAGCTTAAGCCCTCTGCTAATGAGGAATGCAGTCGACGCGCGTGGTGGTCCAGAGAAGTGTTCAGAGAGAGATTTCGGGCCTTACTCCATGTCAGCTTGTCAGGCGGAGTGATGCATCGATCATTTAGATCTCAACAAAGGCTTCAGCAACTCAGTAATCACTTCACTCTGGTGAAGAACCTGTTGAAATGATTTGACTTTAACAGATGCATTCAGAGCTGTGTGTTTTTTTTTTTTTACCCTATTGATGAAATCCAACGTTTTATTTCTTCATGTTATATTGTTTTTTACTGTAAGAAAAAGGGATTTTTTTCCCCACAATTTTCACATTCCCTTCTGTCACAAAATGCCAATTCTTTGTTGCCAAATCAATCTGCAGTGTTTGTAACTTTACACTCTTGGTACTTTGACACAATGAATGTGTGGGGGGAGGTGTGGCCAGCGCTGCCTGCAAGAGCAAAGGTCACCGCCTCTGTCCATGGTGCTGAGGACAGAGCACCATCAGACGGGGGCGTGGCAGTGCTGACGGCGAGACACAGCTGGCAGGTGATTAGATTTCACAGGTGATACGTGTTAATCTAAGCATCTGTTGTCTTTAACAGTAAGCGGCCGGGAGCAGGAGGGGAGAGAGGATACGGACGTGACTGAAAAGTCACGTTTTGTGGGAGAAAGATTTTGAAAAAACCTATGTGCATTAAAAACTTTGTTAAAAACGGCACGCTTGGCTCCTGGGCCGTGTCTACAGTAGAACTGCTAGGAAGCCACTTCCTAAGATTGGTATCCCAATTGGTATGGAGAGTCAATTGGGACAAACATGATTAAATAAATTAGGGCTGTCAAACAATTCGATTTTTTAAAATCAGACTACTGTATTTTCCGGACCATTTAAATGCATCTTTTAGATAATCACTTGCATGTGTCATTAATTACGTATAATTGGAATTAAAAACAAATGTGCTATTAGCTGTAAAATAACGTTAATTATATGATAAATTAACGGGGACCTATTGTGCAAAACCAACTTTTCTTACCCACTGGTAAGAAAACTTTTTTTGTGTATTTAGAGTCTGCATAAATCCCAAAATTGTGAATTTAAACCATTAAGGCATGGCAGAGATATTTATAAAACAATCTTGCCTTCCTTCATACTTCTTCCAAACGAGCCGTTTGGAATTTGCCCAATTTGGGATGTTTATCCATTTGGTAACGTCAGCGGATGGCTCCATAAATGGTAGAAATTTTCCTGGAGGAGCTTTGCGCAAGTCCACCATTGTAGTCCGACATTGTAGATAATACGTTTTTTTTTTCTCTACCCATTTTTCTTAAAATTATTTTTAAAAATGTTTTGTCAAATAATGCAAAGCAGACATTCTGTTTCATTGTAGGCAATTGGCATGCATACAATATTTCAACATATTATTGGCACAACTATTTCAACATATTATTGGCACACAACATTCTTTCTACAGTTGTTCATCTTTAAAATCTTTGAATAGTTGTTCATTATTCCCCCAAAGTAGTAGTAATTGTGTGTATGTATGTACTTACATGCTGTTGTGTTATATTGTCTCTTCCTGTTTGATATTAGGTTCATTTCAGTGTGGTTCTGGTTGTTGGTTTCATTAGTAAAACGTTACTTCCTGCATTGACCTTACTGTGCTTCTGATGCTAACGGTAACATAATGTTAATTATATGATAAATTAAAGGGGACCTATTATGCAAAACCAACTTTTCTTACCCATTGGTACCTGTTTTTGTGTATTTAGAGTCTGCATAAATCCCAAAATTGTGAAATCAAACCATGAAGACATGGCAAAGACATTTATAAAACAATCTTGCCTTCCTTCATACATCTTCTGAACGAGTCGTTTGGAATTTGCCCAATTTGTGACGTTTATCCAATTGGTAACGTCAGCGGATAACTCCATAAATGGTAGACATTTTCCTGGAGGAGCTTTGAGCAAATACGCCATTGTCGTCCGACGTTGTAGTTAATAAGTTTGTTGTTTTTCTCTACCCTTTTGTTGTGGGGCAGACTGGCTCGTACATGCACATGCATCCTCCGTTGCAGCCATTTCTAATACAATGTTGAATGAAGATGGTCTGTAAAACATAACCCGTGCAACATTTTTACCAAATAACTACCATTACATGTTATGTAGACCACAAGGAGGAATTTATTGAGGTTGTCATAGTTATTTTCTGCACTTTCAGAACAAGATATCGATCTGTAGTGCTACACTTCTCTCGCCAAAGTCCCACAGACACGTGGAAGTGCTTGGTAACCAATCAGGTGTTAGGATCCGCCCACTGACTTTGGACAAATAAAATATCAAATACGTCCTCAAATAATTTATTCAATCATGAAACAATAATAATTACTTATTTAAATAATTATTACATTAATGACACATTTAATAACACATTTTTGTATTTGATTTCAATTATAATTAAAGTAGCAGTAGAATGGAAAAACAAGTTGGCTTTATTTGCTTAATTGTGTTTCATTGTATCCATTTAAAAATTAAAAAAATAGGTAAAACTACTAGCGTAGGCTGCTGTTCTGTGAGCGGGCTGGTGTACTATTTTCAAAGTAATCGTTCTTGGCTCTCACAGAGTCTGTTTGATTAGCATTGTTGTTGATGGGCAAGGGATCTGTGGTTGCTACTTCTACATCACGGAACGCATGATTGGCTTGGTCATTATCACTTAAAATGGCTGGGAATCACTGAATGATTTATACTATTTTGATCATATCTATTTATTCGCAAAAAGTCTTTCGATGTTATAAATCATATATATATATATATATATATATATATATATATATATATATATATATATATATATATATATATATATATATATATATATATATATATATATATATATATGAATGAGACAATAGCTTAAATATAGAGGCAACATGTTTTTCTACTCTACTGGGACTTTAATTAATTTGTTTTATATCTTTTTTATCCTGTCCCAATAGACCCTCCATACCGATATACTAATTATTAACTAAACGATTAACTAATTATTAAATATTGAAATATTTAATTCAACGATTAAATAATTAAATGTACTTACATATGAAATAAATTAATGACATTTTTGATAACGCATGTATTTATTTATTTCCCGTTGTAATTAACTGATGACTCATTTAAATAAATAAACCTTTAAATAATGAGTTATTTAAATTTGTCCCATTTGACCCATCGTACATTGGAAAAGGTACAATATTTGTAATTTTAAATCAGTTTTAATGCTGCCTTTCACAATAAAAACAGAATCATTTGATGCAGTATGAAACGCACACTGTTCAAAAAAATAAGGAAAAAAAGCTTTCTCGAGGTTAGAGCCTATCCCAGCTGCACTCGAGCGGAAGGCGGAGTACACCCTGGACAAGTCGCCACCTCATCGCAGGGCCAACACAGATAGACAGACAACATTCACACTCACATTCGCACCATAAGCCTGCTCAGTGGCCTTGTGGTTAGAGTGTCCGCCTTTAGATCGGTAGGTCGTGAGTTCAAACCCCGGCATCAAGGGTTGGAATTGGGGGTTAAATCACCAAAATGATTCCCGAGCGCGGCCCCTGCCGCTGCTCACTGCTCCCCTCACCTCCCAGGGGGTGAAACAAGGGGATGGGTCAAATGCAGAGAGTCATTTCACCACACCTAGTGTGCGTGTGACTATCAGTGGTACTTTAACTTGAACTTTAACACACCTGGGCCTATTTAGTGTTCCAATCAGTCTATCCCCAGGTGCATGTCTTTGGTGTTGGCAGGAAGTCACGGGGAGAACATGCAAACTCCACACATTAAAAACCCAATCAAGTGTTCGTAATCAAGTTCATAATTGATTTTGCACTATGTAATCAATAACAATTAGCATCTGGGATATTTCTTTCATTGAGATCTAGGTTTTTCGTTAACTGGATATCACCATATATTTTATTTGTGCAAACATGTGTAACTCGCATGAGATCATTTTGTGTGGTGCGTGCATGTCCATGTGCACGTGTGACGTAGCTGCTCTGGCCCTCCAGGTGGTGTGGGTGGCGTGATTGGGGCTTACTTGCACGGCAATTGTGACAGTGCTCCGAGCCAAACCGGGCCAGTTGCTGCAGCTCCATCTGTGGCCCTCCTGTTCGTGTACCACCTGACCCTTGACTGTCTTTAGGTGTTACATGACAAGGATATCTGACTCTAGGCCTCACAGGGCCGCTACTACTGTAGACAGAGGTTACAGTCTTCAGCATCCTGAGAATGCACCTGAATATCACATCGCTGGCCAAAGACCATGTTGGATCTTTGGCCGGTTGACTCCCTGACCCTGCCATTGATCTAAAATAACATAACTACACCCAATATGTCCTAATTTGGCTGGGATATCACGGAAATTCAATGCACGGAAGAGTGAGAAATTCCCATATTGACTGTTATAATATTAATAATAATAATAATAATAATAATAGATTTTATTTATATTGTTTTAGTCTTTTTAAGGAAGTCCCTACTCGGTAGCAGAATCAGAATCACACTTTAAAGGTGATTGGGGAAAAAAACGATTAAATTACGTTGAAGTAACTCACCTGAACATTGGGATTTTCCAGACATGCTCCAGCCATATGTTTCTGGGAGCATCCCTCATTAACATCTGTGGTCATCATGGGTGGCTTCATGGTTGGCTGCCTATCAAGTTGTTCCACTGCTTGGCAACATTTGAACCTGGGACACAATTTGACTTAATGGAATTCATGTTGAAGTAGTCACAGAGGAAGAGGCAGTTTGTAGCCACATGGCAACATTTTCAGATGTATAATCAATACAATTATAGTAATTTCCGGACTATAGAGCCCACCTAACTATAAGACGCACTCACCTAATTTTTAGAGTAGTTTTATTTTGACTGCACAAGTCTATAGTATGAAACATGAAATATTTGTGTTCATTCACAAATGTATTAAAAAAGACAGTGACTCTAACACAGGGGTCACCAACGCGGGCACCAGGTAGCCCGTAAGGACCAGATGAGTAGCCTGCTGGCCTGTTCTAAAAATAGCTCAAAGAGCATCACTTACCAGTGAGCTGCCTCTATTTTTTAAATTGTATTTATTTACTAGCAAGCTGGTCTCGCTTTGCCCGACATTTTTAATTCTAAGAGAGACAAAACTCAAATAGAATTTGAAAATCCAAGAAAATATTTTAAAGACTTGGTCTTCACTTGTTTAAATAAATTAATAATTTTTTTTTACTTTGCTTCTTATAACTTTCAGAAAGACAATTTTAGAGAAAAAATACCACCTTAAAAATGATTATAGGATTTTTAAACACATATACCTTTTTACCTTTTGAATTCCTTCCTCTTCTTTCCTGACAATTTAAATCAATGTTCAAGTAATTTTTTTTTTTTATTGTAAAGAATAATACATACATTTTAATTTAATTCTTCATTTTAGCTTATGTTTTTTCGACAAAGAATATTTGTGAAATATTTCTTCAAACTTATTATGATTAAAATTCAAAAAAATTATTCTGGCAAATTTAGAAAATCTGTAGAATCAAATTTAAATCTTATTTCAAAGTCTTTTGAATTTCTTTTAAAATTTTTGTTCTGGAAAATCTAGAAGAAATAATGATTTGTCTTTGTTAGAAATATAGCTTGGTCCAATTTGTTATATATTCTAACAAAGTGTAGATTGGATTTTAACCTATTTAAAACATGTCATCAAAATTCTAAAATTAATCTTGATCAGGAAAAATTACTAATGATGTTCCATAAATTATTTTTTAAATTTTTTCAAAAAGATTCGAATTAGCTAGTTTTTCTCTTCTTTTTTTCGGTTGAATTTTGAATTTTAAAGAGTCGAAATTGAAGATAAACTATGTTTCAAAATTCAATTGTCATTTTTTTCGTGTTTTCTCCTCTTTTAAACCGTTCAATTAAGTGTAAATATAATTAATTATTAATAATAACAGAGTTAAAGGTAAATTAAGCAAAATTGGCTATTTCTGGCAATTTATTTAAGTGTGTATCAAACTGGTAGCCCTTTGCATTAATCAGTACCCAAGAAGTTTCAAAAAGGTTGGTGACCCCTGCTCTAACACAACATACAGTAGCCTACCATGAGCAGGGTGAGTCCATAACGTGCTAAATGGCTGGCTGAATGATTGTGTGACTGTGTTGGATTTATTGTGAACAATTTTATTGGTACACCGTGACTCATCTGACAGTTTTATTAATGAAATTCATGTTGAAGTAGTCACAGAGGAAGAGGCAGTTTGTAGCCACATGGCAATATTTTCAGATGTATAATCAATACAATTTTACAGTATTTTCCGGACTATAGAGCCCACCTAACTATAAGCCGCACCCACCTAATTTTTGGAGTAGGTTTATTTTGTACATATGTTGACTGCACAAGTCTATAGTATGAAACATGAAATATTTGTGTTCATTCACAAATTTATTAAAAAAGACCGTGACTCTAACACAACATACCGAGCCTACCGAAGATTGATCTTCATCCTTCTCCTCCTCTTCCGGCCTTTCAGGATCCGTTAGTGGTGGTGAATTTCCTGTTTTTTCCTTTTTTCGATGACTGGATCGTTCTTTTTCTGTTTGGGGCCTCCGTCATGTGCATTTTGTCATTTCTTCTCCATGATCAGGGTGAGTCCATAACGTGCTAAATGGCTGACTGAATGATTGTGTGACTGTGTTGGATTTATACCCACATTTGTGGTATCATCCAAAACTAATGTAAAGCATCCAAACAACAAAAGAATAAGTGATTATTACATTTTAACAGAGGTGTAGGTAGAACATGTTAAAAGAGAAAATAAGCAGATATTAACAGTAAATTAACAAGGAGATTAATAATTCATTTTCTACCACTTGTCCTTAATAATGTTGACAAAATAATCGAATGGAAAATGACACAATATGTTACTGCATATATCAGCAGACTAAGTAGGAGCCTTTGTTTGCTTACTTACTACTAAAAGACAAGTTGTCTAGTTAGTTCACTATTTTATTTAAGGACAAAATTACAATAATAAACACATTTAATGTACCCTAAGATTTTTTTGTTAAAATAAAGCCAATAATGCAATTTTTTGTGGTCGCCCTTATTTAGAAAAGTATCAAAGTACCGAAAAGTATCGAAATAATTTTAGTACCGGTACCAAAATATTGGTATCGTTACAACACTAGTGGCTACCCTACTTGTACACTTGTATGACAGAAGTCCACTGTAGTTTAGTAAATTGGGACTGAATTTGAGCTAACCTAATAAATAGTCAGTAAGTGTATCTAACAAAATAAAACGTCTGGGCTTACTTACATTTTTTATACCATAGTGTTGTAAGTAACACACAACTATAGAAAGCATGACCAACTCAGTGAAAATATGCTCTGAAAATGCTTTTGTATTTGTGGCTATTTTCTGTTCTACACTAGAAGTTAGTATCGCTGCAACAGCATACATTTAGTCTCAAAGGACTACTATGTCATGATCGCTCATGTCAGGTAGGATTTGTGTGTGTTCCTTCCACTTACTTTGCCTCTGGCTCGAGCGCTGAGCTCCACACCTGTGCCTGATTAGCAGTAAGCAGGATCACCTGTGGGTGGTTACTAATTAAGAGGTTTTATTAGCCAGCTTTGCCGGACGGACGAGGCTCGTTCATTGACAGTCTGTCTTCTTGAGATTACATGTTCACTGCATTTGCTTCAGAAACATCTACAAAAGACTCATGTGCACCAAATCAACTAACGCTAAAACTCTCAGGTCCAAATCTAAAACGGACTGAGATTTGTTTGGATTGTGGATTACATAGTTCCTAGAGAAATAGAAATAATCTGATTCAGGGTCTAACTGTTAACATCATAATTTTCTTTTTTTTTTTTACAAACAAACTGTTTTATGTTCCACGTGAAAGGTTGGACTTTTTGTGTTTGTTCCACTGACAGGTTAGACCTAGACTTATATTTTAATAAGAATTTCCTGTAGCATGCTTAATTTTCTATTGCTAAATGCTATGAGCGCACCTGGTACTGATTGTAAATCAAGCCCTGTTTAGTTCTGCTTGGAGCTTTGGCTAGTTGCCTACTCATTGTTCATGCTTTACATGTTTCTTCGTTTGTGGAATTTTTGCTGTTTAGTGACGATGAACTTTAGTACTCGCCTGCTTTCTGCATTTTGTCTGCGTGTCGGCAAGCATTAAAGGTAATAAATAAATAAATGGGTTATACTTGTATAGCGCTTTTCTACCTTCAAGGTACTCAAAGCGCTTTGACAGTATTTCCACAATTACCCATTCACACACACATTCACACACTGATGGCGGGAGCTGCCATGCAAGGCGCTAACCAGCAGCCATCAGAGGCAAAGGGTGAAGTGTCTTGTCCAAGGACACAACGGACGTGACTAGGAAGGTAGAAGGTGAACTGCATTTTTTGGAGGGGGAATTTTGCCAATCGTTCACAATCATTATGAAAGACATGACGACAGACAGATTTTTTTTTGTTTTATGTTTTCTAAATATTAAATAAAGGTAAATAAAAGTCCGCTTACAGCAGAGCCAATGGGAGCTCCACTATTCCGCCCATAAAATCCGATAAATAACCAATCAAAAAGCGTCAACAATACTCCATTTACATTTCGTGACTTGAATATTAACCAAGTATTAGTGATATTGACAAACTATAGCGGCGCCATGATCACTTCCGGGTGTGCCTATGTGTACATCATAGAGTGTTCTAATGTCGCCTCCCTTTCCTGCTCGTGGAAGTTTATTGTAGATCACAAATCATGCATCTCACCTGAAAAGTAGATGCACTGCAAAAAGTCAGTGTTCAAAAACAAGGAAAAAAAAACACCAAAACTTGGGGTATTTTACTTGAACTAAGCAACATTATCTGCCAATAGAACAAGAAAATTTGGCTTGTCAAGACTTTCCAAAACAAGTACAATTAGCTAACCTCAATGAACCCAAAAATACCTTAAAATAAGTATATTCTCACTAATAAGTGCACTTTTCTTGGTAGAAAAAACAAATAGACCTTTTTTCTCAATATGTTGAAAAATATTCTTAAATTAAGTAAAGGCAGTGCCATTATCTTGACATAATGATATGCGCTCGGCATTACATTTCTTGAAACCAGCAAACTTATACTAAAAACTAGTTTAGTGAACAATAGGCCTCTCAGGCAAATCATATTGTCTAAAAATGCATTTTTCCATCGATAACATGACATCATCGCGCCAAGTGCATGCTCTTTCAGTCAATTAGTGCGCAAGAAATATATATATATATATATATATATAAAATATATATTTACAGCCCGGCCCCCGGCCAATATCTTACTGAGATCATTTAGGAGCAAAACACTTAAAACAAGTAAAACTCTAACATAAAATCTGCTTAGTGAGAAGAATTACCTTATCAGACAGAAAATAAGCAAATATCACCCTTATTTGAGATATTTAATCTTACTTAGATTTCAGTTTTTGCAGTGTGGCTGAGGATGTAATCCAACAAGTTGGGACACTTTGACAGCCATTTAGGACTTGGAACTGGCGTTTTCAACCAGTGTTTCAGTGCAGTTTTAAATGTTAAATAGGTGTCACAGTTTCTGACATGGGCTGGCAGCCTGTTCCATGACTGTACGCCTCTGATAGACCCCACCATTTGGCCAAATTTAGTCCTGCGCCTTTGTACGTTGCAGTCCCCTCTGGTCACTGCTCTGGTGAACATCCCAGCAGTCGGCATCCTAATGACAGCGGACGTTGTACAGTAAGCAATGTTTTATGTTTTTTGGCTCTCATAAAGTCTGCAGTGAGTAATCAGTGATTAAGAAAAAAAAAAAAAAGTTTTTGAAATTAGTGCGTCTTGTTGCTTAAAATGATCAAAATACATAATATAAATGTGCCCGTTACTACATTACATACATATTTACATTATGTATATACAACCTTAATGGAGGTGTTTGGATTTTTTTTAAGGGCTCTTTAGGCAGAATTAAACCGCTGCCATAGGCTCCATTGAAAGCGGACTTTTGATACAAATTATTTATTATTTAGAATGCAAAAAAAAAAAATCCATCCGTTATGTCTTTCATAATGATTGTGAACAATAGGCAAAATTGATTGATTTTCTTGATATTAAAACAATGTTTTATTCACAGTCCCGTCTGTTAGAAATACACAGAGACTTTGCATTATGACTTATGTTGTCAAATGTGTGAAAAGTAAAAAAAAAAAAAAATCTAAAACAGTAACGATGACACATGTGGTAACACTCGACCAGGGTTGTTCAACTAAACTGTTTGGTCGGCCACATTTCCAGAAAGCTGTGGACTTCTCCCTTTTACTATTAGTTTTATTTTGTATGTTCCAAAGAAACCGCACCCTCCACAGTAGACCTTTGATTTTGATCTTCCTGTTTTGCCAGAACTACAGGAAAGCTCTGCTGTTTTTAAGGACCTTCTGCAAAAAGCCAGTCAAAGATCATCTCTATGACAGTACTCTCGTGTTTTGTTTTTTTTAGGACCTGCTGCAAAAATGTGAGTGTCTCACAAGTTTTTGGAACTGGACTCGTGGGTTACCAGTTGAATAGCCCAAATGATATAAAAGAGAGGACCTAAAATGGAACCTTGAGGAACACCTCTAGTTTAACTGAACAACTGAATACTGACTGCATCTGAAGCTACAGCAACACCTTAGTTACGTAAAGCATATTGCCGCAAAAATTGTAACTGTCAAAAAGGAGAGAACTTAAATGGGTGCCTTGACGAATACCTCAGTTGTGTAAGTCAAAAGTTTGAACCCCAGTGTTCTATGCTTGCTAGTGAAGTGTATTTCAGGTCTTGCCGTCCCCTCCCGGGCCGAGGGACGTCGGAGACGCTTTGCTGAACCAAAAGTTGCTTTATTACAAGCGAGCGTCATTTAAACAGGTCTGCAGTACCCGAAGAATCTTATTAAAAAAAATGGAGGACTCATAACTCGAGAAGCCAAACTATCAGTTAATATATTCCTTCTCCTCATTCTGGGTGGGTGCTAAAGCCGAAAAACACCACCTAACCATGTAAGGAGACGTTCATGTGTAGTGGCTGGAAAACAACAGATGTATAGCATAACTTGTAGGCCTGACGTTTAAGGTAGACATGGAATCTCTCCGCCAGAATAGAGCTATAACGCTAGCATTCCCAAGCCTGGTTTAACTGCTTCTTCTCGTGAGAGGGCAAATTCCAGTCCACATGCGAATGTCCATCTAAGGCTCTTTCTCAACCGTTATTTACTCCGACCTGATGGTTTGCTTTCTCCAAGTTGGATGTGACCATTCACCATATGCTGAACATAATATGAGTCAATTATTTCACTTCACTAGCAAGGTTAAAATGTCAATGCAAAGATCTGCCAAAGTGTTTACACTTGTGCAAGTTCCTCTATACAACAGGAGCAATGAATTGATTAACGTGGACTTAAACAAGTTGAAAAATGTATTCGGGTGTTACCATTTAGTGGTCAATTGTACGGAATATGCATTGTACTGTGCAATCTACTAATAAAAGTCTCAATCAATCAGTCAATCTAGTGCAGGGGTCGGCAACCTTTACCACTCAAAGAGCCATTTTGGCAAGTTTCACACATTAAAGAAAGTAATGGGAGCCACAAAAATGTTTTTAAAATTTAAAATGAAAAACACCGCATACAAAGCTTACATACTTTGTGCTATGTTAACCAGGGGTCTCAGACACACGCACCGGCACGCACTTTAATGTGGAAATTTGATGTTAGTGCAGCCCGCGAGTTTTGGATGAATGTCGCTTGCGTCACACTTGCCAACCCTCTCATTTTTCCCGGGAGACTCACGAATATCAGAGTGTGATGGCCCTGCATTTGGCGCCCTCTACAGTCTGCCCAAGCAGTGTTCCTGCTCGGCCACAAGTGGAATGCAGCTTTAGCCTGCTCACGTAAGAGACAGCAAGGCTACTAACTCAGCAGCCACACATCTTACACTGACGGTACCAATACCCAGAATCCCATGCAGCCCTAACTCTTCCGCTCAACCAACCACGAAGAGGGGGGGGGGTTGATGTGTGGGGGGATTTGGTGGTAGCGGGGTGTATAATGTAGACCGGAAGAGTTAGGACTGCATGGGATTCTGGGTAATGGTTGTGTTGTGTTTATGTTGTGTTACAGTGGGATGTTCTCCAGAAATGTGTTTTTCATTCTTTTTTGGTGTGGGTTCACAGTGTGGCGCATATTTGTAACGTAACAATGTTGAAGTTGTTTGATACGGCTACCGTCAGTGTAAGCTGTGTGGCTGATGAGTAAGTATGCTTTGCTGTCTCCTGTGTGAGCAAGTAATAACAACATGCAACATGTGGCTGGACTGACACGCTGTAAGTAAATGCTATAGAGGACAATTACTGCAGTGCAATTAGGGCACGCCCTTTATATATTAATTAGAGTGTTAATAGGATTATTTTTCCCTGGGAGTAATCTATGAGAGACACTGACATCCATAAGTCTCCTGGGAAAATCGAGGGGGTCTGCGTGCATGTAGCTGAGCCGCATCAGAGTGGTCAAGGAGCCGCATGCGGCTCCGGAGCCGCGGGTTGCCGACCCCTGATCTAGTGTTAGGAAATTGCTGCAAATATGTTTGTGCCCCAAGTTTTGAATTGAACTCTAGGACCGGATTGATGTCATTCCCGGTTCTGCAGACCGCCGGTTGAATAGGGCTGCACTAGACCCTAACATCTTTGAAGGCTTTAATGCTTAAGTCTGCTGATATGTTTTGTTAAGTAATTTCCAGGATGACATAGCATAATACAGATTAGTATTTGTCATTTCAAGCATTTATCAACTTTGTACATTGCAAAATCCTCCTTGAAGTCTTTCTTTCGAGGAACCTTTCATTCTCATGGACTGCAAGTAGATGTTTGTTCCTCAGGACCTCCACTCTTCATGTTGTATTAACGTCATGTGCTGTCGAGTTGGGCTCTCCTAACTGACTTAGCAAGTCATCCCTTTCCTTGTCACAAATCAAATTAACCCAGGCTGTGATTAATCATTGGAAGGCGGCGCCCTGTGAAAGGGGTCTGACACCTTATTAATTTCCTTAATTACATCTTGTATGAGGTTTCAGAATCGTCCCGTCTAATTATGCACCCTTTGACTCTCAACTCTTTCAACCTGGCTACACAAATTATTTGTGCAACCGGGGGTGTTGAAATGGGTTTCATTTAGTACCATCGAGTGTGATTAATGCAACACATCCCGAGGTAGGCGCTCAGGTAAGCTTGTAAACGGACTACATTTGAGATCTGTCAAGGTTATGCCTGAAATCAAGGCTGCGCACTACAGTTAAGAGACATTAATGATTTATTTATATCGGATTTCTTAGCGGTGATTAAAAACTAACCTGTTTTTATAACACTTTTTCTCCCTTCAAAGAGACGCAACAGAACCCTTATGGCCACACTTATCAATCAAAACGTAGGCTTAGTGTTGTGAGATATTTGCCTGAAATGGTTGGACTAATTCAAAATATTTATTGGGAAAAGAGGGAATTTAACTATTGCACTTAAGATAGGATACATTTTTAGGTATATTTGCCAATACAGTGGAACCTCGATTTATGAACCACTCGTTGAACAAACCTTTCGATTTATGAGCAACAGAGCGAATGAAAATATGCTTTGGTGTACGAGCCTTGTCTCAGGCTGCTTCTACACTATATTATATATATATATATATATATATATATATATATATATATATATATATATATATAGTGGCGCTGCCTCTGAGCAGCGACACGCAAAAGTAGTCGCTCTGTTGTTTGTCCTTTTTTTTCTTCTTTTTTTTCTTTTTGTTTTATTCTGTTTGTCATGTGCGATTAAGTGTTTTGTGTTATCATCATGAGCTAATGAGCGCACGGGCTTTGCGGTCGAGCGGCTCTAATGAGCGGAGCTCTGAATGGCGTTGCCCGAGGGACAGTCACAGCTGAGAACTGACAGCGTGTGTAGCGGCCAGCAGCCCCACCCACTGCAATACAGCCGTGACTTTTTGATCCGCTGTAGAGGCTCAAAAGTCGGGACCTTACCAGCTGGCATTCCGCCGGAGATCTGCAAACCAAGAGTCCGAGACGGGAGGCGGGCGGCGGCACGTACGAGGAAGCCGCGCACGGTGCTGCGAGGAGCGGTCTCGACAAGGAAGCGAGGGCGGAGAGGAGGAGTGCGACAGCGGCTTCGCCGACTTGGATTACGCCGCTTACCCCTTCCCTCCATCATCCTCAGTAACGCACAATCACTGAGAAATAAAGTAGACGAGCTTCAAGCTCATGTAAAGTGAATATCCGAATACAAGAACGCTTGTGTGATTGCACTAACAGAGACGTGGTTAAAGGATCACGACTTGAACCAGTACCTGGAAATCACTGGTTTCGGGCAGCCTTTTCGGCTCGACAGAAACGCACAGCTGACAGGTAAAACACTGGGAGGAGGCGTGTGCTTGTATGTGAACCCGGCCTGGTGCAAGACTGTCATGGTGCGGAAAACTATATGTTGCCCCGACATTGAACTTTTAAGTGTTTCACTGCGGCCGTTTTATTTACCTCCAGAAATCCCACAGCTGTTCATGACAGTTGTCTACATCCACCCCAGAGCTAATATGGGAGAGGCAACATCTACTATTGTTAAACTTGTGCACCGTCTTCAAAGTATCAGCCCCGAAGCCCCCCATTTTCTATTGGGGGATTTTAATTCATGTAGCCTTAAGAAGTCCCTAGGTCACTTTTACCAGTATGTAACCTGCCCAACTAGGCATGGAAAAATTCTGGACCTGTACTATGGCACCATAAAAGGCGCTTACAAATCCTACGGACTAGCACCATTAGGCTCATCTGATCACAACAGCATCATTCTGGCCCCTGTGTATAAACCGGCCCTCAAGAGAGGAAAAGTGGAGTGCAAGGAGGTGGCTGTGTGGACCGAAGGCTCTATTCGTGAACTAAATGGTTGCTATGACAGCACCAATTGGGATGTTTTTAAAGACTCTTGTAAGGACTTGAACGATCTGAGTGATACGGTGACAGGTTATATTAAATTTTGTGAGGAAATGATTATCCCTAGGAAGATAATTAAAGCATACCCAAATAATAAGCCATGGGTTAGCAAATCCCTTAAAAATTCCTTAAACTTGAAAAAGTTGGCTTTTTATCAGGGTGATATTGGAAAACAAAGAGAAGCTCACAAGCTGGTCAAAAAAGAGATGAAAATGGCCAAGCTACAGTATAAAGATAAGGTAGAGGAGGAACTAAAAAATGGTAGTTCACGCTCTGCTTGGAGGGGAATTAAGTCCATGGTCGGAATGCAAGACTCCAAAAAAGGTCTGTCTAACCCCCACAAGCCTGATTCTGTACTAGCAGAGGAGTTAAACCAGTTCTATTTGAGATTTGATTCTCATGATTTCAGTAATGAACTGTCTGAATTCAGAGGTGCCCCTGTGAGCAGTCAGATTCAGATTAATGAAATGGATGTCTGGAGAACATTTGAGCAGACAAATGTGAGGAAAAGCCAGGGGCCTGACTGCATTAGTGGTAAACTACTTAAAGAATGTGGTCTGTTTTAATGTGGCATTTTTTCTCACATTTTCCAACTGTCTTTATCACAGAACTGTGTCCCCAAATTATGGAAAGAGTCCCTTGTAGTACCTGTTGCAAAGGTCCCATCACCAAGGGGGCTGAATGACTACCGCCCCGTGGCATTGACCTCCCTGGTGATGAAAAGCTTTGAGAAAATAGTGAAGCAGAGTTTAGTGGTCATGACCCAGGATGCAATTGACCCACTACAGTTTGCTTATCAGCCCAGGAAAGGTGTGGATGATGCCATAACAACATTACTACACCTTGTTGTTGGGCATCTAGATGGAAATAAAACACATGCACGCTTATGCTTTGTGGATTTTTCATCTGCGTTTGACTGCATGCAGCCACACATTCTGGCTCGTAGACTGCTGAATATGTCCAGTGTTGACTTTGGTACTATATGCTGGCTAGTGGACTTTCTCACCTCAAGATCACAGAGGACCCGTGTTAATAGTACACTGTCTGATGTTCGCTTATGCTCCACAGGATCACCCCAGGGACGGGTCCTGTCCCCCTTGCTGTTTGTACTGTATACAAATGACTGTCAGAGCACACTTCAGTCAAGGTACATTATTAAGTTTGCCGACGACTCTGTCATAGTCAGCCTCCTGCAGGACAAAGAGTTAGACCACGGTCCTGTTCTGGAGAACTTCGTAAAATGGTGCGATGATTCATACCTGGAGCTTAATGGCGATAAAACGAAGGAGATGTACATTGACTTTCGCCGTGATCCCCCTGCCAAAGCACCTATTCTCATTAATGGCTCTGCTGTTGAGATAGTCCGTGATTACAAGTATCTAGGCACAATTTTAGACAATAAATTGACCTTTGATGCCAACACTGACCGTATTTGTAAGAAGGCCAATCAGAGGCTGTTTTTCTTGAGGAGACTGAGGGGCTTTCAGGTTGATAGGACACTGATGAGGATGTTCTATTCATCTTGTATAGAATCTATTTTAACGTATTCCATCACTTCCTGGTTTGGTAACCTCAGTGTGGCTAATAAAAATAGATTGGGTGGTGTAATCAAGGTGTGCCAAAAGACCATAGGCACTACCTTGAACCCCCTGAACCAGATCTATCAGGCCAGAGTCATCCAGAAGGCAAAGGCCATTCTGGTCAACCCTCAGCACCCTCTCTTCTCAGAGTTTAGACTCTTACCCTCAGGATGCAGGTACGCCCCTACTAATAGAAAGGCCAAAAACAACAGATACATAAGATCCTTTGTTCCCTCAGCTGTTTCCTTTATAAATTAGCTTCTTAAACAAGCTTAGCTGCTATGCAGTCACTTTAGTGGGAAGCGACGTGTGATGATTAGTTTTTATTGTGTTACAAATGTTTTTAGTTTTTAGCTCAATGCTTTCATGATGGTTTGTATGTTGTATGTATTTTATGTATTTGTACCTTGTTTTACTGTTGTACCTTGATTTTACTGTTGTACTTCGTTTTTACTGTTGCACCTTGTATTTTACTGTTGAACCTTGTTTTTAATGACTACTGCTGCAAACCAAATTGCCCCTTGGGGACAATAAAGATTTTCTAAGTCTAAGTCTAAGTCTATATTTATACAGGGTATATCCCACCTAACCTTATCCCTGTCCACACACACACAATGCCATCGTTTAAGACCTCCTCCCCTCTACGTCCGCCGGCGCAACGCGACCTATAGTACGCATGTGCGGAAAATGGCAGACGCGCATATATATTACGTCATAGTCACCTCTGACCTGGAAGTGTATCCTTACCCTGTGTTTCAATGTAGCCTATTGCCATATTACTTTGAACAGTAAACCTTGCTTGCCTCACCATCAGCAGCTGTTGGACTATTGTAGTGAATCACACCTGAACCATCATACATGAATCACATCTTTAATGGACGTGTGAAAGTAGACAATGTGATAAAGAACATTTTACAACAATAAATATAGGGATCTAGATATCTGGTCAGGACACTCCTCACTCTTTTGCCTTCACCTTCATTGTCCATTCTTGCAATCCCGCCTGTCCTTGGTGGCTGAAATTGGCGGTCGAACGTGACGGCCGCAACCACTTCAGGGCTTCACAATAGTTATGGAGTACAAAACTAGACGTTGAGTAATCGCTCGACATACATCGCAGACAATAACTGATAGTCTGCTGTGCCAGTCTGAATGCATTACGCTGTTTTCTGTAGTCTTCCCTCGTCCACGGGAGCCCTCATTCTCGTTGTCTCCCCTTCGACAAATGGACAAAGTTTTTCGCTAAGTAGAATCACAGCTGACCTGGACATTCGAAAGTTCTCTTGCCGTTCCTCTGGCACAACACACTCGTTGACAAACATAACCCACCAGGCTGCCGTTCTTCCAGGCCTTATCCAAAACCGTTGCTCAACATTGCTATGTTGCCGTTTGAGATGTGTTGTATCCGAAATAGCTAAAATTGCGCGTTTCCTTCTCTTAAGGTATTCATGTGTGATTTCCATAAGCGTCTGTACATGTACAAACCCCGTTTCTATATGAGATGGGAAATTGTGTTAGATGTAAATATAAACGGAATACAATGATTTGCAAATAATTTTCAACCCATATTCAGTTGAATATGCTACAAAGACAACATATTTGATGTTCAAACTGATAAACTTTTTTTTTTTTTGCAAATAATCATTAACTTTAGAATTTGATGCCAGCAACACGTGACAAAGAAGTTGGGAAAGGTGGCAATAAATACTGATAAAGTTGAGGAATGCTCATCAAACACTTATTTGGAACATCCCACAGGTGAACAGGCAAATTGGGAACAGGTGGGTGCCATGATTGGGGATAAAAGTAGATTCCATGAAATGCTCAGTCATTCACAAACAAGGATGGGGCGAGGGTCACCACTTTGTCAACAAATGCGTGAGCAAATTGTTGAACAGTTTAAGAAAAACCTTTCTCAACCAGCTATTGCAAGGAATTTAGGGATTTCACCATCTACGGTCCGTAATATCATCAAATGGTTCAGAGAATCTGGAGAAATCACTGCACGTAAGCAGCTAAGCCCGTGACCTTCGATCCCTCAGGCTGTACTGCATCAACAAGCGACATCAGTGTGTAAAGGATATCACCACATGGGCTCAGGAACACTTCAGAAACCCACTGTCAGTAACTACAGTTGGTCGCTACATCTGTAAGTGCAAGTTAAAACTCTCCTATGCAAGGTGAAAACCGTTTATCAACAACACCCAGAAACGCCGTCGGCTTCGCTGGGCCTGAGCTCATCTAAGATGGACTGATACAAAGTGGAAAAGTGTTCTGTTGTCTGACGAGTTCACATTTCAAATTGTTTTTGGAAACTGTGGACGCCGTGTCCTCTGGACCAAAGAGGAAAAGAACCATCCGGATTGTTATAGGCGCAAAGTTGAAAAGTCAGCATGTGTGATGGTATGGGGGTGTATTAGTGCCCAAGACATGGGTAACTTACACATCTGTGAAGGCGCCATTAATGCTGAAAGGTACATACAGGTTTTGGAGCAACATATGTTGCCATCCAAGCAACGTTACCATGGACGCCCCTGCTTATTTCAGTAAGACAATGCCAAGCCACGTGTTACATCAACGTGGCTTCATAGTAAAAGAGTGGGGGTACCAGACTGGCCTGCCTGTAGTCCAGACCTGTCTCCCATTGAAAATGTGTGGCGCATTATGAAGCCTAAAATACCACAACGGAGACCCCCGGACTGTTGAACAACTTAAGATGTACATCAAGCAAGAATGGGAAAGAATTCCACCTGAGAAGCTTAAAAAATGTGTCTCCTCAGTTCCCAAACGATTACTGAGTGTTGTAAAAAGGAAAGGCCATGTAACACAGTGGTGAACATGCCCTTTCCCAACTACTTTGGCACGTGTTGCAGCCATGGAATTCTAAGTTAATTATTATTTGCAAAAAAAAAGTTTATGAGTTTGAACATCAAATATAATAATAATAATAATACATTTTATTTATATAGCGCTTTTCTAAAAACTCAAAGGCACTTTACATAGTATAAAATCATAAAATCAGTACACACAGGACAGTTAAAAAGCAGTGGAGGCAGGACAAATTACACATAACATGGGACAAACATGAGAGGACATTACAAGACACAACATATGAATCATATATTAAAAGCAGTTTTGAAGAGGTGAGTTTTGAGATGTGATTTGAATGATGGAAGGTCTGTACAGTCACGGATGTGTTTGGGGAGAGAGTTCCAGAGGGTGGGAGCAGCGATGGAGAAGGCCCTGTCACCCCAGGTCCGGTGCTTGGTTCTGATAGGTGGGGATAGGAGGTTGGCGTCGGAGGAGCGGAGGCTGCGGGAAGGGGTGTGGCGGTGGAGCATGTTGGTGAGGTAGCAGGGGGCCTGGTTGTGGAGGGCTTTGTGGGTGAGGAGGAGGATTTTAAAATGGATACGATAAGGGACGGGGAGCCAGTGGAGCTTCTGAAGGACTGGGGTGATGTGGTCGCGGGAGCGGGTGTGGGTGAGCAGGCGGGCGGCAGAGTTTTGAATGTATTGAAGTTTATTGAGGACTTTGGAAGATGAACCGTAGAGGATGCTATTGCAGTAGTCGAGTCTGGAGGTGATGAAAGCATGGATCAAGGTTTCGGCGGCAGAGAAGGAGAGTGATGGACGGAGACGGGCAATATTTTTTAGATGAAAGAAAGCAGTTCTTGTGATGTTGTTGACATGATGTTCAAAGGAGAGGTTGCTGTCCAGGAGAACTCCGAGGTTGCGGATGTGAGTGGAGGGGGACAGAGTGGATTTGTCGACAGTGAGGGTGAAGTTGTGAGCAGTTTTGGTGAGAGATTTGGGACCGATGATGAGCATATCAGATTTTTCACAGTTGAGCTGGAGGAAGTTTGATTGCATCCGTGATTTTATTTCGGTGAGGCAGTTGGTCAGGGTGGAGTGAGTTACGGTGGTGAGGGATTTGGTGGAGATGTACAGTTGGACGTCGTCAGCGTAGCAGTGGAAATGGAGGTGATGACGGCGGATGATATTACCAAGGGGGAGCATGTAGAGGATGAAGAGAAGTGGACCAAGCACCGAACCCTGGGGGACGCCTTGTGACAGAGGGGCGGTGGAGGAGGTGCAGTTGTTAATGCTGATGAATTGTTGTCGGTTTGTGAGATATGATTTTAGCCAGGAGAGGGCGGTACCAGTGATGTTGAGAGATGATTCCAGGCGGGAGAGGAGGATGGTGTGGCTGATGGTGTCGAAGGCTGCTGTGAGGTCGAGGAGAAGGAGGATGCTGAGGTGGCCGGAGTCTGAGGAGAGGAGGAGGTCATTTGTGACTTTGAGGAGGGCTGTTTCTGTGCTGTGACGTGAGCGGAAACCGGATTGAAATGGTTCGAACAGATCATTGGAGGTGAGGTGGGTGTTGAGTTGAGTGGCGACGGCACGTTCCAGAATTTTTGACAGAAAGGGGAGGTTGGAGATGGGCCGGAAGTTGCTCATGGTGTCGGGGTTGAGTCCAGGTTTTTTGAGGATGGGGGTGACAGCTGCCAGTTTGAGGGTGTGGGGGACTGAGCCAGAACTGAGGGAGGAGTTGATGATGTTGATGATGAGTGGGGAAATGGCTGGGAGGCAGTTTTTTACAAGTGAGGATGGAATGGGGTCCAGGGCCCAGGTGGAGCTTTTCATGCCTGCCATGAGTCTGGACAGCTGGATAGGGGACACGGGAGAGAAGTGAGAAAGGGACTGTGTGGAACAGGGGGGGCAGACAGGCGGGGAGGTGGAGGAAGTGGCGGAGGTGGACAGGTTGCTGTAGATGGTGTCTATTTTATTTTGGAAAAATGAGAGAAAGGCGTTGCACTTGGTGACTGTGAAGGAGTTGGAGATGTTGTCGCTGGGTTTGAGGAGTTTATTTATTGTGGTGAAGAGAGTCTTGGGGTTGGAAGAGTCAGAGTGTATGAGGTTGGAGTAGTAGGTGGACCGAGCTGAGTTGAGGGCATCTTTGTACAGGTGGAGGTGATCAGTGTAGGCTTGTTGATGGACTGTTAAACCGGTTTTCTTGTAGAGTCGTTCAAGTTGACGTTTACGGGATTTTAATTTGTGGAGTTCAGGGGTGTACCAGGGTGCTGAGTGTGTGAAAGTGACTGTTTTGGTTTTGATGGGAGCCAGTTGATCAAGACAGGAGGAGAGTGTATGGTTGTAGTGGTCCACGAGGTCTGAGGGGTTGTCAGGTGACGGGGGAGGGGAGGTGGACATCTGGGTGGCAAGAGAGGCTGAGAGAGCAGAGGGGGAGATGGATTTAATGTTCCGGAAGGATATTTTGCGTGTATCTTTGGGAGTGAGAATGGGGATGTTAATGTCCATAATAATTGCCAGGTGATCAGAGATGTTGAGGTTGAGGCTGGAGAGCTGATTTATTGTGAGGCCAGAGGAGCAGACGAGATCAAGGGTGTGACCACGGGTGTGAGTGGGGAAGTCGATATGTTGTTTGAAATTGTGACAGTGTAGCAGATCCAGGAACTCAGTAGCCGGTTTATTGTTGGAGTCGTTGACATAGAAGTTGAAATCACCCAGGAGAAGAACGGAAGGAGAGATGGAACAGAGCTGGGTCAGAAAATCAGAAAAATCAGAGAGAAAGGAGGGGTTTTGTTTGGGAGGGCGATAAATGACAGCAGTGACAAGAGGAGTGGGGCCGGATAGTTTGAAAGCAGTATGTTCAAATGAAGAAATATCAGGAATGGAAATGGAGGTTGTTTTAATGAATTTTCTGTATATTGTTGCCACGCCACCTCCCCGCCCCTCAGGGCGAGCTTTTTCGATGTAGGTGAAGTTGGGGGGAGTGGTCTGGTTTAGTGAGAAATAGTCCAGGGGTTTGTGCCAGGTTTCAGTGAGACAGAGGAAATCAAGATTATTGTCCGTTATAAATTCATTCAGGATGAGGCTTTTGTTGTTGAGTGAGCGGGTGTTGAACAGAGCCAGTTTCAGGTGGTGTTGCTTTGTGATTGGCTGTGAGGACTGAGGAAGTGGACAGAGATTGGTCAGATTCACATGCTGTTTGTTGTGATGACGTAATGAAGAAGTTGGAGGACGGCAGGAGGACCAGAAGGAAGGAATGGAGTTTGGCGACGAGAAGTTGTATGAAAACATGCGACCTGAGCGACTGTGTGGAGGATGGTTGTTCCAGAGTGTACCAGATTCCAGACTCGGACGCGGGTGGTAGTGGTGGTCTGAGGCGGAGTGGAGCGGCGGCATGGTCCGGGTGGAGAGCGGTAGCAGGAGGCTAACGTTAGCTTGCGTCGAGGAGTCGAGTGACCAGGTAGAGAGGAGGGATGAGCACCCCAGGAGTATCCACGGGATAAGCAACAGCATACTACATCCAGACAGGTAAGCTTGTTGATGAGGTGGTGGTGGAGGTGGTGGTGTCTGAGGACAGAAAACAGCGGTGACCAGTAAACGAGTAATGGTAGAGTGAGCAGCTAGCTAGTTGTTGTTGTTGTAGTAGTTGCTTTAGCAGTTGGCCCGATGGTGCAGGGCAAAACTTACTCGCAGGGGCTCCAAGAGGAGCCCACAGCGGAGAGAAGACACAGACAGTTGTGAGTTGGATCAAAACTTACCGGCAGAGGCCCATATACTGGGCCTGCTGCGTTGGAAAAGCTTCGGTAAGTTGACGTGAAACTTGCTGCTGCTGTCTCGCTGCTGCTGCTGTCTCGCTGCTGCCAAACTACGTTAACATACCAGGCACGTTCTCAGTTGGTCTATCTTGTGTTTGTAGTGCTTTCAACTGAATATGGGTTGAAAAGGATTTGCAAATCATTGTATTTCGTTTATATTTACATCTAACACAATTTCCCAACTCATATGGAAACGGGTTTTGTAGAAGAAGGAGAAACACGGGCATGTCTGGATGATTTGCCTCCATCTTTCCAGTGATTACCTCCGAGTTACGAAACCGGTTATTACGAAGCTGGCTGTGGCGCGTTCTTTCTAACGTCACTGCCTGTCGTTTTGACGTTACTTCCTCTCCGAACTCAGTTTGTAAACGATCAATGAGTCCATACAAAGTTAAGAGCCAGAGATTCCAGAAATAGACGGCGCACTTACCCCTGTAAAAATTATCCAAGATGGGGAACCTTAAACGATGGTTTAGTGTGGCTGACACGGGGCTTAGGCTAAATTATTCGTTTAAGGCTTAGTGTAGACATGGCCTCAGTGTACGAACATTTCATCCATCCATTGACTGATCGATCTCGTCAGCTCAGTGTTGCAGGCTACTTTGTGTGTGTGTGGGGGCAATTTTTTATTTTATATTATTTTTTAGCCTTTTTGCAAAGTTTTTAGTTTTCCCAGCTCAATAAAAGTCTAAAGAAAGATATGGACAAGCAATGTGTGGTTTGAAACATTTAGGAAGTGTCCACAGCGTTGCTGACACTTCCTCCCTCTCCCTTTTGCTGCACACCAAGAAGATTTACCAACAAGTTAAAGCGGATTTTATTTTTTGTATTGCTAATCATTGTAGCAACCTGGATGTTAAAGTAAGGAGTTTTTGACAGTGTGTAACTCACAACTATATTGAGGTTCCACAGGTTAGGACAGGGGTCGGCAACTTAAAATGTTGAAAGAGCCATATTGGACCAAAAATAAAAAATTAAAAAATCTGTTGGGAGCCGCAAAAAATTAAAAGCCTTATATCAGTGTTATAATGAAGGCAACATCATGTAAGTGTCTATATTAGCCAACTACCAGAGGCTGATACAAATATTTGTGGACAGAAATCTTGTATTTAAATTTTTATTGTACTCATTTTTGCAACATTGGAAATCATATTTGTAAAATGGAGGCTTGTCACAGGATGAGATAACTCATCCTGGTATAGGTATAGATGTGTGTGTCAAAGTTTAAGGCAGGGGTGTCAAACTCAAACACAGAGTGGGCCTAAATTTAAAACTGAACAAAGCCGTGGGCCAAGGTTGAACAAATTAACCTTTTAATAGGGACCCAAACAAGTTTTGCATTGAACATTGAACAAGCAAGGCTTATATAACTTTATAGTGACATGCAAAATCGAGTTTCAAAAAATAATAATAATAATTAAAAAATATCAAAGGCATATCAAATAAAATTTAAATACACATTTAATGCCTCTTTTCTATTTGCAGCCTTCTGAGGTAAATATCAAAATAAAGTTTTTTTCACAGGCTAATAATACATTTGAAAATAAAATAACAATAATGAATGAATCAAACATTCAAGCCTTGAAGTAGCAAGAGAAAGTGCATGAAAAAAAACGTTAATTATTGCTCAGTTTGCTACACTGATTTGCTTTAACACTGAATATGGAACAAACAATGCTTATATAACTTAATAGTGCAAAATCAACTTTAAAAAAATAAACGAAAAAACATCAATGGTATATTAAATAAAATTTGAAAAAAAAATTGAATGCCTCTTTTCTATTTGCAGCCTTCTGAGGTAAATAACAACATTAACCTGGTGGGCGTGGGCGGGGTTTGGTAGTAGCGGGGGTGTATATTGTAGCCTTCCCGGAAGAGTTAGTGCTGCAAGGTGTTCTGGGTATTTGTTCTGTTGTGTTTATGTTGTGTTACGGTGCGGATGTTCTCCCGAAATGTGTTTGTCATTCTTGTTTGGTGTGGGTTCAAAGTGTGGCGCATATTTGTAACAGTGTTAAAGTTGTTTATACGGCCACCCTCAGTGTGACCTGTATGGCTGTTGACCAAGTGTGACTTGCATTCACTTATGTGTGTGTAAAACTTCATGTGATATGTGGCTGGGCCGGGAAGCTGTTTGTATGGAGGAAAAGCTGACGTGACGACAGGTTGTAGAGGATGTTGAAGGTAGTGCCTTTAAGGCACGCCCCCAATAATGTTGACCGGGAGAATGGTTGCCCCGGGAGATTTTCGAGAGGGGCACTGAAATTCGGGAGTCTCCCTGGAAAATCGGGAGGGTTGGCAAGTATGAGTATTAGCGGTAAATGCGGTGTTACAGTGGCACCGCCGCTGTATAATACCAGTGGGCCAGCTCTAATGTTAATTTGATATTGCCTCAAGGGCCGAATGAAATTACACGGCGGGCCAAATTTGGCCCGCGGGCCAGAGTTTGACACCCATGGTTTAAGGAAACGGCAGGCTGTCTTCTTCTAATGGATTCATTACAATCTTTGCAAGCTGGATAACGTTTGCTGTCGTCTGGAACAACATGGCACACAAACAACTATGAGAAAATCAGCCAATATTACTTACAGATATTGGGTCATGAGACATGCAAATATAAATTAAATACACAGAGGACATAAGTAAAGGAAATTAAATATACCTACAAACAAGGCATAATGATGCAATCTGTACATACAGCTAGCCTAAATATCATGTTAGCATCGATTAGCTTGCTGTAATGCAGTGACCAACTATGCTTGATTAACACTCCAACAAGTACAATTGTTGTGCATTAACGCACAGCATAACAAGTTTGGTGGACAAAATGAGACAAAGAAGGAGTGGCATAAAACACGTCTTTTCTGTGGCAGCATCGGAGAAAGTTGTACATGTAAACAAACTACGATGAGTTCAAGGATCGCTGAAATTAGTAGGACAAAACGGTGCTTGCCAAATACTCTCATCAGTGAAGCATGTATAACATAAACAGTGGGATTTCTAACAATTAGGAAGGTTTGTGTCATGTTTATCCATTTTCACACATCTCTGAAAGAGGTCCAGGGAGCCACTAGGGCGGCGCTAAAGAGCTGCGAGTTGCTGATCCCCTAGTTAGGGTTACCAATAGTCGGCAACCCATGCTACGCTGCTAGATCACGGATGTCCCACCAATCAGCACCATGCTAAGTCATGTTCAAGGTTGGTTGTCAATGTTAAGCAGTTTTCCGAGCAGGAGATGACTTTTTTTTTTTTTTGATCACCCATTGGTGCAATCGCCCCTTCAACTTTTTTTTATCAGAGCCCGTGGACACATTGAAACACTCATTATACTATTATTGTGAAGTCAATTCTGTGGCTGAAATGGGAAAAAAAAGACAGCTTATATGGCTGAGTGCACACACCCTGCTTATGAATCATAGAAGAAAGTATGTGCTGTTTAATCGATGACACGGTCCAGACATTCATTTACTAAGGGTTTCACATGAAAAGCGAGTTTAAATAGTTTTGCTGTGAGCACTTGAGGAAAACGCACTGCCAGTGTTTTGTGAAATGAGAGCGGTGGCAGGGGACCTGTCCCCTGCATGAGCCCCCTGCTTGTTGTATTGGAGCATCACAATTTCTCACCTGGAGAACCTTTCAAATAAAAAGCCTTTCTCTTTCAAATGCATCCAATATCCAACACAAAGAACTGCTTTCATGTTTACCGCGTGGCGTTATTAAAATGTAGTTGTTCAATGTACCACTGCGGGTGCATTTCATATTACAACGCACACCCCGAGGGCTTGTTGTGTTCACGCCACAAGCAGCACGATACGGTCAGTCGGAGTTGAAAGATACACAATGACCTTTACTCGAGTTGCTAGTATGTAACGTTTATTTTTCAGTTATTTTCTTTTTGTGACATCCATCCATCCATCCATCCATTTCTACCGCATGTCCACACAAAGCAGGCCTGGGCAATTATTTTGACTCAGGGGCCATATTTAGAGAAAAAAATGTGTCTGGGGGCCGGTATATCTATTTTTAGGAACACTTATACAAAACCTCACAATAATGTCTGATTGAATACAAAAAGCGTTATGACAGACCGCCTTAAAAAACGGAATGTAATTTAATTTTTTTTTACTGAATGAGACACCCAGAATGTACATGAAAATAAAGAATGTGGGATTTACACTATACTTAACTATAAACGATAAAACACTGAATATTGACAACATATGAATGTCACACCCCCTCTCGATCGACATATTTTACAATCAAGCAAAACCCAACAAAAATGCAACAAACAGCAAAATATGAATGCCAAGGGTAAAAAAAACCCCACCTACAATCTGATATAATATCACTTTTATTGCAGAACTTTGTTGTAAAAATCTCCTTCCGCGTCTGTCCCTGACACCCGCATTTCAGGCTGGCCGCTCTGGAAACACTCTGTGGAAACGCTCCCCACCCACAGTGATTGGTGCCTCGTCTGAGCTGCTGTGACTTAGATTACCATAGTAACTAATTAGATTACCGTAGTAACTAGTACATCATGCAAAAGAACAGATTCCAACCATTGAAATACTTTGTATAGTTCAAGACTTACGGTAATTTGAAAACATCACTGCACATCATGACAGCTACAGTTTCGATCTTAAAGATCTAAAAAAAATTGTATATAACACTTATACCTCAAAATAGCGCCGCCCTTTGAAATGAATTTAAATCAATTTAATCCGTGCTTTGTACAATCTGGAGAAAAGAACAAACTCAAACAGGTCAGGCAGACCATTTGACAGCTTCTCTATATTTTCATGGATTTATGTCCGCTGTGTGGATGTTGTTTTGGCACAGAAGCTGAATTCTGCTTCGTAGTTGTGCATGCTCACCAAGTCTATTGCACGGTAATTAATAAGAATAATTTACATGTTTTTAATTGTTTGTTTTTAAGATTATAGTGTGTGCCGTCCTTTGCACTCACGTTTTAAGTTCCGGTGGTTGGAGGGCGGGATTGTGTCCATCTCTGGCTGTGGACAATGACTACCAGCAGCAGGGATGCTTGTAACACACATTTATACTCACAGTTTAAAGAAAAACAAAAAGCCAATAGACAACTTGTATCTTAAAATACTCGTAAATTAAAGTACTCGTAAGTTGAATCACCACATTTAAATCAATGCGGTATCAGTAACCGGTATCTGAGCATTGACACCCGTACTCAACGGTACTTTTCTGTGTGTTGAAATGTGTTCATTAATGTTAATTGTTTAAAACATTTGGGGTTTTTTAACATTTAACACTGAGCTGTGCTGTCCATTGTTATCTTGTTTTCCTACACGTCTGTGTCTAATTTGCAGGTACTGCGCTATATTGTATATTAGTAGTCTTAGCATGCAGTTGCAAAACCAACATGTTAGATGGCAGAAGTGTATAGAATACAGCACACATGTCAAACTCAAGTCCTGTTCTGGCCGGCCACATAATTTTTTAGAAATAATGTTCATCAATAAAGCTTTTAATAGTTCTTGTTGAATGTAGTTGATTCTGACATAAATAATGCATATCTTCTAAACTTGTATATTTTCTGATAATGCAACAAAATCTTCCAAGCAGTTGTTTAAAAAAAATTAAACACACACATACGTGTTTAGGACTTATAACATACACGTGACATTTTGGTACATGCCTTTCCAATGGTCCTAGAGGCCTGGGAATCAGACTCATAGTGACTCATAATTTTAGGAATACAGTGATCTATTGAGACTTTTGCAACTCTGTTATTTTTTTCCAAACCTGATTTTTATGCTACATTTGAGGATCTTGTCAGGTTAATGTGACATATATGACGCCTTCTGGTGGCTCCTCCTCATGCACGTTAATTGAAAATCATTAAATGAAGGGTAAAAGCTGTAGGTTCGATTTTGTACCAGTTAGTAGTTCTGATATTGAGAAATTGTTGTCATCACTGCCATCTGATAAACCTGCTGGGACAGACATGCTAGATGGCAAATTGTTAAGAGTTGCGGCATGCCATGTATCAACTCCGATTTGTCATATATTTAATAAGTCATTAAGATATGGAGTCTGTCCTGGGGTTTGGAAGGAGGCCAAGTTCATCCCTCTACCCAAGGACAAAAAGAAAGATTTCACTGGTAAAAACAGTAGACCAATAAGCATACTTCCTCTTCTTAGTAAATTGATGGAAAAAGTTGTTCTCAAACAAATTCAAGATTACTTTAGCTATAACAAACTGATGTCGTGTTCCCAGCATGCTTACAGGCAAGGTCACTCAACATCTACTGCTCTAGTTCAGCTGACTGATGACTGGCTGTCACAAATAGATGTCAAGAAGATGGTTAGTACAGTCCTGATTGACTTTAGTGCGGTATTCGATGTCGTAGACCACGACTTAATGATCTCCAAACTGAGAAAATATGGTTTTAATAGTACATCACTGTGGAAGTCTTGCTCCCCAGGGTTCCTTGGATCACCACAGACAGCTTCGGTCATATTGGCACACAATGATTTATTTTTCAATAAATTGTTCTTTATGCTTTTCAGCAAGTGTCCGTCACTCTCAGTGAGCACACAAATGGTTTTTCTGCAGCCTTTCGCTCGTGCTCCGCTGCCAACTCGCCACCTTCAACGACCATCCACCCCCTTCTCCTTCCCGACTGCTCCCTTTAACAGAGCGACAGGTGATCAGACAAACACTCTCAGCTGTGTCATCTACGCACCTGTCGCTAATCTCGAAGCCGGTCCTGGCACATCCCGCCTTGCTGCAGTCCCGCAGGCCACGCCCCTCACATACCTCCACCGCCAGACTCAGGCCGGGACGCCGTCCGGCCGCGCCCACTTCCCCCCCGCCCCCCCCGTGAGGGAGCGGGAAAGGAAGTCCGCCACGGCCATCTGTACACCCGGTCTGTGAATCACTCTGAAGTTGTAGGGTTGCAACGCTAGATACCAACGGGTGATCCGCGTGTTGGCATCTTTCATGCGGTGGAGCCACTGGAGGGGCTTGTGGTCCGAGCAGAGGCTGAACGAGCGCCACAGGAGGTAGTATCGGAGGGCCCCGACTGCCCACCTGATGGCGAGGCACTCCCTCTCCACTGTGCTGTACCTTGCCTCCCTTTCGGACAGTTTCCGGCTGATGTATAGGATGGGTCGGTCGACGCCCTCCACCTGCTGGGACAAAACCGCTCCCAGACCTCTGCCCGACGCGTCAGCCTGCAGACAAAACGGGAGAGAAAAATCAGGCATGTGCAGGACCGGCTCCTCGCAGAGGGCCTTCTTAACCCTCTCAAACGCCTGCTGGCACTGCTCAGTCCACTGGACCAGATATGGAGCACCCTTTCGGGTGAGGTTAGTTATTGGGCTGGTCAGGTCCGCAAACCGGTGGATAAACCTCCGGTAGTAGCCCGCCAGACCCAAAAACTGCCTCACCTCTTTTTTCGTCTTGGGGTTTGGGCAGGCCGCAATTGCCGCTGTTTTATCTACCTGCGGCCGCACCTGTCCCCCTCCCAAGTGGTACCCCAGATACTGTACTTCCCTCCGGCCAACTGCACACTTCGCCGGGTTGGCGGTGAGCCCTGCCTGCCTCAGGGACTCGAGCACCGCCCCCACCCGCTGCATGTGTTCTTCCCAGCCGCTACTCTGGATGATGACGTCATCCAGGTAGGCGGCCGCGTATGCAGCGTGGGGTCGCAGCACCCGGTCCATGAGGCGCTGGAACATGGCGGGCGCACCGAACAAGCCAAACGGAAGTGTCACAAATTGGTACAAACCTTCCGGAGTGGAAAAGGCCGTTTTTTCCTTGGACTCTGGTGACAAGGGAATCTGCCAGTAGCCCTTGGTTAAATCGACCAGCTCGTCGACCAGAGGCATTGGGTACACGTCAAACCGTGATACTTCGTTCACCTTGCGGTAATCCACACAGAACCGCACAGACCCATCCTTCTTCCCTACCAGAACGATGGGGCTGCACCACGCACTGTGGGATTCTTCTATTACCCCCAATTCCAGCATGGATTTTAATTCCTCCCGAACTACTTTGCGTTTGTGTTGGGGGAGCCTGTATGGCCGAGATCGCACCGTAACCCCCGGGCTGGTCTCAATATGATGCTGGATGAGATTCGTGCGCCCGGGCCGAGAGGAGAACACATCAGAAAAGCGCCGCTGCAGCTTGGCAACATCCGCTCTCTGCGCTAACGTGAGCTGGTTGTCACAGGGTAGGGGAGGGGCCGTGACAGAGCGCGGGATCTCTGGTCCCAGCTCCTCCTCCTCCTGCACTACTGTCACCATGGAAACAGGCTCCGCCTCCCTCCATGATTTCAGTAGGTTTAGATGGTAGATTTGAGTGTCTCCGCCCCGGTCCGAGCGTCGAACCTCGTAATCCACCCACTTGCCGTGTGACCTCGAAGGGTCCCTGCCACCTCGCAAGTAATTTTGAGCTGGATGTTGGGAGTAATACAAGTACTTTTTCTCCCGGTGAAAATTTTCTTAGCTGGGTCCCCCTGTTATACGTGCGTTGCTGCCATTCCTGGGCGCGGAGCAAATTCTCCCGTGATAAGTGCCCCACCGTGTGGAGTTTTGCTCGCATGTCCATAACGTACTGAATTTCGTTCTTGCTGGAGCTTGGACCCTCCTCCCAACTTTCCTTAATCACGTCCAACACCCCGCGCGTTTCCTGCCGTATAATTACTCAAACGGCGCAAAGCCTGTGGAGGCTTGGGGTACCTCCCGCATCGCAAACATTAGGGGATCCAGCCATTTATCCCAATTTGGTTTGACCTTGTGCGTAAACTTACGGATCATGGTTTTTAGCGTCTTATTTAGCCGCTCCACCAGCCCATCTGTCTGTGGGTGGTACACGCTGGTGCGGATCGCTTTAATTCCCAATAACTCGTACAGTTCCTTTATCGTGCGTGACATAAAGGACGTGCCCTGGTCAGTCAGAATCTCTTTCGGGATTCCAACTCGGGAGATGACCTGAAACAGGGCGTGCGCTACACTCTTTGCAGAGATGGAGCGCAGAGGCACTGCTTCGGGATAGCGCGTTGCATAATCCACCAGGACTAACACAAAGCGATATCCCCGTGTGCTCGGGTGGAATGGTCCGATGAGGTCCATAGCCATTCTTTCGAAGGGGACCTCCATGAGCGGCAATGGGCGCAAGGGCGCCTTTGGAGTGGCCGCCGGGTTCACCAGCTGACAGTCCGGGCAGGCAGCGCACCAGCGGCGCACGTCTGCTCGGATGCCCGGCCAATAGAATCGGACCATGACCCGATCGAGTGTTTTATTATACCCCATGTGGCCAGCCATGGGACTGTAGTGCGACGCCTGGAAAACCATTTCCCGGCGGCGTTTCGGCACCAACAACTGGGTGATTTCCTCTCCTGTTTGAGTGTCACGGCTCACTCGGTATAATCTATCTCTAATAACTGAGAAGTGAGGAAATACCCGCGCTGTTCCCGGGCGCACCAGCTGACCGTCGATGTAATCCACCTGGTCCCAGGCCGCGCGCAAAGTCTCATCACGGGACTGCTCGAGGGGAAAATCCTCCGTAGGGTGCCAGTGGGGGGCCGGGGGGGCCTCCCGCGAAGCCCCCGCTGTTTCCCGCTCGGCAGTGTCGGATGGACTCGCGTCGCCACTGAGAACCGCGTGGACACTCCCCTTTCCTACGGTCCGTGAACGCACCCCCACACATTGTGTCAGTAAACGGTTAAACCCCGGCCAATTTATGCCCAAAGTTACGGGGTGCGAGAGGTGCGTACTTACAGCTACCTCGACCCTATGCTTTTGTCCCTCATACCAAATTTCTACTGGCACCATAGGGTACTCATGCACATCCCCATGAACACACCTGATTTTTAGCCGTGTTGCATGCCTCAAAGCCCCGGGTCGAACCAGGTTATGGTGGATCATGGTCTGCCCGCAGCCCGAATCCACCATTGCCTGGTATGTACTCCCTTGTATCGTTACCTTGATACCATACGTCTCACCAGGGCCGGGGGAGGGCACTGAAGGGCCGGCCACCCTGGCCACGCGCCCCACCTCCACCTGCTGAGGTCCCTGACGCGCGTGACCGGGCCGCCCACGCCTCCAGCACGCCTGCCCAAGCGTTTGAGGGGCCTTCTGCACGGGAGATGTTCTGGGGGAAGCAGCTGGGACCTGCGAAGAAAGAGCAGAAGGAGAGTTACACGGGCTAAGGTGGGGAATGTGCTTACGCTCTCCTTCTTATGTCGCACGCTCTGTCCGTGCGCCGTTGGTGCCGGTTGCGCCTCGCGGTGGACGGCCAGGTGGTCCTCGGCGAGGGTCACCGCAGCTGCCAGGTCCCGGGGCCGGTGGTACCGGACCCAGTTGGCCGTCTTCGTCGGGATCGCCTCCAGGAACTGCTCCCGGATGATCTGGTCCAGCAGCCTGTCATCTCCTTCTCCCAGCTGCAGCCAGCGCGTCGCTGCGTCCCGGAGCCGCTGACCAAAGGTGAATAGCCGGTCCTCCTTTCCCAGACGCATGGACCGGAACCGGCGCCGGTAATCTTCGACGGTGCCTCCCGTCCGGTCCAGCACCGCCTTCCTCAGGTCCGTGAAGCGCATTCTGGATGCCGCTGGCAGGCTGAGCGCTGCACGCTGCGCCTCCCCAGTCAAGGCGGCAAGAGCCGCACCCCCCACTCTTCCTCCGGCCACGCACATGCTCTTGCCGTGGCCGCAAAAATGTCCAAAAAGGCATGGGGTTCCTCTTCCTCCCCCATGCGATGTATGGTGACAGCCGTCGGTATCGGCCGTGCTCCGCCCATCTGGTCCGCCAACGCCCGCAGGACCTCGCACTGTTGGCGGGCTACCTCGAGCTGTTGGCGGCTGCTCGCTGCCACCTTAGCGAGCACGCCCGCGAGAGCCGTCAGGGGGTCGTCCTTCCCCACCTCCGGTGGTCCAGCCAGGTTGGGCGCCAAATTGTGGAAGTCTTGCTCCCCAGGGTTCCTTGGACAGCTTCGGTCATATTAGCACACAATGATTTATTTTTCAATAAATTGTTCTTTATGCTTTTCAGCAAGTGTCCGTCACTCTCAGTGAGCACACAAATGGTTTTTCTGCAGCCTTTCGCTCGTGCTCCGCTGCCAACTCGCCACCTTCAACGACCATCCACCCCCTTCTCCTTCCCGACTGCTCCCTTTAACAGAGCGACAGGTGATCAGACAAACACTCTGTTGTGTCATCTACGCACCTGTCGCTAATCTCGAAGCCGGTCCTGGCACATGTGAAGTGAAGTGAATTATATTTATATAGCGCTTTTCTCTAGTGACTCAAAGCGCTTTACATAGTGAAAACCCAATATCTAAGTTACATTTAAACCAGTGTGGGTGGCACTGAGAGCAGGTGGGTAAAGTGTCTTGCCCAAGGACACAACGGCAGTGACTAGGGTGGTGGAAGCGGGGATCGAACCTGCAACCCTCAGGTTGATGGCACGGCCACTCTACCAACCGAGCTATACCGCCCCCCACATCCCGCCTTGCTGCAGTCCCGCAGGTCACGCCCCTCACAATCACTTTTTTGGATGTTGAGTTATCTATCAGGAAGATCACAGAGTGTGTTTTAATGGTAGAACGCAAGTACAATTACTGCGGCGTGCCTCAAGGAAGCTGCTTAGGTCCTTTACTCTTTATTATTTTTACTAATGATCTTCCCTGTGTTACAACAAACACCAATATGGTTACGTATGCAGATGACACAACTCTGTACAGTACTGCTTCTACATTAAATTATCTAGAAAATAACTTAAATCAGGACCTCGAGAGAGTGTCACGCTGGGAAAATCATTGATCCACTGGGCCTTAAAACAAGACTTGTCACATCTAGATTCAGTTTTAGGATTACGTCTCGCTCTTCTTTTGGACATGATATCTACATCATGTTTTGATGCGCCTAACAAATCCACACATAAAAATGAAAAAAGTCAGTGACAGAAAAATAAAACAAAGAACTAAATAAACCCTTGAAAAATCTGTTAAGTTTAGGCTCAGTGAAGGCATGAAGCTTTTCAAACAAAGTACTAAGATAACAATAACAGTAACATGCTTATGAGACAGCACTTATCAGCTTGAAATATTTGTATTTGAGAAAGGGTATAAACAATTTGAACAACTCTAGTCTAGTCTGTCTTGTTTAAAATTAAGAAAAAGTGTACTTGCATAATCTTCCATGCAGCCCTTATTGTCCTTCATCTTAATTGGTAACAATTTACAAAGTTAAATGCCTTTGCCTAGGCCCAGACCTGAAATGCTCTATTTAACCTCATAAAATTACCCTTTGATTTTACATGAATCAGTAGTACCTATAAAAGTTCTGAATTCGGTTCCTATCCCTAGTTACCACTGTTGTATGTGCAGTGATACCTTTACCGAGATGAATGGACATTTCTGGCAACTGACAAACAAACACGTTTCGTTATGCATGAGCTTTGACCCCTTAAACCTCATTTGAAATCAACACTGACTTTGCATTGACCTCAAACATTTGAATCATTCAGATCTCATTCAAAATCACTAGCTTTTAAGGATACTTTGTGGATAAATGGTGTAGGAGTTGTTCAGGTATTATGCTAGTATCAATTGATTTGTAAACTTTAAAATGATTTCTGTGAGACAACAAATACGGTTGCGACTTGAGACATTATATCATACCATCCATCCATCCATTTTCTACCGCTTGTCCCTTTCAGGGTCGCGGGGGGTGCTGGAGCCTATCTCAGCTGCATTCGTACCATACGCTGTATAATGAAAATATGTCTTACATACACAAATTATATTGGAACTTTGCAGTGCCCTGGAGAGAATTCAGGCCATGTATCATAACTAACACGACTTGGACCCTTGGTGTCATCCTCCTGTCTAGTTGCACTCTGCGTGTCGGGGTGCCATGACAAATAAATACATTGCGTTGATGGCTCGGGCAGAAGTATCTCACTGCCAATGCGGATCAATGACCAACGTCTCGAGAAAGAGACACCATTCTATTGGGATAATAGCTTTGGGAAAAACAAGGTGAGGAAGGTAATATAAAACAGAAGTGCTCTGGACAGTCATACCGTGGTGCTGTCGTGGGAATAACATCTAAATTGCTTTCTGCTCTGTGCTCGTGTTGACATTGTGTTCTAGCGGCGGGGATGACTGCACTGTCGACAGAGATAAAGGAATGTTTTCGGGCCTTTTGTGTGCTTCTGTGCTTGTTGCTACACTGTGGTGATTTGTTAACCAAACAGGATTGTACATTAGCAGCACCTGTGTGACAGATCATGGTAATCTGTACAAAATGTCACTTTGACGAGCACAAGAATCAGCCTGGCACACCTGCGAGTGTTCTTGGTACAACGGAGAGGTTGGATGTACTACTGTTGGAATATTGTTGCAAATGTACACTTAAATGTATTAATTATACCCTCTTGAACTTTTATGACTTCACACTTATTTGATTAAGCAGACAATGGAGCTGCTTCTTTGACCTTCAGTCCTGATAACTATACTATATATTGTTTTGGAGACATTGATGTGTGTTCTGACCAATCAATGGTAAAAGGCTGAAAAGAATGATGATTCAGTCTAACCTCAAGGTTTAAGCTCTCCTCCAATAGAACAAAGGTCAAATTCTTAGAAAGGAGGAACTAGCCTTAGATATTAATATTTTTAAATCATAATGTTATTTAACTATACATACTTTTGACACAAATGCCCCACGTCAATAGCCTTGATCTGGACCCCGCCCTCAAACTCTCATTGCTTCTTTTTCCTTGGGCTCGCTACCACCCTTGTGAAACCATTGACTCTTTGACCGAGTGGACTTGCATGCTTTTTTACTATAATGAGAGTAAAGAATCCTTCATTGGGGCTTCACAGAAGCTTATCTGTGGAGGCCCCTTTCATAGTGTTTATGTACGTAATCGACAATGCTGCAACATTTCCCTCTGTTTTGTTTGATAAATGCTTGTGAAATCTTCCGGGAGACCCAACTCGGACTGTTTAACAAAATAATGCGGACAGAGTCTATGGCAATACTCAAGACCTGACGCTTTTCTGAGATCTGACACTTCACTGTTTTAGGATGTCCTGAAATGTACACTGTAGGCCAGGTTATGAATAGCTATGGTAAATTTAATGGTACACTGAAGCCTCTTAAAGAATGACCGAAAGGTTCTTAGTCACCTTCCTGACCGAGAGGTTCTTAGTCACCTTCCTGACCGAGGTTTATCTCTCTTAGTCTAATCAGTTTGACCGAAGAGGCAGCTCTGATTAACCATGGTGGTTCCAAACACGATCGTTTTACGAATGACGATCATTAGAGATGGGCGATATGGCCTAAAATTTACATTTATTGCAATCCCTTGTAATAACGAACCCTAGGAACACAATAATACACAGTTTAGCATCATCATCATTAATAATAAACAAAATTGAGAGAGAAGACTATAAGAATATCAATGTAAACTAGGGATAGGAGATATGGCATGCATCTATATAGCCTCTTGCAATAATGATATCACAATGTAATATTTGGCACCCAAATAAATGTTGTCTATCTGTGTTGACCCTGCGATACACCCTGGTTACTGCAGTTGGGGTAGACTCCAGCACCCCCGCGACCCCGAAAGGGACAAGCGGTAGAACATGGATGAATGGATGATTCTAGAACAATTTTAAAAGGAGTTACAAAGGCTCCTATTTAGCTGCTGACACGTACGTTGTTTTCACTTGTTTTATTTGATCAATACTCTTATTAATCTACTTGCTAATGTAACTGGGGCCAGTCAGTGTGACTGCGCCAGGCGAACATTCGTAAACCTCATTCTTCGACAACTTCAAAGAGTGTGCTAGCCGCTTAGTTAACCGTTTGGGCTTTTAGCCTAGTGGGTAGCACACTTACTACTAAATCGTCATGCCTCCCTCGGAGCACTGGCAGTACAGGCAAGATCAATATACAACTCAGAGCCGCTTTACCAATTTATTGCTAATACTTGATACACAAATTCAAGAAAGTCACCAAAATCGATCGATTAGGGATTGGAGATTATATAATGCAGCCTCTTGAAATAATATATATCACATTCACAATACATTATTTGGCATGTGAATGATAATAGAACCATTTCAAGTAAAGGCTCCGAATTTAGCTGCTGGCGTATGCGGTAACATATTGCGTAATTTTCAGTTGTATTTTCTCAAAACTATTAATCTATTTGCAGAGTCACTGTTGTTGGTCACATTTAGTTGTAACATATGTGTCTATCCACACTTCTGTAAAACTGTCCTAAGCACTTATTCTTCTGTTGTTTAAAGCCAGCTTAGTAGCATGCCTTCTTCTATCGGGCTCTCAATGTGTAACATGTTTAGCCTCGTCCACCGGTGATAATGTGAGATTTAAGATACTAATAAATGTACCGTATTTTCCGCACCATAAGGCGCCCCGTGTTATTAGCCGCACGTTTAATGAACGGAATATTTCAAAACTTTGTTTACCTATTAGCCGCCCCGTGCTATTAGCCGCATCTACGCTACGCTAAAGGGAATGTCAACAAAACAGTCAGATAGGTCAGTCAAACTTTAATAATATATTACAAACCAGCGTTCTAACAACTCTGTTCACTCCCAAAATGTAATGTACAAATGTGCAATCACAAAAATAGTAACACTCAAAATAGTGCAGAGCAATAGCAACATCAATAACTCAACGTTGCTCATACGTTAGTGTCACACGACACACAAAACAAACATTTAAAGCTCACTTTCTGAAGTTATTACTCATCCACAAATCCCTCGAATTATTCTTCTTCGGTGTGCTTCACTTGTTTTTTCACACCATCTGTGATGTGGACGCGCATGCAGTCGTAGATCAACAGGAACGGCGCTGCGTGAAAAAAGTCACCCGGTGTCTTCGCGTAAACGTCTATCAACCACTCGCTCATCTTTTCTTCATCCATCCATCCCTTCGAGGTAGCTTTTATGATGACGCCGGCTGGAAAGTTCTCTTTTGGCAAGGTCTTCCTTTTGAATATCACCGTGGGCGGAAGTTTCTGGCCGTTAGCATGGCAAGCTAGAACCACAGTAGGACGACTTCTCATTCCCTGTGGTGCGAATATTCACCGTACGTGTTCCCGTTGTATCCACAGTGCGGTTCACATGAATATCAAAAGTCAGTGGAACCTTGTACGCGTGTCTCTTAGTAGGAGACATTTTGTTGTCTTTACAGAAATACACAAATGAAATGAAACGTAATATCCGCGCGCTTCTTCTTCTACGGGGGCGGGTGCTCACCTTGGCGGTTGCTTACAGTAGAAGAAGAAGCGCTTCCTCTTCTATGGGGGCGGTTGCTTACCGTAGAAGAAGAAGCGCTTCCTCTTTTACGGGGAAAAAAGATGGCGGCTGTTTACCGTAGTTGCGAGACCTAAACTTTATGAAAATAAATATGAATATTAATCCATATATAAGGCGCACCGGGTTATTAGCCGCACTGTCTGCTTTTGAGAAAAATTGTGGTTTTTATGTGCGGCTTATGGTGCGGAAAATACGGTAGTTTGTTTTCCATAGTGGATGTGACTATTAGCTTAACGGCGCGGCTCCACACTGCGTATGGAGACACATAATTAGCTGCTAGCCACTTGTCAGCTGGGGGACTGAAAATAGATCCAGTGGGCCCCATTCAGCAACCATTCTTAAAAGCAAATTTCGATCTTAGGCCCACTTACAACGTTTTTAAGGAGATTTTTGTATTCACCAATATTCTTAGCTTGGATTTGTTCGTAGGTAAGAACAAAATCTACGAGTGCTCCAGAGCGCTCTTAGGGTGGCCTATTTGTTCTTAAGTGTGACAAGTTCCTTACTTCTATTGTCTAATGTTAAATTAATATCATATATGTGACAATCATTGGTGCTTTAACTTATATATATTAAGTTAAAGTACCAATGTACACACACACACACACACACACACACACACACACACACACACACACACACACACACACACACACACACACACACACACACACACACACACACACACACACACACACAATGGCAATGCTTTTGCTGCTACTGCAAGATGCCACAGATCGTGCCCTGGGGAGGGACCGCATATTTCACAACCATGTAGACCTATTTGCCCGAAGTGACAAATATTTATTCAAACGCTTTAGGCTACCGAGAGCTGTCCCCCCTTTCTTAAACATACGTTTTGACATTATGTATTTCCCCCGCGGGATAATACTGTCACAGTTCAATTAAATGTGGAACAGAGGAACCCAAGGATGCAGATGGATTGTGAGTAAATAGTTCTTTAACAAAAAGGCACTCACAACAATGATCCAAAAATAGAAGATAACAAAAAGCGACGGTGCGAAAAAGACAACACAAAAAGAGCACTGTGACAAAAATAACAAAAGCTAATATACAAAGCTAACTAAACTTGGGTCGGAGTTGCAAGACGTGCAAACTAACATAGTACATACCAAGCTGGATGGCACCGGAAATAGCCAAGAAGGTTAGAAGCATAAATACAAGCAGCATAGGGATCTTCATACAACAATAGTTAAAGAGTGGAATAGCCGAGTGCCATCCAGCTGACAAGGTGCTGCTTAAGTAGTGCTGGTGAAATTGGACACAGCTGTGCACGTCTCACAGCTCCGCCCACAGGGAAACACAGGAACTCTGAGGAAGACAAAAAGAACCAGGTCTGCTGCACCAACAAAGGAAAACTGAGCATACAAACCACAAGGTGGCAGCAGGCGGTGACAGTATTCCCCACCCCTAATCAACAGACACCACCTGGCGGGCCTCCTGGTTTACCGGGAAATGTATGATAAAAATCAGAAATTAGAGATATATCAATAATAAGGGACCGTGAAATCCAGGAGCGATCCTCGGGGTCAGAAACTACACCTCCCTGCCTCGCTTCCTGGCGTCCAGAATCCAGGACTGAGGAAGGATAGTCTGTGGGGGAGTGTCTTCTGTAGGAGGAGAGAACATCCTCGACAAGGCGTCAGGTTTACCATTGAGTGAACCCAGGCGAAAAGTGATGCAAAAGTCAAACCTTGTAAGGAACAGGGGCCACTGAGCCTGGCGGGGATTGAGACGTTGGGCAGAGCGGAGGTAGACTAGGTTCCGATGATCAGTATAAATGATAAAGGGGTGTTAGGCACCTTCCAGCCAGTGCCTCCATTCTTGAAGGGCGAGGACCACTGCAAGAAGCTCTCAGTTCCCGATGTCATAGTTCTTCTCTGCAGGCGAAAGGCGTTTGGAGAAGAAGACGCAGGGGTGCAGCTTCTGATCAGAACTGGAATGCTGGGACAAAACAGCCCCTACCGGTGTCAAATGTGTCCACCTCACCAAAAAATGGGAGATCAGGATTAGCGTGAACTAACACAGGAGCTGAGGTAAAGCGACATTTAAGGCGCAGGAAAGCTTGGTCAGTCGCCAAAGACCACACAAAAAGAACCTTAGAGGACGTTAATTTAACGCTTGGGCTACTTTGCTGAAGTCTCTAATAAAACGTCGGTAGAAATTAGCAAACCCCAGAAACCTTTGCAGCAGCTTCCTGGAGGACGCCGTAGTTGGTAATCTTCCCTGCAGAAGGTCTCTGGTGGACGCGGAACGGCCCCCAGTAGGCCGCGCAGGACAGCGAACAACGACGTGGTCCGCAACGGAGGAGGACCCATGGCGTGTAGCGAAGAGGCGGCTGCCTGCCTCTCGTTCCCTCACACGGTGATCGAAGACGCTGCGCTGCTCAGCGGAAAATAGGGGTATGCTGGAACGAAGTCCGGGTTTACTCTCACACACCTCCATAGCCCAGCTTGCTGCTCTTCCAGCCAGCAAACTAAGTATATATGCCACACGGGCGGAGTCTGTAGTATATGTGTGAGGCTGCTGTGCAAAAACTAAAGAGCATTGATATAAAAAAATGTCTGCATTGTCCAAAGTCCCCCTCATACCTGGGCGGATGTGGTGCGCTGGGCTCCCGGGTAGGAAAAAACGATGTCGAGGCCACGGGGTAAGAAGAAGCTGCAGGTTGAGCAGCCTCTGAGTCTGAGAGCGGGTGAGGGACAAACAGGCGTGTATGCATCTCCTGCACCAGTGTGGTCAGGTTCAACAAAGCTTGTTCGTGATCACTCATTCGCTGGCCATGAGTCCTGAGGGCCAGCTGAATCTGATTCTCATCTGCGGGTTCCATAATCGACTCGGCTATTCTGTCACAGTTCAATTAAATGTGGAACAGAGGAACCCAAGAATGCAGATGGATTGTGAGTAAATACTTCTTTACTTAACAAAAAGGCACTCACAACAATGATCCAAAAATAGAAGATAACAAAAAGCGACGGTGCGAAAAAGAGAACACAAAAAGAGCACCATGACAAAAATAACAAAAGCTAATATACACAGCTAACTAAACTTGGGTCGGAGTTGCAAGACGTGCAAACTAACATAGTACATACCGAGCTGGATGGCACTGGAAATAGCCAAGAAGGTAAGAAGCATAAATACAAGCAGCATAGGGATCTTCATACACCAAGAGTCGAGGAGTGGAATAGCCGAGTGCCATCCAGCTGACAAGGTGCTGCTTAAGCAGTGCTGGTGAAATTGGACACAGCTGTGCACGTCTCACAGCTCCGCCCACAGGGAAACACAGGAACTCTGAGGAAGACAAAAAGTAAGAACCAGGTCTGCTGTACCAACAAAGGAAAACTGAGCATACAAACCACAAGGTGGCAGCAGGCGGTGACAAATACGAATTTCTCTTCTGTAATCTGTTTGTGTTTTCTTCGTGTGTTTGACGTTTGGCTTTTCCGCCGGAATTGTGCCCTTATATGAGGAATTAAGGGCGCTTACCTATGAAAATGACGGAATTAAGGGTGTTTACATATGCATATTGGGGAAATAAGGGCTTGTTTATATGCATAATATGATAGACACGCACGCGCTAACCATTTGGCATTCAGAAACTTAAGAACAGAAGGTGGGAACAATTTGGGCGTTTAAGAACACGTCAGGAATTTGAATGGACTCCTCTTAGGAAATCACGTAGGAAGAAAGATAAAAGGAAAAGTTAGGAACTTATTGCTGAATGGGGCTCGGTGTCAGCCAGAGGTGATTGACGTTTGTGATCGGCGTTAAAAGGCATTAATCCCCAATGGCAATCACACACTTTTCAGTGGCGGATTGATGGCACATCTCTAAAAAATAACCTTAAATCTACAGTACAATAGTAAACTTAGATATGTTGAAAATATGTACTCTAATAGACGCTGTACTACAATTAGCAACAAGCAAATTTGTTTTTTTAATACAAATTTAGCTTGTTCCTCAAATACAATGTGTTGTGGTGTGTCATTAAGTGCAAATAACGTCATTCAGGTATTGTTTGCTACTGAATATCAACTGCAACATGGATAAATAATTGTATGCGATACTACAAATTAGTAGAGTATCGTTACAGGTGCAGTATTCAAAATAATACAATATAATGTACTGCAAACAGCTACAGCACTTTTATGAAGTAATGTAATAATAATGTACAGCACTTAAAACCTTTAATACATCAGTATGTAAAATGACATTATGGAATAGATTAAGCGAGGACATCAAACAATGTACTAATATGATCCAGATTAAGAAACTGTTCAAACACAAAGTGTTCACAAAGTACAAAGAATAAGAATCTCAACAAACATTTTGAACTCTATTTTAAAAAATAGATAATCTTATTCATCTCATTGGAGAACCAAACATTACTGAACTATCTGTTCATGACAACGTTACTTATTGTTTATGTATTTAATAAATATTTACTTACTCATTGTATATGAATTAATTGATTTACTCATTTATTTATTCACCGTTGTGTTACAAATAGAGAACAACAAATGGGTTAAAAAACTGCTATGATACGTAAGGGGGAAGAATTAAAAAAGCTTTGCTTCTTCCTAATCCTTTTCGGACATGCTGCAATTAAACAACTAGAAATATGTCATATTTTACATTGTAATTGTGTACATGTTCGAATTAAACTGACAACAACCAACCTTGGAGAGTGGACTTCTATGGTACATCCGTCTTGATGCTTTGCCGTCAAACACACCATCAGCGGCTTTCTCATATTTTCATGGATACATGTTCGCTGTTTTAATATTACTTTAATATTTTTGGCTAGCATTAAACTCATTCTGCTTCGGTATAGTGCTCACTAGCAGTCATCAGCATCAAGTCGACTAAACAGTCGATTTTTAATGATTTCTTTCTTGAATTCGATGAATATCATCTGCTTCTTCTTCTCAGCACTATCCTTCAGTTACTTATTTCAAAACAAACTGTTATGTCAATCTCTATTCGCTGTGCCAACAAGCACTGGGGAGGCTGTGAGTAACACGGTTGAGAATAAGTAAGCTTTTCCTTGTAAAGGCTATTATTTAATTGCCTACAATCCCAAGTAGGTGAACTCAGTCATATGATAAAAACTTGCAGTTTAGTGCGTAGGCAAAGCCAGTTATTTTCTGTGCATTGTCAAAACTTTGGATATGACGATAAGTTCACTGCAGTGTGCTGTGTGGGCTGGTTGGACTGACAACATTGTTCTGTCTGCAGAGGGCAACCTGAAGGCCAGGCTGGCTGCTCTTATGGACTATTCTTGCAAACTCGGCTCAACAACATTTATGCAACATTTTGACCTCCACAGTCTCTCTCTATTTGTTACACTCAACTATCCAAACTATCCATCCATCCATCCATTTTCTACCGCTTGTCCCGTTCGGGGTCGCGGGGGGTGCTGGAGCTCTATCTCAGCTGCATTCGGGCGGAAGGCGGGGTACACCCTGGACAAGTCACCACCTCATCGCAGGGCCAAAACAGATAGACAGACAACATTCACACACTAGGGCCAATTTAGTGTTGCCAATCAACCTATCCCCAGGTGCATGTCTTTGGAGGTAGGAGGAAGCCGGAGTACCCGGAGGGAACCCACGCAGTCACGGGAGAACATGCAAACTCCGCACAGAAAGATCCCGAGTGCAGGTTCGAACCCAGAACCTTCGTATTGCGAGGTAGACGCACTAACCCCTCTCCCACCGTGCCGCCCACTAATAATCCAATAATAAACAAACTAATAATGCTTAAAATGACACAAAAGTTGCAATTAGAGCACAAAAGAGCAGAAACACGCGGCAACTTTGCATTTTATCATTCTGGGGGTTTTGTCGTGCAGCTGGCTTAGGTTTTAATTTCTTAACCTTTTCATTAAATTCATGTCTCATAGGAGTTTATTAGATAGTAGTAATAATAGTACAAATACAGTGCAGCCCCCAAAGTCTGAATTGTTTTTGCAAGAATTTGTGCAGAGGGAAAATCTTAGGTGACATTTCTGTCGCAGCTGCAGAGTAGCCAGGCTTCATCACCTCCATCTGCTCAAATGCTCCAGCTGTGGTTATGATCAATTAATCTACTGGCCATTATCATTTTATGTTCACGACTATTAGAATAGTTCTGAAGATGCACAACAGATAATGGGGTATGACTACTATCAAAATCATGAAGACCTCGGCGAAGATCTAAAGGGATTTAGGGACGAGATAGATTTTGCAAGGGTTAGCTGTGCTATATGGCTGTGAATAAAGTTTACAATACAGTACGTCCATTGCTGCTGTTGTCATGGCAACAGCAGTTTTGTCTGCAAGGACGCATTGATGCCACAGTGTTTAAAACTAGAATAATCACAGATTTATATGATTTACCTTACATAACACATTTTTAGAATTAGTTTCATATAATACCGGTACTCATAATTTCTAGAATTAAAGTAAATGTCAAAATTGTTCAATAAAGGGAATAAACTATTTTAATGAGTGGTTGCAGTGATAATGGGTATGCATTGGAACTCTCTATACAACTAGAAGTGATAATAATTGCAGAGCCTGACACATTCCAAAGCATCGAAAAAAGGGCACAAAGGGTCAAGGTTGTTTACAACTGACCCTCCTTGATAGGTCTGGCCACACTTTTAAGATGTTTCAGTGCAGACTGAGGAGCATGAAGGGAATCTAACCTTTACCCTGGTTGGTTTTCAGAGCAAACCACATCTCACACAAAGACAGTGCAGATGAAAGCTGCCTCTGCTTTGGCTGTTTTTTCCTCAGAGTAACCTGCACGATAGGAAATAACTTTAACATCCATCTGATGGGAGTCTGATAAGATCTTTTGTCTTATCAGTTCATGACTAAAAACAGTGTGAGTAATAATATTAACACATTACAATGCAATGTGTCTCAAAATTCTTGTGAGGTAAGGCCACAGTTACCTACCTTTAATTTCCACTGTATAGTATCAAGGTACTTAGGCTTTATGTGGAACTCAACAACATTGTGTTTGTTGCCCCATTTTGGTCTTTTAATATTATGTATTAATTATTGTTATTAGATTCTTGAAGTGTCCCCACCCTAAACCTTACATCACTGCTCTACATTTACACAAACACAGTATGTTTACATGTATTAAACTAATTATTGTTCTAATTGGATTGAAACTACAAACCCTGTAAAAAATTATGGAATCACCAAACACGGTGATTTTATTTTGTAGAAGGTTTTGTGTAAAGAATTATGGAATAATGAAACACAAACACGACAACCCACTAAAGTTAAAGTTAAAGTACCAATGATTGTAACACACACACTAGGTGTGGTGAAATTTGTCCTCTGCATTTGACCCATCCCCTTGTTCACACCCTGGGAGGTGAGGGGAGCAGTGGGCAGCAGCTGTGCCGCGCCTGGGAATCATTTTTGGTGATTTAACCCCCAATTCCAACCCTTGATGCTGAGTGCCAAGCAGGGAGGTAATGGGTCCCATTTTTATAGTCTTTGGTATGATTCGGCCGGGGTTTGAACTCACAACATACCGATCTCAGGGCGGACACTCTAACCACTAGGCCACTGAGTAGTAGTAGTACTAGTACTTTGTTGCACCACCTCTGGCTTTTATAACAGCTTGCAGTCTCTGAGGCATGGACTTTGGACAGTTAGAGATGCTACCTCAGTAGAAGCATTTAAGTCCTAATTTGTATACTCTAGCCTTTAAATAGACCCCCCTTTTAGACCAGTTGATCTGCCGTCTCTTTTCTGCTCTGACCCCCTCTCCTGCGTGGAGAGGTTATTAGGTGACCACAGATGACGCGCTAGCTGTTCAAAATCGGGACCTGGGTGGACCACTCATCTGTGCATCAGTTGATGACGTCTCTGCGCTGCTGACTTGTCTCCACTCAAGATGATCCCCTGCTGGACCCACTATGGACTGGACTCTCACACTATTAACTAGATACACTTGACATCCATTGCACCGGTCCCCTCCAAGGTTTCTCACTGTATCCCATTGGGTTGAGTTTTTTCCTTGCCCTGTTGTGGGATCTGAGCCGAGGATGTCGTTGTGGCTTGTGCAGCCCTTTGAGACACTTGTGATTTAGGGCTATATAAATAAACTTTGATTGATTGATTGATTGACTTATCAAGTGCCAAGCAGTGCTTTTCATCAATCTTGCTATAAGTTTCTCGGATTGCTGTTGTCAGATCCGCTTTGCCAGTTGGAGTCTTGTCATGGACTTTTTTTTAACTCTCGCAAAATGCATTGTCATCTTGAAAAATGATATCATCCACAAACATCCTTTTTGATTGATGGAATAAGAAAAGTGTCCAAAACGTCAATGTAAACTTGTGCAGTTATTGAAGATGTAAAGACAGCCATCTCCCCAGTGCCATTATTTGACATCAATGACTGTGGAAATGTGCATGTTTTCTTCCAGCAGTCATCTTCACAAATCTCATTGGAAGGAACCAATCCAAAATTCCTGCATCATCACTTTGCCCAGAGCAGATTTGTGATCCATCACTGATCGACTTCAGTCATCCATAGTCCACGATCGTTTTTCCTTAGCCCATGGCAACTTTGTTTCCTTATGTTTACATGTATAGTAAATGACAGCTTTTGTTGAGCTTTTCCGTATTTAAATCCCATTTCCTTCTGGGAGTTTCTTACATAAGTTCCCGCACATCTGTTCTTCATTTGGTTTGCTGTGTATTTTCTGTTTTCAACACATATTGCTTGAAGTTTTCTATCTTGACCCTTTGTTTTCCTTGGTCTACCAGTATGCTTGCCTTTTTACAACCTTCCCATCTTGTTTGTACTTGGTCCAGATTTTAGACACACCTGACTGTGAACAATCAACATATTTTGCAACGTTGTGTCATTATTTACTTTCTTGAAGAATTTTGACAATCCTATCCTTGGTTCCAATTGACATCTTTCGTGTTGGAGCCATGATTCATGTCAGTCCACCTGGTGCAACAGCTCTCCAAGGTGTGAACACGGTCCTTTAACTGGAGACTAATTTAACAAATTTAATCTGATGCAGGTGTTAGCTTTGAAAATGAGAATTTACAGAGTGCTAACATGAATTTCCCTCATATTTGAGATTTCATTTTATTTTATTTTGCTTGATTTGACTTGACTAATGACAGTACAGGAACAAGATGATTGACATCAGACTACAACTAACAAGTTAGATACACAAAATAAATCACACATTTTACATCAACCACACTCTCTAATAACAAATGTCCGATACGGACATTAGAACTCCATATCCTTTTAACTGTTAGTATGTGCATAGCTAAATGAATTCGACTTAGACCTAGACAATCTTTAATGATCCACAAGGGAAATTGTTCCACACTATAGCTTAGTTACAAAGGATGGAAAGGGTAAGGATGGAAAGGATCGTGCACACAACGGTAATTTTAGTGTTGGCCTTGTCTTGCCATCAAAGTAGGCCTATGCAATACATAATATATTATACATTATTATATATAATTATTTTGATGGTGGTCCGTGCGGTCAAACTAGACATTTTAGCAGGGTAATGCCAACAATTTGTCCCGACTCCTGACGAAAATATTGCTGCGTAACTTTACAAATACATTTGGCTAATCGACATCAGTAAAATGTGGCATAATTACTTGAAGATGATCTGTAAAACAATCTATGCAACATTTTGACCAAAGAACCACCATTACATGTTATGTAGACAAAAATGAAGTGTTTTCAATTTAGAAAAAAATAAAATAATGACTCCTTTTAATGCACCCTATAATCCGGTGCGCCTTATATATGAAAAAATATCAAAACTAGACCATTCATTGGCAGTGCGCCTTATAATCCGGTGCGCCCTATGGTCCGGAAAGTACGGTACTTTCAATGCAACTACACCACATGATGTACTGTCAAACTACTGTGTGTGTTGTACAGTACCGCTTGTCCATCTAGAAAAAATGATAGCCTTCTTTTCGCATGAAGGCCTTGGAGAAATAAAGGATTAATTTCAAAATATTATATTGTTCTACTTTGTCATTTAAAAATCTATTTTTTACCTATTAAAACACTTGCACAAATGGATTAATATTATTCATGTGCCAATTTTTAGTTAGTTGTAATACCTTTGACTATGTTTTAAAATAGCTATCCTCACCTATTTTTGAATGGCTTCCTTGGACTCCCCCAGCGAATTCAAAAACAGAGATCTTTTTTCTTGTGGATACATGACCTATAAATAGTGTTCGAAAAAAAGGTGATTAGACATTATTTCTTAGATTATTCTACAGCAAACATTGCATTAGTCCATGTTTTTGTCATGTTATGCATTAAGTCATTTTTTTTACTACGAATGTCAAGTGATGATGTTCATTCACAACTCCCAGAATGACCTCATACTCCGAAGGTTTAATCTAAAATTAAATACAAATATCCAAAGCACAATACTTATTAACATATGTTTATATTTACTATGGCTGTATTTGCAGTACATTGCAGTACATTGCCTTATTTTTAGCTTTGGAATTTCAAATATAAAGTGTCAGAATCGGAGCAAAAAACATACAATACATCATAGCAATGTATACCTTTTTGAGTCTTTGTGTCCCCCCCCACATAGTAGTCATTGCAAAGGAATCAATGAATGTGGCTTTTGCAGGACTGTTCTTATTGTGCTTGCACACTATGACAGCCAGATATACACTATATTGCCAAAAGTATTTGGCCACCCATCCAAATGATCAAAATCAGGTGTCCTAATCACTTGGCCCGGCCACAGGTGTATAAAATCAAACACTTAGGCATGGAGACTGTTTCTACAAACATTTGTGAAAGAATGGGCCGCTCTTAGGAGCTCAGTGATTTCCAGGATGCCACCTGTGCAACAAATCCAGTCGTGAAATTTCCTCACTCTTAAATATTCAAAAGTCAACTGTTGGCTTTATTATAAGAAAATTGAAGAGTTTGGGAACAACAGCAACTCAGCCACCAAGCGATAGGCCACGTAAACTGACAGAGGGCTCAGTGGAGGAATTATGGCGATGGGTTGTTTTTCAGGAGTTAGGCTTGGCCCCTTAGTTCCAGTGAAAGGAACTTTGAATGCTCCAGGATACGAAAACATTTTGGACAATTCCATGCTCTCAACCTTGTGGAAAAGTTTGGAACGGGCTCCTTCCTCTTCCAACATGACTGTGCACCAGTGTACAAAACAAGGTCCATAAAGACATGGATGACAGAGTCTGGTGTAGATGAACTTGACTGGCCTGCACAGAGTCCTGACCTGAACCCGATAGAACACCTTTTGGATGAATTTGAACAGAGACTGAGAGACAGGCCATGTCCACCAACATCAGTGTGCACTTTTGGAAGAAGGATAGAAAATTCCTATAAACACACTCTACAACCTTGTGGACAGCCTTCCCAGAAGAGTTGAAGCTGTAACAGCTGCAAAAGGTAGACCGACATCATATTGAACCCTATGGGCTAGGAATGGGATGGCACTTCAAGTTCATATGTGAGTCAAGGCAAGTGGCCAAATACTTTTGGCAATATAGTGTACATTGGATTACCTGTAAAAAAACAAAAACAAAAAAAAAACATGATGAAAGATCCCCTCTTTTAAAACTGATAATTATAAAATTAAATAAAATCACTGTACCTCGCTTTCCAACTCCATGTCAGGACCCACTTTGTTAATGTTCCAGTAGTACAGATTGTAAGAGGGGTTTATGGCAGCACAGAAATATGCTGAAATATTATGTAACTGTTTTGTAATTAATAACATGAGTCCAAATGTACAAGTTTAGCTGTAAATGATACTAAAAGTGTACATAATAAACCCCATTAAGTTAGTACATCAGTTGAGGAAAATAGAAGGGTGACACATTTTATGGCAGCACATAAGTATGCTAAAATATTATGTATCCCCTACTAACTTTTTTTGTGATTAATAAAATGAGTCCAAATTCACAAGTTTTGTTGTTGATGATGCTACTAAGCAGAGGTGGGACCATGTCATTGTTTTGCAAGTCATAAGTAAGTCTCAAATCTTTGCCCTCAAGTATCGAGTCAAGTCCCGAGTCAAGACAGGCAAGTTTCGAGTCAAGTTCAAAGTCAAGACTGGAAAGTCCCAAGTCCTGCATTTTGAGGTTTCGAGTCCTTTCAAGTCCTTTTAACCACAGACTAATATATTTACACAGATTGTGTATGCTTTTAAAACGCTGTATTTATTTATTAAAACAAGTGCATTTGAAATTGCAGGAAAAGAAATAGTGCTGACATTGCACTTCATAATAGCCCTATTAACCAGTCATTTGCAATGATCAATCAATCAATGTTAATTTATATAGCCCTAAATCACAAGTGTCTCAAAGAGCTGCACAAGCCACAACGACATCCGCGGTACAGAGCCCACATAAGGGCAAGGAAAAACTCACAACCCAGTGGGATGTCAATATGAATGGCTATGAGAAACCTTGGAGACCTCTTGGGAAGACCGGATGCAATGGTAGGTCTGACATAATATTGTGAAAGTCCTGTCCATAGTGGATCTAACATAATAGTGAGAGTCCAGTTCATGGTGGGGCCAGCAGGAGACCATCCCGAGCGGAGACGGGTCAGCAGCGCAGAGATGTCCCCAACCGATGCACAGGCGAGCGGTCCACCCCGGGTCCCGACTCTGGACAGCCAGCACTTCATCCATGGCCACCGAACCTGTGTCCCCCCCCCCCTCCACAAGGGAGAGGGGGCAGAGGAGAAAAGAAAAGAAACGGCAGATCAACTGGTCTAAAAAGGGGGTCTATTTAAAGGCTAAAGTATACAAATGAGTTTTAAGATGGGACTTAAATGCTTCTACTGAGGTAGAATCTCTAACTGTTACCGGGAGGGCATTCCAGAGTACCGGAGCCCGAATAGAAAACGCTCTATACCTTTTAAACATTTAACTCATTCCTTTACAGAATAAACACATTTGAAAAAACAAGTGCAACTGTACTTATTTGTACAAAAGTGTCAACATTGTATTTCCATGGCATATTGCATTTTAACTAGTTCCACAGCAGTTTCTATCCTGTTCGTACCTTATCTCATTGATCTCATCTCATACTCTGTGTGTTTATGTGTGCGTACACATGAAAAACATAACAAATACATGAACATAACAATGAACAGAGTTGTACTTTTTAGATGTCAGAGCCCTTTGCAATATGTACACATATTCTTAATATAGTATATTTTAACTGACCTTTATTTGACTACGTTTGTCTTTTTGTAGGTGGCTAAAATACGCGGTGCTGCTGACCGCCGTCTAACGTTGCGTTACTGTGTGTGATACACTGACAAACGTAACGTTATGTGAAGGTACCTCATGCAACCCTGCTTAAAAAAATTAACTTGACAAAAAGTATGAATAAGGTAGCAAATTACAGTGGACGCAACAGATTTCCGTGTTTGCAATAACGTTATAATGTTAGCAGTGAGTTTACAGCCTCACTGATTTAACTACACAGCAAATAAAAGTTACGTTACTTAGCCAATAAACGTTAGCTTACATTTAAAACTTACCGTTCTTTGTGCAACTTCAAATGTCAAACGAAGTTGGAAGTTTTTGCGTCTCCGTCTGTAATCTTCGAACCACATGTTTTGCATACTGCAATTTGTTTTTTGTTGACCAACTCATAGTTTTTATACCCGAACGAAACTATCTTTGGTATCATTTTTTCTCACTGGCGCGTTGTTTGTCAGCTCTTCTTCTGTCAGGCTTGTCCCTGACAGTTTGGTCAAGTTTTAGTTTTTTCTCTGTGTTTGTTTTATTTCCTGTCAGCACTCTTATTTTGGTTCAGTTTCCTGTTTGTCTCTCTGAGTGCTGCCCGCTCAGCTGTGGCTGATTGGCACCGGGCCACACCTGGTGCCAATCAGCCAGCTGCTATTTAAACCTGCCGTCCCCTCCAGTCAGTGCTGGATTATTGTCATTTCTACTTGTCAATGTCAGTGTAGCTGGATGCGGTAGCGGTAAGCTATATTGTGTAGCTGTTTGTAGCTTGCTGTATTTTTGTTCCTAGTCTTCCAGTTCCTGTTTCACTGGCATCCTGTTTCCTGTTCCTAGTTCCTGGTTTGTGTTTTTACCTTTATTTTATGAACATTAAATCATGTTTTCCTGGACAATGCCTGCCGCCATCTCTGCATCTTGGGGTTTGTCAACAACACAGCGCGACATCTTCGTTGGTTGTCCTGCAATTTGATTGGATGAATGCTGTCGGATGAAAACAACGTGGATCTAATTTGATTGGATGTTGTACTGACAGGCAGCACACACGCTGACAGACACACACGTACACAATAAAAGATACGGAGCGCTCCTGAATAACTTTTTAATCTTTGGGTTTTGGGGAAAGTAGCAAGTGTTGTCAAGTCAAAAGGCTCAAGTCCAAGTGAAGTCACAAGTCATTGATGTTAAAGTCTAAGTCGAGTTGCAAGTCTCTTCACATTTTGTCAAGTCGAGTCTAAAGTCATAAAAGTCATGACTCGAGTGTGACTCGAGTCCAAGTCATGTGACTCAAGTCCACACCTCTGGTCCTTTATGTGCTGTAGAACCAGCCTCCCGAAGCACTTCATGATTAATGGGGTGAGGGCCACTGGGCGGTAATCATTCAGGGTGGTGATGGGAGACTTCTTTGGCACCGGGATTATTATTGCTGATTTCAGGCAGGACGAGATGACCGCCTGGGCCAGGGAAAGATTGAAGATCCTGGTAAAGGTGGAGGTGAGCTGGTAGGCGCACGCTCTGAACACCCTGACAGGAACTCCGTCTGGGCCAGCAGCTTTCCTGGGGTTCTGATGGAAGAGGTCCAAACACTTAAACGAATAAATGTTGAGAAAGATAAAATAATTGCTGAACTGGAAAACATGGTGGCTGACTAGGACCAATACACAAGAATAAATGACTTGGTAATCACAGGATTAGAAATAAAACCTCGATCATATGCCACTGCACTGACGAAAAATCAGGACCAGGAACCGAACGAACAGAGGATCAAGTAAATACTTTCATGCACACTAAGGGATTAAAATGGACTCAAAAAACATTGAGGCATGTCATCTTCTCCCAAGGAAAAGGAAAGAGGACAAACCCGTGACTATTCTAAGATACGCCAACAGGAAGCATAAGATGGATCTTCTCAGAAAGGGGAGGGAGCTAAAAGGCACTGGGGTCTACATAAATGAGCACCTGACTCAGTAAAGCACGACTCTTGCGAAAACAAAGAAAACTACAGTCTACTTGGACGTCCAACTGCAAGGTTTTCATTAAGTTGAATAGTACACCAGAGGTAGCAAGAGTTCTACTTACTAGAAACATGGAGGAACTGAACAAATACTGAAGAAAACAATAATTAGACATAAACACAAAATGGACTAATACACATTTGGATGAACCCAAATTATAATACAACTGATCAAATATATGACATAAAAAATGAGTGATTACAGCTCATTCATTCATTAATTAATCTAAATATTATATTGAAGATCATTTTAATTCTACAATAGGTCTACTGATGGACTAAACATTATCAATCATTCATTTTAACAGTCACAGTCTAAACTGCAATTTAGAAAAAATACCAGAGTACTTAAGTCATTTTAGTAAAAGCTTCAAATGTATTGCAGTAACAGAAACTTGGTTGTAGAAAAGAGCCGTGAGAATCATTACTGGAAATGCATTCAGGGAACCCACAAACCCAATATTCAAACAGTTAAATATTAACTGTTCATGAACTGGTAGAGTATAGTATCCTAACAATGATGTACAAAGCACATGCAACAATTCTACTGAACAACATTCAAAACAGATTTGTAAAAAGAGAAAGTAATTATAATCCGAACGGAACTGAGATCTTTAATAAATCTACATTTAGAACAGTGACAATGGAAATAAGTATTTCAATCAGAGGTGTTAGTTTATGGAACAAACTTGACAGTGATATAAAACAATGTCAATCTCTTTCTGTTTAAAAAAAAAGTTAAAATCATGATGATGAAAAGATATGACTGAGTAGAATGATTTCTTCATCATTGGTTTGATTGTTGTAAAATGAAAATATGACTGAAAAGAATGATTTCTTCATTAGTTTAGTTAAGTTTATTAAGGATCCCCATTAGTCTACACCGCAGTGGAGACTATTTTTCCTGGGGTCCAGACAAAAAACATCACACAAGCACAAAACAAAAGATTAAAATGCAGTACAACATGATCAAATAATTAAATGTTGTAATACAAAAATAGCAGCAACAAAGAACCAAAAAAAAAAAAAAAAACTTAGAGTTTACATACTAATGTTCATACCAAAGATAAAAAGAGCAATATAAAAATATATATTTATATATATATTTTTTCAAAAATAAAACAAAGAACCAATGGCCTAAAATATACACATTAGTGTACCAAAGACAAACAATAAGTGACGAAAAAGTACCATCCATCCATTTTCTACTGCTTGTCCCACAATCAATAAGATAGTCAATAGTCAATAAAAAAAGTCATGACATTAGGTACAATCTAGAATAATCTCTTTCCGCAATACTTCTCCTCTTAGTCTATTCTTAAAACCCACTATGCTGGTGATTGATACTAGATATTGTGGAAGTCGATTCCAGTAAGTGATTGCCCTATACATTACAGTCTTTTTCAAAACATCAGTTTTGGGTTTAAGACGGGTGAAAGCATCTCTTAGGGCTAGCCTGGTACCATAGTTGTGACTGTCATTAGCTAGCAACAGCTGAGAATACAGATATGAAGGTTTATGGTATGTATAGATTTAAAAAAATAAATAAAATCAAACTACAAGCTAGTCTTTCACCAACCCTCATCCATGACAATTCAGTATGCATGATCTCAACGCCGGTCATAAATGAGCAATGGAGAGTTAGTCTGGCAGCTCGGTTTTGGGCAAGTTGGATTTTATTTAGTTCTTGTTTAGATGCATTAGACCAGATTGCTGGGCAGTAGTCAATATGTGACAATACAAGGGATTGTATAACTTGCTTAGTAGTTGTGTTAGTTAAAAAATAGGCACATCTTCTTATGATTGAAATGCTTCTGCTCATTTGTGTTACTATGTTGTTAATGTGAGTGGCCCAAGATAGTCTTTCATCTATTGTAACTCCCAGCAACCTGGCCTCTTTAACTTGTTCAATATGAACTCTGTTCAAAGAAACATTTAATAGGCGTTCCTTTCTCTGAGCATGTTTTGAGCAAATAACAAGACATTTTGTTTTGGAAATATTAAGTTTTAATCTTATTTTCTGTAACCCATTTAGAAATCTGTATGACCTCGTCTTGTAGTATACTGCTCAGGTCTGTGCAATTATCAGCATAAGCATATATTGTTGTGTCATCTGTGTAAATTGCACAGCAACCATTCTTTAAAATACATGACATATCATTTACAAATATTGAGTATAATAAAGGTCCCAGACAACTTCCCTGGGGAATACCACAATATAATGTTTTAATATTTGAAAGGGTTCCATTGAACATGACACATTGCTGTCTGTTGACTAGGTAGCTTTTCATCCAATTAATCGCTGAGAGTTTAAAACCATAAGCAGACAGTTATTGGTTTGATTGTTGTAAAATGAAAATATGGCTTTGTAGTAACATTTAAAAGGCAATTGTTGTATTTGTGAAAATAGGGGGCAGATATTATAAGTTGTTAACTTTTTCCTGCTCCTTTTCATTCATATTGTCGCAAACTCGCGTGGCTGCGGTAGTTGTGACCCTGAGATGCAGGAAACAGGAGAATGACGTGCAGGTAAGAGTTTTTTTAATAAACTCAAAATAGGGAGAAGCAGTCGTGCATGCAGAGGTCTTAAACATAATCAATCCTCGAGCACTGAGGAACAGGCGAGGCAGGCAAAAATAGCCGCCTGATTGGCAACTGCAACAAGGTGTACCAGGCTGCCAATCAGGGACAGGTGAGGGGAATGAGCACTCAGGGAGACAAGCAGGAAGGGGAACAAAAATAAGAGCGGCAACAGGAAACAAACACCAAACAAGGAACCATCACCAGAAGTGAAGTGACAGATCGTCACATATATTTTACTTTAAAGGCCTACTGAAATAATTTTTTTTTATTTAAACGGGGATAGCAGATCCATTCTATGTGTCATACTTGATCATTTCGCGATATTGCCATATTTTTGCTGAAAGGATTTAGTAAAGAACATCGACGATAAAGTTAGCAACTTTTGGTCGCTGATAAAAAAAACCCTTGCCTGTACCGGAAGTAGCGTGACGTCGCAGGTTGAAGGGCTGCTCACATTTCCCCATTGTTTACACCAGCAGCGAGAGCGATTCGGACCGAGAAAGCGACGATTACCCCATTTATTTGAGCCAGGATGAAAGATTCGTGGATGAGGAACGTGAGAGTTAAGGACTAGAGTGCAGTGCCGGACGTATCTTTTTTCGCTCTGACCATAACTTAGGTAAAAGGGCTCATTAGATTCCACACTTTCTCCTTTTTCTATTGTGGATCACGGATTTGTATTTTAAACCACCTCGGATACTATATCCTCTTGAAAATGAGAGTCGAGAACGCGAAATGGACATTCACTGTGACTTTTATCTCCACGACAATACATCGGTGAAGCACTTTAGCTACGGAGCTAACGTGATAGCATCGTGCTTAAATGCAGATAGAAACTGAAGAAATAAGCCCCTGACTGGAAGGATAGACAGCAGATCAACAATACTACTATCAGGAGACACCGAATCAAACACTGGACCTGTAACTACATGGTTAATGCTGTCGAAGCCTAGCAATGCTGTTGCTAACGACGCCATTGAAGCTAACTTAGCTACGGGACCTCGTCAGAGCTATGATAAAAACATTAGCGCTCCACCTACGCCAGCCCTCATCTGCTCATCAACATCCGTGCTCACCTGCGTTCCAGCGATCGACGGCGCGACGAAGGACTTCACCTGATCATCGATGCGGTCGGCGGCTAGCGTCGGATAGCGCGTCTGCTATCCAAGTCAAAGTCGTCCTGGTTGTGTTGCTGCAACCAGCCAATAATACACCAATCCCACCTACAGCTTTCTTCTTTGCAGTCTCCATTGTTCATTAAACAAATTGCAAAAGATTCACCAACACAGATGTCCAGAATACTGTGGAATTTTGCGATGAAAACAGAGCTCTTTGTATTGGGATACATTGTGTCCGAATACTTCCGTTCCAACCATCGACGTCACGCGCAAACGTCATCATACCTAGACGTTTTCAGCCGGAAGTTTCCCGGGAAATTTAAAATTGCACTTTATAAGTTAACTCGGCCGTATTGGCATGTGTTGCAATGTTAAGATTTCATCATTGATATATAGACTATCAGACTGTGTGGTTGGTAGTAGTGGGTTTCAGTAGGCCTTTAAAGTCATGTTGATTGATTGATTTTTTTAATTTTACTCCATGTTTGATTTTTTATGAATGAAATAAATAAATTAACTGAACTGAACTGAGAGACAGTGAAGAGATTTGATGTGCACATTAAAAGTAACTTTAACATCGATTAAACTGCGGAGCACACTTTTCTGTGAATTTTGTGGTTTCCCGCTGCTGTAACTTTTTCTGCAGCTGCTACATATTTTCGACACTTTTCTGGACAGCTTGTTGGCAGCATTACAATACACCAGCTCCATACACATTTTCATTGCAATACAACTCCGTCAATTTTACAATGAGGAAAACATTAACAAAGTCATTTACACTCCACCAATCATTGCTCACCAAATGATGAGAGTTGGTGAAAGACTAGCTTGTAGTTTGATTCTATTTTTTAAAAACATCTATACATACCACAAACCTAATTATCTGAATTCTCAGCTGATGCTTGCTAGTGACAGTCAAAACTATGGAACCAGGCGAGCCCTGAGAGATGCTCTCACCCACCTTAAAACAGATGTTTTGAAAAAGACTGTTGTGTATAGGGCAGTCACTTACTGGAATCAACTTCTACAATATTTGGTATCAATCACCAGCAGAGTGGGTTTTAAGAATAGACTGAGAGTGTCAATACGTGGACCTTGGAGTTTGTTTTCCCGGAATGCAAAGGAAAGTTGGTGCGGACAAGGCGTGAATGTAAGTACATGATTTATTAAAACACTAACAAACTACAAAAAAAGGAAGCAAACAAAAGGTGCGCACAATTGCGGAGGACAAACTTGACTAATGAAACCAAAAGACTAGCACAAAGGCAATTAACTATGAACACGAAACAAAAACACTTACTGTGGCATGGCATGAAGCAAGAACTATGATAAACAGGAATATCATGGGTAGCAGTAGCATGGATGGATAGATAAGGATAATGTAATCACGAACAGAAACAGACAGGCTTAAATAGCAGTGACATGATCAGTGAAAACAGGTGCGTGACTCAAAACGTGAAAAAGGTGCGTGACATGACAGGTGAAAACTAATGGGTTGCTATGGTGACAAAACAAACAAGAGTGCACAAAGAGTCCAAAAACAAAACCGAACATGACTTAAACAAAACATGATCAACAGACATGACAGAGAGAAGTCTATTATTCTAGACAATCTAGATTATTCTAGATTGTACCTAATGTCATGACTGGTTCATTTATCTTCTTTTGACTTATTTTTTGCTTAAATTAATTCTTATTTCTGGTTATCGTTTTTATATTGATATTATCTTGATTTTGTATGTACTTTATGACATATTTTATTCATTATGGTACTTTTTCGTCACTTAGAATATTGTTGGTCTTTGGTACACCTACACTATATTGCCAAAAGTATTTGGCCACCCATCCAAATGATGAGTATCAGGTGCCCTAATCACTTGGCCCGGTGTATAAAATCAAGCACTTAGGCATGGACACTGTTCTTACAAACATTTGTGAAAGAATGGGCCGCTCTCAGGAGCTCACTGATTTCCAGCGTGGAACTGTCATAGGATAGCATCTGTGCAACAAATCCAGTCGTGAAGTTTCCTCACTCCTAAATATTCCAAAGTCAACTTTATTATAAGAAAAGTGAAGAGTTTGGGAACAACAGCAAGTCAGCCACCAAGTGGTAAGCCGCGTAAACTGAGAGAGAGGAGTTAGCGGATGCTAAAGCGCATAGTGCAAACACTTTCTGCACAGTCAGTTTCTACGGAGCTCCAAATTTCATGTGACCTTCCAATTAGCCCACGTACAGTACGCAGAGAGCTTCATGGAATGGGTTTCCATGGCCGTGCAGCAGCATCTAAGCCATACATCACAAAGTCCAATGCAAAGCGTCGGATGCATTGGTGTAAAGCACGTCGCCACTGGACTCTAGAGCAGTGGAGACGCGTTCTCTGGACTGATGAATCAGGCTTTACCATCTGGCAATCTGATGGACGAGTCTGGGTTTGAAAGTTCCCTGGAGAACGGTACATTTCGGGCTGCATTGTGCCGAGTGTGAAATTTGGTGGAAGAGGAATTATGGTGTGGGGTCTGTTTTTCAGGAGTTGGGCTTGGCCCCTTAGTTCCAGTGAAAGGAATTTTGAATGCTCCAGGAAACCAAAACATTTAGGACAATTCCATGGGATGGCACTTCAAGTTCATATGGTGGTTAAATACTTTTGGCAATATAGTGTATGTGTATATTGCATATTGTATTGGTTCTTTGTTTTATTTTTGCAAAAAATATATATCTATTTTTATGTTGCTCTTTTTTTTATCTTTGGTATGAACATTATTATGTAAACTCCAAGTTACAGTTTTTTTTTGTTTTTTGTTGTTGCTATTTTTGTATTACAAAATGTTGTTATTGATCATGTTGTACTGCATTGTAATCTTTTGTTTTGTGATTGTGTGATGTTTTTTTGCCTGGACCCCAGGAAGAATAGTCTCCACTGCCATGTAGACTAATGGGGATCCTTAATAAACTGAACTAAACCAAATGGAGCGATACTGATTCCCCAATGAACAAATGACTTGTATTCTTCAAATTTGACACAAACACATAGTTTCCAGCAGTGGAATGAGATTAAACAATCTCTAGGAGCAGAACCAGTTTCTGCACCGGGCTTTCCATTGTAAAAACCTTTCTGTTACATTGTCCTGTCTTCTTTTCTGCAAGGCGATTTTTTACTTGTTCTTACGACCCTCATCCTAATCTCCATTCATTGCGGTGCAAATCATCAGTTCTCTCCATGACAACATCTCCGACCTTCAAGTTCCTCCTTGGAGTGTGCCACTTATGCCTTGGACAGATACTCTGTTTCCCATTGTAACCAAACTGTTGCATGAATATGATTTTGGATGACTTTACCTGAAGATGGCAGGGCTGCCTTTGACTTCATTGGAAGCAAGTGGTTTTGTTTACGATGGCCATTGCCTCATGAGAGAATGTCCTTACTGATGAGTCCGTCTATTCTGCTTGATGAAAGAGAAGCTGTTGCACCCAGAATGTTTTGGACTGCTCTGATCTGCCTTTCCCAGACCCCTCCTGAATGGTTTGAATGAGTATGCATTTTCAAATCACACTGTGCATTTCATTTTGTGATTCAACAAAGTGAATTCCTTGATCGCATCTTATCTCACTGACTGCACCTATTATGGCTATGAAACAGCGGAGCGCATTGATAAAGGTGTCTGTAGTCATGTTTTCTATAATTGCTATGTGCACTGCTCTGCAGCAAAGGCATGTAAAGAGAAGTCCATAACGCGTGTGCACTTTGCCACCTCGTCTGGATAGAAAGGGACCGGAACTATCCATTCCACAAAATGTCAATGGTGGCGACGGATGTGTTGGGAGATCAGACATGTTTTGTTTTTTGGTTCCTCTACTGAGTTTGCGACACTTTACACATTGGTGCACAAAGTTTGTTATTCAAAATCCATTAGCATGGTATCCAAAATTCAAGAGCTCACACTTCACACTCACATTCACACACTAGGGTCAATTTAGTGTTGCCAATCAACCTATCCCCAGGTGCATGTTTTTGGAGGTGGGAGAAAGTCGGAGTACCCGAAGGGAACCTACACAGTCACGGGGAGAAACTCCACACAGAAAGATCCTGAGTGCAGGATCAAACCCAGGACCTTCGTATTGTGAGGCAGACACACTAACCCCTGTCCCACCGTGCTGCCTATATATATATATATATATATATATATATATATATATATATATATATATATATATATATATATATATATATATATATATATATATATATATATATATACATATATATACATAGAGAGAGATAAATAAATACATATATATATATATATATATATATATATATATATATATATATATATATATATATATATATATATATATATATATATATATATATATATATATATATATATATATAGATCAGACAGACAGACATATAGCAAACTGAGCAATATATAGACATTTCAAAATACACACACACACACACACACGCACACACACACAAATACAATCATCAACTACAGGGGCGTTGACTTAGTGATTGGTGACTCTTTTTGGAGTCAGATTTTAGGTCGAACCATTTCTTTTTAACGTCCTCAACTGTGCGGACCTCGCCGCTTGGCACCATGTTTACTGCATCGGTTATAGTGCCCCAGATCTTAGCTTTATATGTGCCCTTAAACCCCGAGTTTGCACTGCTGGGGATCACTACTTTGTTTTTCTCCACTTCCTGCAGTAGAACCTTCATTTCTGAACTCGACCAGTTTTTCTTCCGCTTTGGGGCTACCGAGAGCTGTCCCCCCTTTCTTAAACTTACGTTTTGACATCATGCATTTCCCCCACGGGATAATACGAATTTCTCTTCTGTAATATGTTTGTCTTTTCTACGTGTGTTTGATGTTTGGCTTTTCCGCCGGAATTGTGCCCTTATATGGGGAATTAAGGGCGTTTACCTATGCAAATTACGGAATTAAGCGTGTTACATATGCATATTGGGGAAACAAGGGCATGTTTATATGCAAATTATGATAGACACGCACTCACTAACCATTTGGCATTCAGCAACTTAAGAACAGCAGGTGGGAACAATTTGGCCGTTTAAGAACACGTCATGAATTTGAATGGACTCCTCTTAGGAAATCACTAAGAAGAAAGATAAGAGGAAAAGTTAGGAACTTATTGCTGAATGGGGCCCATTGATTGTCAGTCCTTCCCTTGGTGTTGCACCTTATTGTGGAAATGAGCAATTATTAGTTGTGTGACATAGTGACCTTTTGGAATCATAACTGCATGTTTCAATGTGGAGGAGACTGATACAAATTTTAGCCTTCCTCCCACCTTGAGAAGTTCATCACTATCAAGAAAAGCGTCCATTTGCAAGAGACTGCCTTTGTGGGGAAGTGCCTTTCCATGTTTGAGCATCTTTATCTCCTCTGCATTGTACTTGCTTGTACGTCCTTAAGAATAACACGTTGTGCGTCTTGTCTTTCTCATGTGCTAATGTGTCCTGCTGTTTTATCTGTCTTGGCCCAGCGAATGAGTCGAGCTACAGCTAGAGTGCTGATGTGTATGTCTGGTCTTGTCATCCTCGTCCGGACAGAAGGGTAACACGGCAGTACGGCTGGATCAAAAGAGACCTCGCAGACGCTTTACTGAACCAAAAGTTGCTTTATTACAAGCGAGTGTCATTATACAGGACTGCAGTTACTGGAGGAGGTCAGGTCAAGAAAAAGTGTCCCTCCTAACTTGGAGAAGCCAAACCATCAGTTGTTATATTCCTCCTTTCTGTCTCTGGGTGTGTGCTAATTTAGGAAAGCACACCCTGACCATAAAAGGAGATGTTTGTGTGTAAGTGTCTGGAAAACAACTGCATTAAGTCATAACTTAAATGTTGGCGTTGAGAAAGACATGTAGTCTCTTAAGGATAGGGCTATCACTTTTGCATTACGAAGTCCCAATTAAGGCCTCTTTCCTACGAGAAGTGATCCAGTCCACCTGCAAATGTCAAACTAAGGGGCCTTATCTTATTATGTGCTCAAACTGTATTACTACTATTTACTTAAACTAGGTGGTTCTAATTCTCCAAGGTGAATATAAACCTTTACTATAAGCAAAACATAATATGAGTTAATTAATTCACTGTAGTGCCTTTGTACCAGGAGGAAAACTTTGCGAGATTGTCTGATAGACCTTTGTGTTCTGTTTTGAGTGTATTCACCGCCTTTTAACTTCTGGTACAGTGCTGTCTGCAGTTGGAGGTATTTCTTTAAACCATAAAAACGATGGCCCTTTAAACCAATCAGATGTGATGAGCTCACTTGCACTTGATCCTCTCGAGGCGATGTCTGTAGAATTTAGTTTCGAAAGGGACGTATCTCCATTTGTGTGTATCTCAGCTGCATTCGGGCGGTAGGCGGGGTACACCCTGGACAAGTCGCCACCTCATCACAGAGGAAAATGATCAAACTAATTTGATTTTGATACGATTTTTTTATCTTGATAGATTGAAAATTAACACCAATGAGTTAACTGATGAACATTATCACATAATTAATTCAGAAAATATAAATAACGACAAATAAAGATAGAATACTATTAACGGCAACATGTGAGTGTAAGAAAAACCCCAACAACATTATGATTTGTACAATTTCAGAATGTTTTTGTTCTATTTTTAAACAGAGAAAACAATCTGAAGTTTTTTTTATTTTTAAGTTATAATGCCGTGCTTTTTCCAGACCGGCACCCTTGGGAGTAGATTTTTCTCCATGTGGCCCCCGATCTAAAATGAGTTTGACAACCCTGGCTTAGAAGAAGTAGTTTTTAACTAGTAAAACAAATAGAGTTTATAAAGCTAACATTAGTAGGACTAATAATAATCAAAGAAGAAAACATTTAGCCTTAAGGACAATAATCTCACATCTAAAATTGTTATTACATGACATGGCCTAAGGGTTTTCAGTAATAATCTAAATTACTATCATTTAGAAGATATTAGGAGTCATTAACAAAGATGAGTTGCACTGGCCAGGTCCTGCAGATGTTTTTCATGAAGGTAACATTCACAATGACTCATGCACTTAATGACTGTAATTACAGAGCGCTGCGCCCATGAATTACAGGTATGCGAAATCAAAAATTGCAGGCGAGGAGAGTGGTCAAAGAGCAGCGGAGGCTCCTGCTGAAAGCTCCTAGAGCCAACCAAGCATTTAAAATCTGCATGGGACCAAGTTCACTCGAGATGCCCTTGAAAGTTAGGAACAAAACAATCAACATACTTCGGGATCTTCGCGCTAAAAGGGTCGTCCTTGCTGTCAGTCGTTGATTAGCCATCCAGAGAGATGAGGACACAGCTGCTTCGCTGCCTCCGTGGGAGGTCAGTGGGCCTTGATGGATGTCTCTCTTGTAGAGAGAGCCAGCTACTGCTATCTATTCATGCTGTCTTCCTGTCTACCTAAAAATTGGAGAAGGACCTCACTGCACAGCAGGACCCCATCACTTGTGCATTCCACCTGAAATCCCTAAACACCTTTTAAGCAAAACATGCACTAAAATCATGTACATGGTGTTGCGTCAGACCAGTCTTCCTCTCAGGGAATAAAAGTCACTGGTCAATCCCAAATTCTTTCGGATGACATATATGTTGAGTAAGAAGGACCATCAAGACAGAACAGGAATATTACCAAGTTTTACTAAAGCTTTAGGGGACCAGCCTTACAATGCGTTAATAGCGGCATCTAGAAGCGGTCTAAAAATCAAACGGAAAGAGTCAGTTTATTTAGTATGAAAAAAGCCCCTACCGGCAAAGAAAGAAATACAGCCTTATTGATCTAAACTGATAAGGTAAAAAGGGAGTACATTATGCTCTCAGTACACATTCCAGTGCCTTCAAGGTAAGGCACAGAGTTTACTAGCGGACATGAGATACAAGCACAAAGTGTACACGTGGGAAAATATTAGCTGCTTTAAACATGACTATTGATAAAGAAAGAACTCTTAAAAATATCTCATTCTCACAATCCCCCTTCAGATCTTCCCCAGAAGATCTCTCCTACCAGAGCAACACTTCTAAAGCCCGCCCTACATTAAAGTAGGTGCTGTTTTGGTTTTCGAGCAAGCTAGCAATAGACTATTGATAAAGAAATAACTCTTAAAAATATCTCATTCTCACAATGATGTGTGGAAGAAAATGTACCTCTATTTAGGAGTGCCCCACCTTTAAGGGTGTTATGAGATAAGCGCTGTCTCTCGGTAAAATGGTATGCTTTAAGTTGCAAGCAACATTTTGCTTAGTTGGCTTAGCAAATGTCACAGTGAACCCTGTAAGATACGCCCTGAACATCTGGTCTTAGTTGATGGCATTAGCTTATAGCTAAGGATGGACATTTTCCAACCATGGGAAAGAAGAAAGTGAGTGTGAAGGACAGTGCTGTGCAAGTGGATATTAATTGAATTGAATAACAATATCATCAAAAATATGAGTCTGGGTTAGTTTTTGCCTAAACCGCGCATCAAATATAGCGGCTTCATCACACCGCAGAATTAAAAAAATAAATAAATATATATTTATTTCATATTATATTTGACATTTTTTTGGTTCCAAATTACCGTATTTTCCGGACCATAGGGCGCACGGATTATAAGGCGCACTGCTGATGAATGGTCTATTTTTTATCTTTTTTTCATATATAAGGGTGCATTAATGGAGTCATATAATTTTTATTTTTTTCTAAATTGAAAACACTTCCTTGTGGTCAACATACAGTTAATGGTGGTTATTTGATCAAAAGGTTGCATAGATTGTTTTACATATCATCTTCAAGCGGCTTTCTAACAGTCGATTCAGAATGCGCCGTTTTGTGGGCGGTCTTATTTACCTGGCTCACCTTCGGTAGCAACTTCTTCTCGTCATCTTTGTTGTAGCGGTGTAGCGTGCAAGGACGGGAGTGGAAGAAGTGTCAAAAGATGGAGCTAACTGTTTTAATGACATCCAGACTTTACTTCAATCAATAAGTTCCTTGGGTGAATAATGTAAACTCACTACACCGGTATGTTTTAACGCTTTCATGGCGAGTTTACTGACAGATATAAGTTAGAACTTTCCACTAATTTATATTACAAATGGCAACAGCGGAGGATGAATAACATAACAAGAAGATAGAGAAATAGAAGAGGCTTATCGACTAAGGTGTCGGCATGCACTACAAAGGCGGACGTGGGGCAATTTTTCAGGATTTATGCAGATCCCAAATACAGATCAGCAGGTACCAGAAGGTAAGACAAATTCCATCCATCCATTTTCTACTGCTTATTCCCTTCTGGGTCGCGCGGGGCGCTGGAGCCAATCTCAGCTACAATCGGGCGGAAGGCGGGGTACACCCTGGACAAGTCGCCACCTCATCGCAGGGCCAACACAGATAGACAGACAACATTCACACTCACATTCACACACTAGGGCCAATTTAGTGTTGCCAATCAACATATCCCCAGGTGCATGTCTTTGGAGGTGGGAGGAAGCCGGAGTACCCGGAGGGAACCCACGCAGTCACGGGGAGAACATGCAAACTCCACACAGAAAGATCCCGAGCCCGGGATTGAACTCACGACTACTCAGGACCTTCGTATTGTGAGGCAGACGCACTAACCCCTCTTCCACCGTGCTGCCGGTAAGACAAGTTGATTTTGCATAATATTGCGAAACAAAATGGCAGATAATATCTCTTACCTTATACACACACACCATAATAATACTTGGTGCGGATTCATAGCTTACCAAAGTCGTACTAAAACATTTTAATAGATTTTTGAGCGCCTTGTGTAATGTTCTATATAAAATGTTGGTGTTGTTTACTTCAGTCATATTGCCATCATAGTGTAGCCTACACTTATAATGGATTATAATGGATTAGATTTATATAGCGCTTTTCTAGACACTCAAAGCGCTTCACAGAGAAGTGAGAACCCATCATTCATTCACACCTGGTGGTGGTAAGCTACTTTCGTAGCCACAGCTGCCCTGGGGTAGACTGACGGAAGCGTGGCTGCCAATTTGCGCCTACGGCCCCTCCGACCACCACCTATCATTCATCATTCATTCACCGGTGTGAGCGGCACCGGGGGCAAGGGATATGTGTCCTGCCCAAGGACACAACGGCAGCGATTTTTGGATGGTAAGAGGCGGGGAGCGAACCTGCAACCCTCAGGTTTCTGGCACGGTCGCTCTACCCACTATACCATGTTTGACTGCACACTTATCATTACACCATGTAACAAATAAAATAGCTTCGAGGTGGGTAAGCTTAACCAAACTTATTCCTTACATTAGGCGCACCGGTTTATAAGGCGCACTGTCGAGTTTTGAGGAAAACAAATGATTTTAAGTGCGCCTTATGGTCCAAAAAATACGGTAAGCATTTTCAAGCACAAAAATGGCTAAACAAACTATAAATAACAGTACAGTAGTAGTATTGGCCACTAGAGGAGACCAAACCAATCTGAAGGTTGTAAAGAGGCTTTTTTTACGCTCTACTTATAAAAATACTTTTTTTATAATGAAAGATTCCTACTTTGCAGAAATTCATTTATTGCGGTCATGTCCGTAAACAATTAACAGCGATAAACGGGGTACAACTGTACATTCTATTGTATTGTTTTTCAAACAAAATTTCTGATCTTGGAAAATTGGTTTCATTTTTTAAAAGGCATGTTACATTTAATATTGCGCTGTAATCGTTGATTTGCAGTGTTTAAAGTTAATCAAGCTTGTATATTGAGGTACTACTGTATGTATATGTGTGCATTGCTTACAGTGAGATATTGTTTGCGCACTTATTAATATACAGGATGCTGTTATGTTTCCATGTCCGAATGAGTCTTCCTAAATGAGGAAGCAAAGGACACATTTTTTTGACTTATTTAGTCATAATTGTGGCAGATGCAACGTGCAACTGATGATTTTTTCATAGCTTTTACAACTGTTTAGTGGGGCTCTGCGCTCCATGAAACTTGACAATTTCTGCGATGATGAATGCATGCGAGCCCATCCGCTGGGAATCCCGAATGAGCTTGATATCGAAAATCATCTGGAAGTAGGCCCGGCACGATATTGGAAATCTTTATTTTAATTGCCTGCATGAATTGAATGTGCCGTACTGATAAATCCAGCCTAGCGCCGAGGGTATAGTATAAATGAAGCATCGCCGAATCGTTTGTGTGTTTACTACATGTGTTTGTTCGCCTGGAAGTCACATTTCATACTTGGCTTGTGTTGTTCTTGATTGCCTATTCACTCGAGCAAAACGTCTCTTCACATAAGTGACAAGACTGTGAGCCCAGATATTACAACATATCAACTCGACATTTGTCTGCTACAGGAAGGAACTGGAGGCAGCAAATCAGTATAGAAAAGCACTTTTATTCCTCATAAAGCTCTGCCGTGATGTACTTATATCTACTTGAGGGATAACAGTATTTTTCTCCACTGCTGCCAATACTTGATGTTTTTCAAGATGTAGCCTTAATATTCACTGTTTGGTGTGTGAACCGTACATCTATGCAACAAACAGTCAAAGCGTTACTCATGACCAATTTCTGCGCTAGAAACATAGATTAATGGCATACTTACAGAAGGTCAATCTCACCGTGTGAGGGCCGGGATCTGTGCTCGACCTTTGGCATGATTGCAATAGGTGGGCCAGGGTAATGTCGACTTCAATGCAGGCTCCTAATAATATCTGTCACATTTTATAACGTCAATAAAACACAAAGGACCTGATCTACTAAAGGTTTGCGTGTATTGAAACATGTGCAAACTTGATAGCACACACAAAGCTGATCTACCAAACTTGTGTGCAGAGGATTGGGTCTCTAAAATGTATTCTGTCTTCATGCATATGCAGAATATATACTGATTATTAGAACAACCAACAATACTAGGAGGGGGATGCAAATATGATCATTTAGCACTCGTGATGTAATTCATCAAGACTGAAACTGTTTTGCAATTATATTTAGCACGTTTGAAAATGCGTGCAAACTGGCACAGTTACGCACAAACGGCTGTGAGAAAGTTAAAGTTAAAGTACCAATGATTGTCACACACACACACACTAGGTGTGGTGAAATTTGTCCTCTGCATTTGACCCATCCCCTTGTTCACCCCCTGGGAGGTGAGGGGAGCAGTGGGCAGCAGCGGTGCCGCGCCCGGTAATCATTTTTGGTGATTTAACCTCCAATTCCAACCCTTGATGCTGAGTGCCAAGCAGGGAGGTAACGGGTCCCATTTTTATAGTCTTTGGTATGACTCGGCCGGGGTTTGAACTCACAACCTACTGATCTCAGGGCGGACACTCTAACCACTAGGCCACTGAGTATGAGGCGATCGAGTGCATCAGAAATTTTTATTAATGGGCTTATCATCTATTCAGCAAATATATTTATATTTATATTTATATTTATATTTATATTTATATTTATATCAGACTAAATTGAGGGCGTAAGCATTATTTTACTTGTAGGGCCCCGCCCCTTCCATAACCCATTTTTTGTAAACTGTATGTGAAACAGTTTCCATACTTTTTTTAATCAGACTTGGAATTAGTTTTGTACTAAATTGAATCAAGGGAAAGACGTTGCTCAAAAAATAATTTTTTAGTCCAAAATCATTAAGGCATACATTTTGTCACGACCCGGGCGCATGCCAATGTGCACTCATCAATGAGCCCCACGGAGCGCACCTGGAGACATGCCCATGGCCGCTCACCCTCTGCACATGTCACTCCGGCGGCAGCAAGCAGCTGCAATCAATCAGCACTCAGCGCACATGTCGTTGATGATCTTCCTGGGCTTCTTAAGCCAGTGCAGACCTGCGTTCCGGGCCAGAACGTAATCATCTGTTCGAGTACCGTAAGCTATCATCCTGCTCTAGTTAACCTTGCTTTGCTATCTGTGTTTTCTTCCTCATCATATTGATTGTCTCGTGTCCTCCTTGTCGCTCCAACTGCAGACCTCCGTTCCCGCGTTGACGAGATGTGTGTCTCGTATTTCCTTGTTCCCTTGGCTTCCCCGACTAACTTTTGGATCTCCACCTCTCGCTTGGACACGGACCTTCGACGCCTCTCTATCGCCTGCTCACGGATCTCCGAGCTTGTCTTGTTCCCCCCCTGGACTTCCTTGCCTCTCGCTCAACACTCCTGGTAACACTCATTAATTCCTAAACATAGTCTCACACCATACACTCTTGGATTTTTGTCACACTCCATTCCCTTGTTCATTAATAATATTGTTTCGTTATTATATATATATATATATATATATATATATATATATATATATATATATATATATATATATATATATATATATATATATATATATATATATATATATAAAATAAAGCATAGAGCTATACTACGCCCTTGTTGTCTGTGCCGTCTACTCCCTCTGTACACAACACATTTCTAACCCGTCATAAATTAACTCCAATCCGGATTCAAACCCAAGATTTCTTTTTTACAAAACAAGGACTGATTGTGTGCGCCACAGGAGCCACTCTAACTGTGCGTAGAAATTTCAGCAGGAAGGGGCTAGGATTACGTTTGCAATAAATATTTATATATTTATTCATTTAATTTAATTAACTGAAATAATATTTTGCATGTGCTTCTTGACGCAGGACGCCCACGGATGACAGGGCCCTTGGCTGCTGGATGACTTAAAGGGGAGCTGCACATTTTTGGGAATTTTGCCTATCGTTTACAATGGATGTTATTATATATTTTTTGTTGCATATTTCAAATATTAAATAAATGCAATCACAAGTCTGCTTACAATGGAGCGTATGGGAGCCGCTCTATTCCGCCTATAAAGCCCAAAAAAAACCCATCCAAACACCTCCATTAGGGTTTTATACACATGATGTAAGCATATATGTATTGTAGCAACGGGCACATTTATAATAATATTTAATATTTACGTATTTTGCTCATTTTAAACATATGCAGCGCATTCATCTAAAAAACGCATCACAACGTTCGCTTTTTGTGTCTTCATCACATACTATTACTCACTGCAGACTTTATAAGAGCCAACAAACATGATAAAACATCACTTACTGTATAAGGTCTGCTGTCATTAGGATGCCGACTGCTAAGATGTTCATATATTCCCATTTAGGTGAAGATTGACTCATAATCTTTACAAAGAAAAGGGGTTGGGGGGACCAAGTGTCTTTTCGCATCGTCTTTGCCAGTTTCGGGTCCTAAATGGCTGTCAAAGTGTACCAACTTGTCAGAATACCTACTCAGACTTCTTCTGTCCAGGTGAGATGCATGATTTATGATCTCGAATAAACTTACAGGGAGCAAGGAAGCGAGGAAGCAGCAGATCACTCGATGATGTAAATAAATGTAGGGACACACGGGAGGTGATCACGGCGCCGCTATAAATAGTTTGTATTTGTTAGCGCTTATAATAACAATATCATTAATACTTGGTTAATATTCAAATCACAACATGTAAATGGAGTATTGTTAGCAGTTTTTGAATGGTTATTTATTGGATTTTATGGGCAAAATAGAGGACCTCCCATTGGCTCCGCTGTAGGCGGACTTTTATTTACAAGTCAAAATGCATTAAAAAAAAAATCCATCCGTTGTCATGTCTTTCATAATGATTGTGAATGATAGGCAAAATTCAAAATAAGTGCAGTTCCCCATGAGGGGGCTGGGTAAAAGAAATTAAATTGATTCGTTTTGATGTCTGTTACCTTTTATTTTCCAGGGGATGGAGGAAGAAGGGAGTTTTCATAGGGTAGACGTGTTAATATACACTACCGTTCAAAAGTTTGGGGTCACATTGAAATGTCCTTATTTTTGAAGGAAAAGCACTGTACTTTTCAATGAAGATAACTTTAAACTAGTCTTAACTTTAAAGAAATGCACTCTATACATTGCTAATGTGGTAAATGACTATTCTAGCTGCAAATGTCTGGTTTTTGGTGCAATATCTACATAGGTGTAAAGAGGCCCATTTCCAGCAACTATCACTCCAGTGTTCTAATGGTACAATGTGTTTGCTCATTGGCTCAGAAGGCTAATTGATGATTAGAAAACCCTTGTGCAATCCTGTTCACACATCTGAAAACAGTTTAGCTCGTTACAGAAGCTACAAAACTGACCTTCCTTTGAGCAGATTGAGTTTCTGGAGCATCACATTTGTGGGGTCAATTAAACGCTCAAAATGGCCAGAAAAAGAGAACTTTCATCTGAAACTTGACAGTCTATTCTTGTTCTTAGAAATGAAGGCTATTCCACAAAATTGTTTGGGTGACCCCAAACTTTTGAACGGTAGTGTATCTCCTATATGACAACATTTCTTGTAAAATTATAGCATTCTTGCATGTATTTCTCTATCATTCCAGTCCCACCATCACTACGCGGGCGCCTCCCAGAGCACACTTTTAGGTTGTGATGTTTGGATCACACTTCTACAGCATATCACCCATAATGAGCTCCCGGTCTAGATGATGTACCAGCTGACCCAAGCTGTGACCTGACAGCTGTAGGCTAACCTGGTTGAGCCTTGAAAATTATCTCTCTATGACTGTTTGTTGGTTCCCCAATGGACTGGACTCTCACATTATCTATAAATTGGACAATTCAATAATATATATATACCCGCTCAAAAGCCATTGCCGCTGATCACCCTGGAAGGGGGGTCTCTACATCTGTGATCCCCTCTATAGGTTTCTTCTTTTTCCCGAGCTGGGGTCTTTTAAGTTTTTTTTTGCCCAGGTGTGGATTTAGATCAAAGCATGTTGTGAGTTTGTGAAGCCCTTTAAGACACTTTTGTTTAAGGACTATATACAGTATATGAGGTGGCGACTTGTCCAGGGTGTACCCCGCCTTCCGCTCGATTGTAGCTGAGATAGGCTCCAGCGCCCCCCGCGACCCCAAAAGGAATAAGCGGTAGAAAATGGATGGATGGATGGATATATAAAACTCAAAACCAGTGAAGTTGGCACGTTGTGTAATTTGTAAATAAAAACATAATACAAGGATTTGAAAATCTTTTTTTTACTTATATTCAATTGAATAGACTGCAAAGACAAGATATTTAATGTTCGAACTGAGAAACATATTTTTTTTTGGCAAATCATTAACTTAGAATTTCATGGCAGCAACACGTTGCAAAAAAGTTGGCTCAGGTGCATTTTTACCACTGTGTTACATGGCCTTTCCTTTTAACAACACTCAGTAAATGTATGGGAACTGAGAAGACCAATTTTTGAAGCTTTTCAGGTGGAATTCTTTACCAATCTTACTTGATGTACAGCTTAAGTTGTTCAACACTCCGGGCTCTCCGTTGTCGTATTTTACACTTCATAGTGTGCCACACATTTTCAACGGGAGACAGGTCTGGACTACAGGCAGGCCAGTCTAGTACCCGTACTCTTTTACTATGAAGCCACACTGTTGTAACACGTGGCTTGGCATTGTCTTGCTGAAATAAGCAGGGGCGTCCATGATAACGTTGCTTGGATGGCAACTTATGTTGCTCCAAAACCTGTATGTACTTTTCAGCATTAATGGTGCCTTCACAGATGTGTAAGTTACCCATGCTTTGGGGACTAATACACCCCCATACCATCACAGATGCTGGCTTTTCAACTTTGCGCCTATAACAATCCAGGTGGTTCTTTTCCTCTTTGTTCCGGAGGACACAACTTCCACAGTTTCCAAAAACAATTTGAAATGTGGACTCGTCAGACCACAGAACACTTTTCCACTTTGTATCAGTCCATCTTAGATGAGCTCAGGCCCAGCGAAGCCGACGGCGTTTCTGGGTGTTGTTGATAAATGGCTTTGGCTTTGCATTGTCGAGTTTTGACTTGCACTTACAGTTGTAGCGACAAACTATTACTTACTATTTTCTGAAGTGTTCCTGAGCCCATGTGGTGATATCCTTTACACACTGATGTCGCTTTTTGATGCAGTACCGCCTAAGGGGTCGAAGGTCACGGGCTTAGCCGCTTACGTGCAGTGATTTCTCCAGATTCTCTGAACCTTTTGATGATATAACAGACCGTTTATGGTGAAATCCCTAAATTCCTTGCAATAGCTTGTTGAGAAATGTTATTCTTAAACTGTTCGACAATTTGCTCACGCATTTGTTGACAAAGTGGTGACCCTCGCCCCATCCTTGTTTGTGAATGACTGAACATTTCATGGAAGCTGCTTTCATTCATGTTCACCTGTGGATTGTTCCAAGTAAGTGTTTGATGAGCATTCCTCAACTTTCTCAGTCTTTTTTTGCCACTTTTTTGAAACATGTTGCAAGCATCAAAACTCCAAATGAGCTAATATTTGCAAAAAATAACAAAGTTTTCCAGTTCGAATGTTAAGTATCTTGTCTTTGCAGTCTATTCAATTGAATATAGGTTGAAAAGGATTAGCATATCATTGTATTCTGTTTTTATTTATGATTTATGCAACGTGCCAACTTCACTGGTTTTGGGTTTTGTAGATACATTTCGATTGATTGAGAAAAATGTGGTGTGTGCTGCATGTTCCACAACATAATGAAACCGCACAGGCTGGACAGTTGGAGCATACAATGTCATGAATGTGAAGGGAAAGGAGTGTTTCCATGGTGACAGCCGGTATAGTATCTGCAAAATCTTCGTTTAAATAGGGCAGTCTGTGCCACTTTTGCACTTGTTATCAATTGCACACACAGTCTTAGTAGATCACCACTAATTTCATTGTTTGGACACGCTGTTTAGCGGCTGTAGATCAGGCCCATACTCAAAATAATGCAAGTTAACACACCTGTTCGTCTAACAAAGGCAGGTCATTTATTTCACACAGTCGCTCCTCTCGCAAATGAATTCCAAACTGCAACAAATCAGAACGACAAAAATTAAAACCGGCGTGATCCACAAAGTCAGGGAAATTGCGGTTATACGGCAGTGTAGAAAAGCAACGAACGGCCTCGGTGTGCGTACGCCCGGTTTTCTTGCGGTTGTTAAGCAACGGTGGGCCATCTGAGTAGCATTGCAGGCTTTGTGAGGCAGTCCTATACAATGTTTTTCCTCATCTTTTTACAAGCACCGTGTGGCTCTACCAGCAATACTTCATGAACGACCAAAGTGACAGATACCTATGATTACAGTTGTCAAGTAAAGCAGTCCTTTTAACACGTCAAAGTAGGGCTCTGCACAAGTACGAATCGCACTTTTACTCGGACGGGGGCGAAAAAAACAAAAACAATATTCCACCGTGGATTTAAGCTCCTAGTAAGTAGAGTCTTAAATATGCTTTGCGGATCTGCCGTAATATTTTGTCTTTTATTTATAGAATTATATACACGCGGGTGTTCTTACATAGACAGAAAAGTAGCACTGCTCATTGTACATGTCTTCGAAGTCAAATCCAATGTTCATTATTGACCACGAAGGTGAGGCCGTAATAGCAGTCCTTCAAGCCTCACACACACAAGGGTGCTTATTTTGTTCTCACACCTACGTAGTCCTTGCAAAGCCATCTTGTAATCTTCTAACACAAAGGCAGCGATCCGTACAGGAATACAAGGATATCAGGGCAATGTCTCGCCTTTTATGCTCTTTGTTCCAAGTTCAGGTCCTCCTTTTTTTGACAAATGTCCAAAGAACCTCAAAATGAGCCCCCTGGCGAGCTGCATCAGTTTTTGAGGAACACACCGAGTGAGGGGCAGAGCGCGAGGGATTTCGGACGGAATCTGGCCACGGCTGCGTGGAAGAGGAGCTTCACCGACATCCCACATCCTTGATCAAACAGGGGATTAGTGGCGGGTTTTTAAATCCTTGGCGCCACACAGGCAAAGCTGTTTTATCGGGGTGGATATCCTTTCTGTGGTCCCAGGTAATCCAGTCGGCAGCCGTGGATGTGATAGTTTCACGCCGTTTGTCGAGAAGAGAAAGGGTAGATGAGAGGAAGGGGCTGGCACGGGGCTGGTCCTGTGATGAGAGCTCGCTGTTAGGTCCTCGGATTAATCTGCAACACAGAGACAGAAGAGGAAAAGAGAAAACACACATGTGCTTAGATAGAACAAAAGAGATATAAGTGTACACGGATTAAACCCGGAGGAATTGCTCAGGTTGTGCGCGTCTAAAAAAAAACCCTGCGGGAGTCTTTTGAACTGTTTGGTTCTTTGTGTAAGGCCTATTTCACCTCCTGGATCCTGTTGTTACTAAAAACAGACGGCTTAGACAGGAAGAAACAATGCCAACGGAAAAGACACATCCATTATCATCCAAGTGTAGAGATGCTCTTTTCTCACACATATCAGTGTGTCTCCATGTGGTGTACTCTGTGGACCTGATCTACTAAAGGTTTTGAAACACCTGCAAAGTTGATAGTGCACACAAACCTGACCTACTAAGGCCCTGTCTACATTAAGCCGGATAACTCCTTAAACGAATAATTACTTAACCTAAGCGTCGTGTCAGCCTCACTAAACCATCGTTTAACCTCTTAAAGGCCTACTGAAATGAGATTTTCTTATTTAAACGGGGATAGCAGGTCCATGGTAAAGCTTGACTGTCATATTTCGGGAATGTAAACAATGAAACACCGGCTACGTGTTTGTGTTGCTGCAGCCTTCCGCTAATACACCGCTTCCCACCTACAGCTTTCTTCTTTGCTGTCTTCATTGTTCATTAAACAAATTGCAAAAGATTCACCAACACAGATGTCCAGAATACTGTGGCATTTTGCGATGAAAACAGACGACTTAATAGCTGGCCACAATGGTGTCCCAAAATGTCCGCTACAATCCGTAACGTCACGCGCAAACGTCATCATACCGAGACGTTTTCAGCAGGATATTTCGTGGGAAATTTAAAATTGCACTTTACTAATCCAACCCGGCCGTATTGGCATGTGTTGCAATGTTAAGATTTCATCATTGATATATAAACTATCAGACTACGTGGTCGGTAGTAGTGGGTTTCAGTAGGCCTTTAAGCTGTTTGTTTACATGCTTATTTTATTTCTCTTTGCTATTTGGGCTTATTGGACCCTAATTAGAATACAAACTAAGAATCATCTTCGTCGACCTGTGCATAATCTGGACTGGACCTGGTTTTAAGAACCCTTTAAACAATCTAATTTCATTGACAAACCTGGTCTGGTGAAGATAGGGTCCTTTTAAAAAAAAATAAAAAAATAAAATTAAATAAGATAAATAAATTAAAAACATTTTCTTGAATAAAAAAGTTAGTAAAACAATATAAAAACAGTTACATAGAAACTAGTAATTAATGAAAATGCGTAAATTTGACTGTTAAAGGTTAGTACTATTAGTGGACCAGCAGCACGCACAATCATGTGTACATGTACCTCTTGCAGATTGTATTGATATATATTGTAGGAACCAGAATATTAATAACAGAAAGAAACAACCCTTTTGTGTGAATGAGTGTGAATGAGTGTAAATGGGGGAGGGAGGATTTTTGGGTTGGTGCACTAATTGTAAGTGTATCTTGTGTTTTTTATGTTGATTTAATAAAAAAATTCAAAAAAAAAAAAGATCATCTTTTGATATGATGTACACAAACGTGTACTTCATGTTTAGTGACATGCTAATTCTTATTTTTACACTTTTTTTTCTCCAAATTCCATTGTATGTTATACTCTTCTGACACCACCAGATGGCAGTATAAGTGTCCACATAAGCGGCCATAAGACCCCAATTCAGTAGTGTACACAATTTTGCATATAAGAGCTAAAAAGGTGCTGTCCGTGTATGTGGCCACTAAGCCTTTAGTTAAGGTTCCCTTCCTTGGATAATTTTTTACACGGGTAAGTGTGCCGTGTATTTCTTTAATGTCCGGCGCTTAGCTTTGTATGGTCTCATTGATCATTTACAAACTAAGTTCGGAGAGGAAGTGACGCCAGAAAGACCACGCCCCACACAGGAAGTGACGTCCGAAAGAACGTGCCACAGCCAGCTTCATAACAACCTGTTTCCACTCTGAGGTAAACATTAGAAATATGGAGGCGAGTCATCCAGACATGCCCGTGTTTCTCCTTCCTCTACATGTACAGACGCTTGTGGAAATCCCACATGAATACCTTAAGAGAAAGGGATTGCAGCTATTTGGGATACAACACTTCTCAGACGGCAAGAAAACTTTCCAATGTCCAGGTCAGCTGTGATTCTACTTACCGAAAAACTTTGTCCATTTGTCGGAGGAGAGAAAACGAGAATGTGGGCTCCCGTGGATGTGATAAAAAAAGGTAGCGCGTTCTTTGTATTACCTGGCCGATGAGGGAAAACTACAGAACACAGCGAATGCATTTGGACTGGAAAACAGACTGTATCAGTTATTGTCCGCCATTTATGTTGAGGACTCAACGTCTAGGTCCAAAGTATATAAAGTCACCAAAAACGAATGGACAATGAAGGTGAAGGCAAAAGAGTGAGGAGTTTCCTGACCAGATATCTAGATCCCTAGATTGATTGATGTAAAATGTTCTTTATCACATTGATTACTTTCACGTGTCCATTAAAAATTTGATTAATTTATGATGGCTCAGGTGTGATTCACTACAATAGGGCCCCACAGCACACTGGATTCCAGTTGATTGAAATACCACAACACTGGATATTGTTCAGATAAGTTAAATTTAATTTAAGAACTTGCACACAAAGCAACACTGGAGGTGACTATGATGTGCACATTTTCCGCGCATGCGTACTAGCTCGCGTTGCGCCGGCGGACGGAGAGGGGGGGAGGAGGCCTTAAACGACCATTGTGTGTGTGTGGACAAGGATAAGGTTAGGTGGGATTTACCTGGATAACCTAAGATAACCTGGGTCTAAGATCACGCGCATATGGTTTGCGTACCTGAAATGGAGAGTGCAATCCACTTAGCGAGTCTGTCTTCATGAACATGCAGAATAAAATCTGGTTGTTTAAACGCCTACAATACTTGGACGAGGCGATGCGAATATAATCATTCAGAAATTCGTACTGTGATTCTTGAAGACTAATAATGCTCTGCGGATGCTGGTTTGCATCTATATTTAGCATGTTTGAAATGTGCGTGCAAACTGGCACGCATGGATGTAAAAAAAGGAGGCAAATCGCGCAGCAAAGACAGACAATGGACAGAGAATATGTGTCAACATATCTGAACTGTTATGAATAAAAAAATATTAGACGTATCGTCTATTCAGCAATGTTATTATAATTTATACAGTATTTGCCGGATTTCTTAAAATGACAAATTAAATTGATTTGGTGTCTGCTGGTGTTTTTTTTTCCATGTTGTTAATTGTTTTATATAGGACATCTACTATGATATTATGTATATATGAAAACAAGTATTGCAATATACATGTTCTTGCACCTGGATCACAACTGTGCAGCGCCTCCCAGAGGGCACTTTAAGCGGGCTAAAAGTAGGTTGCTGAGATCACACTTCCCATACAGTACATGGTGGTACATATATTTGTGTGCTGTGTATCTAACAACATGATGGAAATGCCACAGAATGGACCATATGAAGTCATAAATGTGGAGGGAAATGAGTGTCTCCTTGGTGATAGCCAGTATACACGCTTAAAAACCTCATTTAAATAGGGCGGTCTGCACCACTTTTGTACTTGTTATCAATCGTACAAACAGTCTTTATAGGTCACCACCAACACGCCCACTAAGAGTACGCACACGTTTATAGTTTGCACATGCTCTTTAGCACTTGTTATTTGGATACCAGGCTCTGTTTACACTGGACACCGGAGACTGATTTTTTTGCCCTCAAGTGAAACCGATTGGTTATAGCAGTGGTCCCCAACCGGTACCGGTCCGTGGATCGATTGGTACCGGGCCGCACAAGAAATAAAAAAAACAAAAACAAAAATTTTTTTTTTTTAATTTATTTTAAATTTTTTAATAAATCAACATAAAAAACACAAGATACACTTACAATTAGTGCACCAACCCAAAAAACCTCCCTCCCCCATTTACACTCATTCACACTCATTCACACAAAAGGGTTGTTTCTTTCTGTTATTAATATTTCTGGTTCCTACATTACATATCAATATAGATCAATACAGTCTGTAAGCACGCATGATTTTTTTTTTTTAATGACAAAAAAAACCCCAAAAAAACATTTTTTTTTTTTTTTTAATCCTCCTCCCCCCCGGTCCGTGGGACAAATGTTCAGGCATTGACCGGTCCGCAGTTACAAAAAGGTTGGGGACCATTGGGTTATAGCTCCAAAGTGCTTCAAATGTGATATTTTCGCTTTAGATTTGGGCCACATCAAGAGGTAGTCAGAATCCGTTTGGAATCTGATCTTTTCAAATGTGACTTCAGTCTAAACGGCAATGCAACCTTTTTGCGACTTTCTGGTTGTAGCGATGTCATTCGTGTGCGCGGCACAATCACTTTCCTTTTTGTAATTCTCTTCTTCCTCCTACTGCAGTTGTTTTCCATCATCCGCCTACTTCCTCTACACAACAGCCACGGCATAAACCCACTAAACCTGATCTGTGGTGTCCATGTTTTCTCTGTAATAGCGACTTCCTTGTTCATTTACGGAATCTGGTCAGCTTCCTTTGTTTTTACTTTATCAAACTGCGCATGTGACCTAAATATTGCAAAGTCAACTGTCGGCTTTATTATAAGAAAATGGAAGATTTTGGGAACAACAGCAACTCAGCCACCAAATGGTAGGCCACGTAAACTGACAGAGAGCGGTCGGCGGATGCTGAAGCACATAGTGCAAAGACTTTCTGTCAGTTGCTACAAAGCTCTAAACTTCATGCGACCTTCCAATTAGTCCAATTACAGTACGCAGAGAGCTTCATGAAATGGGTTTCCATGGCCGAGCAGCTATATCTAAGCCATACATCACCAAGTCCAACGCAAAGCGTCGGATGCAGCGTTCTCTGGAGTGACAAATCACGCTTTTCCATCTGGCAATCTGATGGACGAGTCTGGGTTTGGAGGTTGCCAGGAGAACGCTACATTTCGGACTGTGTGAAATTTGGTGGAGGAGGAATTATGGTGTGGGGTTATTTTTCAAAAGTTGGGCATGGCCCCTTAGTTCCAGTGAAAGGAACTTTGAAGGCTCCAGGATAGCAAAACATTTTGGACAATTCCATGCTCCCAACCTTGTGGGAATTGATTAATTGATTGAAACTTTTATTAGTAGATTGCACAGCACAGTACATATTCCGTACAATTGACCACTAAATGGTATCACCCGAATACGTTTTTCAACTTGTTTTAGTCGGGGTCCACGTACATCAATTCATGGTAAAGTGGAACAGTTTGGAGCGGGCCCCTTCCTCTTCCAACATGACCATAAAGACATGGAAAGTCTGATGTGGATGAACTTGACTGGCCTGCACAGAGTCCTGACCTGAACCCGATAGAACACCTTTGGGATGAATTACAACGGACACTCAGAGCCAGGCCTTCTCGACCAACATCAGTGTGTGACGCTTTTGGAAGAATGGTCGAAACTACAAACACACTCCGCAACCTTGTGGACAGCCTTCCCAGAAGAGTTGGAGCTGTAATAGCTGCATAAGGTGGACCGACATCATATTGAACCCTATGGGTTAGGAATAGGATGGCACTTCAAGTTCATATGTGAGTCAAGGCAGGTGGCCATATACTTTTGGCAATATAGTGTATGTGCGCGTTTATACCATACTTGCCAACCCTCCCATTTTTAGCGGGAGAATCCCGATATTCAGCGCCTCTCCCGACAACCTCCCGACAGAGATTTTCTCCCGACAAACTCCCGGTATTCAGCCGGAGCTGGAGGCCACGCCCCCCCCCCCCCCCCCCCCCCAAAAAAAAAGTCTGCCGCAGCTGCGATTGGACCTGACCAGCCTCCGGTTACAAGTACTGGAGTACCAATTGCTTGCCAGGGAAGATCTTCCCCAGGAAGCAAGGATTGACCGGTTTTGGGCCATGCTAGGGAGAGATGGAAGATTCCACACTCTCGTGCATTTGATGAAAGCACTTTTGTGCGTGCCACACAGCAATGCATCATCAGCAGGCACGTGCACACATAGGGCCCTATGGGTGCTTGAGCACCTGCCCTTTTTTGCCTCGTCTTAAAAAGTGCCCTCTGCCTGTGTGTGTGTGTGTTTTTTTCTTTCTTTAAACAACATTAATAAATTCCTGTCAGGGATGTAAAAAAAAAAAACACACAAAAAAACAGCGGTACAAAAACCCCCTGCCGCTTCCGCTGAGACGTGACAGTGGAGCAAGTTGAACCTGTGAGTTATGGTCCTGTTGCCGTCCACTTATTCAGCATCTAATATGGGTAATATTTCAGAAAAACGCTGTATTATTCTATTATTCAATGTGTCAACTTCTGTTTTTGCCGGACGTCGGAGCACGGCGCATCAATTGAGCACGCCACATCAAGTCCGCACAGAGCAGAGCGGATCGTGCGGGATAGGAAGTAGTGTCAGTATAAACTTTATACTGAAGTCTGATTCAGACCACATTTTACTTAACAGACAGCCTGAAGAAAAATCCGATATACAAAAAGAAAATATTTGGTGCACTTTGATCAGGCGCTGTATGTGCAACATAAAAAAACAAATTATGTTCTAATACAGGGGTGTCAAACTTATTTCAGCTCAAGGGCCGTATGAAGGAAAATCTATTCCCAGGTGGGCCGGACTGGTTAAAATCATGGCATGATAACTTAAAAATAAAGACAACTTTGGATTGTTTTCTTTGTTTAAAAATAGAACAAGCACAATATGGAAACATACAAATCATAATGTTTTAGTTTTTTTTAACACCCACATGTTGCTGTTCATAGTAGTCTGTCTTTATTTGTCTTGATTTATAATTTCTGAATAAATGATGTGATAATTTTCATCAGTCAAATAGGTGTGAGTCTGGCACCGTTTTAAAATGCTCTCATTGGTGTAAAATTAACTATTAGAAAATGTAATAAATAGTAATATCAAAATCAAATTACAGGATGTTACTAATGTCATTTACTAATTTTCCTCAACTGATGTACTAACACCATGTCAGGATCAGAATCAGAATAGTTTTATTGCCTTTGTTTGAGAGCAGCTTCACAAACTCAGAATTTTTCTTGGTGCAAGCGTGCAACATAAAACACATAATACAGGATAGGTAATAGGTAATAGCTAAAGGGCCGCATGAAGGAAAATCTATTCCCAGATGGGCCTGACAGGTAAAATCATGGCATGATGACTTAAAAATAAAGACAACTTTATTTGTCGTGATTTATAATTTCCTATAATAATGTGGTTTATTCTGTACATATGTAGCATCATCTACAACAAAACTTGTGAATTTGGACTAATTTCATGACTCACACATGAAGTTAGAAGGGGATACATGTTATTTCAGCAGATTTATGTGTGCCTAGATCAGTGTTTTTCAACCACTGTGCCGCGGCACACTAGGGTGCTGTGAGATACAGTCTGGTGTGCCGTGGGAGATTATCTAATTTCACCTATTTGAGATAAAAAATATTTTTTGCAAACCAGTAATTATAGTCTGCAAATGATGTGTTGTTGTTGAGTGTCTGTGCTGTCTAGAGCTCGGCAGAGTAACCGTGTAATACTCTTCCATATCAGTAGGTGGCAGCAGGTAGCTAATTGCTTTGTAGATGTCGGAAACAGCGTGCGGGTAAAAGGGTGTCTAATGCTTAAACAAAAAATAGATTAAAGGTGAGTGCCCCTAAGAAAAGGCATTAAAGCTTATGGAAGGCTATGCAGAACGAAACTAAAACTGAACTGGCTACAAAGTAAACAAAAACAGAATGCTGGACGACAGCAAAGACTTACTGTGGAGCAAAGACGGCGTCCACAATGTACATCCGAACATGACATGACGATTGACAATGTCCCCACGAAGAAGGATAAAAACAAAGTAGATGCGGCAAATATCGCTCAAAGGAAGACATTAAACTGCTACAGGAAAATACCAAAAAAGAGAAAAAGCCACCAAAATAGGAGCGCAAGACAAGAACTAAAACACTACCCACAGGAAAACAGCAAAAAACTCCAAATAAGTCAGGGCGTGATGTGACAGGTGGTGACAGTACACCTACTTTGAGACAAGAGCTATATTGATGCATGCTTGGTTATGGTTTAAAGTCATATCCAACAATTGCGACAACGACTTTTTACTGTTAACTGAGTTTCGTTTTTTAATGATTTCTGCTGGTGGTGTGCCTCCGGATTTTTTCAACGCAAAAAATGTGTCTTGGCTCAAAAAAGGTTGAAAAACTCTGGCCTAGATAATGTGTCCCCAGTCCTCTATCTTAACGGGGCACATAGCTCTGCCCCCTCTGAAGTCACGCGCACTCCTGCGGCAGGGGATACAAAGAATTGCTATTGCGACATCCAGTGGACACATTTATAAGAGCAGTTTCTTTCATTCAAAAATTTCAGTAAATGTTTATACTTACCAAAATCATCTCACGGGCCGGATAAAACCTGTTTGCGGGTCGTATCAGGCCCACGATCCGTACGTTTGACACACCTGTTCTAATATATACCACGTACTTATAATGTTTGATTTAATTTCAACCAGACATTATCTTGCCTAATAGTAAACCACCCCATCCAAGCTAAGGAGTTCCTCAAATCCAGTGAAATGACTTTGGATTGACTAAATGGGATCAGTGCCCCTTCTGTGGAATCTAAGCTGTCCGTCCGTGACTCTGGTTCAGGGACTTTTATTCAGCCCAGATTGCAGACCTGAACACATTTCAATGGTGCTTTGTGAACCCTTTAGACTGCTTTTGAATGGTCTGCTTTCCAGCGTCTCCCTAAAGCCACAGCTCAGTTCAAACTCTTGAGTGGATGTTGTCTAGAGCGGCTGAGGTTTATAACTCTCTTTTCTGTCTTACGGACAGGAACGTCAAACATGCGGCCCGCGTGCCTGATCGGGTTCAATCCGGTTTGCTAAATTGAGCTGTATTTTTGCAGGGGACGGCGTGGCGCGGTTGGGAGAGTGGCCGTGCCAGCAACCTGAGGGTTCCTGGTTCAATCCCCACCTTCTACCAACCTCGTCCTCGTTGTGTCCTTGAGCAATACACTTCACCCTTGCTCCTGATTGTGGATAGGGCCTTGCATGGCAGCTCCCGCCATCAGTGTGTGAATGGGTGAATGTGGAAATAGTGTCAAAGCGCTTTGAGTACCTTGAAGGTAGAAAAGTGCTATACAAGTATAACCCATTTACCATTTTTAAATGAAATAAACTGCTGTTCTAAATATGTCCACTGGATGACGTAATAGCAATTCTGTTAGGTGAGCAATTAGTTTGCACCGGGGCGAGCAAGTATATCAAGCAAAAGTTACACGGTAAAGCGGGGCTGCGACTCCTCGCCCTCGACCCAACGACAAACAAACAGGAGTAAAATAAACAATTGGTAACCCTATTTAAAATGCTGCATGAGAGACTGCACATTGATATACCATATTTTCCGCCATAGAGCGCACTGGATTATAAGGCGCACTGCTGATTAATGGTCTAGTTTTGATCTTGTCAGAAGATGGCGCTAACTGTTTTAATGACATTTAGACTTTAGTTAAATCAACGGAAATGTGTCCCGTGAAAAAACGTTCGACCGGAACTCTAACAACTAAAGTTTCTTGGGTGAACAATGTAAACTCACTACACCGGTATGTTTTAGCACTTTCATGGCCAGTTTACTGACAGATATAAGTAAGAACTTTACATTACTTTATATTAGAAATGGCAACATCGGAGGATGAATGTCCCATAACAAGAAGATAGAGAAAAAGAAGAAGCTTCGGCACGGACTACAAAGGCGGAGACGCGCAATTTTTCAGGATTTATGCAGTTCCAAAATTCAGACCAGCAGGTACCAGAAGGTAAGAAAAGTTGCTTTTGCATAATATTGCGAAACAAAACACCAGATATGTCTTACCTTATACACACACCATAATAATACTCGTATGTTGAAGCACATCAAACGGTGCAGCCTACATGTACCTCTTATGTTTGACTGCCATCTATTGGTCACACTTATCATTACACCATGTACCAAGTAAAATTGCTTCGAGGTGGGTAAACTCAACCAAATTTATAAGGCGCACTGTCGAGTTTTAAGGGGGAACATTTTTTTTTAAGTGCGCCTTATAGTCCGTAAAATACGGTAGTTCAGTGAAAATGATTGTCTTCTGTGCAAATTTAAAGAAAGTGAAGAGTGTGTGATGTACTGCAATACTGTCAGTCTTCTAGGTTTGTATTTTTGGTTTGTTGAAACTGTTCACACATTGCACAGCTTTGATTTTTTTATTAATACACAGTGATGCCTAGAAGGCAGGGAGTAACTCAACCCTCTTGAATAGTGCTTACCTCAGTTTGTATGGTTTGTTGAGTTAACACAGGATTAATATGTGGAAATGATACATAGAAAAGTTTTTATTTATGCTTTATTTTGTTTTTGTTCAATCCTAGATGGGCTGTGATTTAAAGTTGAATTACTTTGTAGGTGCATTGAGATTAAGACTAAGTTCATTGTGTTCTTCGTGGTTTTGAAACTGTAACATTTTTCTTCCTCAGAATTTTCAACTAACTTGAAGCGTTTTGTCAAGAGGATTATTTGTGATATGTACATTTTCATAATGTGCTTGTTCTATTTAGAGCCGAAGTAAAACAAAGAAAACAATCAGATATTGTTGTAGGGTTGTACGGTATACCGGCACTGGTATAGTATCGTGGTACTAATGAATCAAAAACGGTACTATACTCTGTTTGAAAAGTACCGGTTCCCGGGCATGATGGCGCGTCGGCGCGTCGTCACGTCGTGATATTGCTGGTTTTGCGATAACAGTACTGAAATGAAGGCTAAAAGGGCATTAATGGGAGCTTTAAAAAAAAAAGATGACGAAAAAAGTAACTAAATAATTACTTTTCACAGTAACGCATTACTTTTTATTGTAAGTAACTGAGTTAGTAACTGAGTTACTTTTGAAATAAAGTAACTGGTAACTGTAACTAGTTACTGGTTTTCAGTAACTAACCCAACACTGTCAGTCACACTCACATTCACATCTATGGACAATTCATAGTGTCCAAATAATTCAACTTCTATGTTTTGGGACCCTGCAGGAAGCTGAAGAAGAACATGCAAACCTCCAATCTCCAGACTGTGAGGCCAAAATGCTAACTATTTATCCACTGTGTGGCCCAGATGTCATTGTTTATTTGTGTGCGATCACCTTACATATACAGCAACATGCACTGGCCACAGATACACGTACAGTATGCTATCTCGTATTGATTAGTTGCATTGTTTGCTACCACTGAAGAACCTAAATGTAATACAAAAATCCTAGTTTGTATGATCTCTGTGGTGTTTCCACAATTTTTTCAACCAGGCATTTTACTTTTAGATTGTGTTGTGAACACACCTGGGGTCCAAGCAAACAAAGGGGGCCACTTCGAAACCCCATAATCCTGATCAGCAACAATACAGCTGTGACATTTTGAGCAAGCTTGGCAGGTGCGTGGACCTGATTGTGAGAGGTGGTATTTGCGACATATTAAGCTTTATCACGCTGAGAGCCACATTTACTAAACAGTTGATATTCAGGTGCAGACGCAATGCCTGAAATACTTTATCTGTACTTACACAACACAACACAGCACAACATATTCTATTTAAGGAAAATTACTTGTCCTAAATACACACATTTGCCTAATCTGCTAACTAGAGTACAACGTCGATTTGAGTAAATATACATATATATATATATATATATATATATATATATATATATATATATATATATATATATATATATATATATATATATATATATATATATATATATATATATATATATATATATATATAGCTATACATATATAGCTATATATATATACCAGTGGCATGCGGTGAGGTTAATGTCAGGTGAGGCACTGCATCATCACAGTCAGATTTACAAACATATGAACCCTAAATAGTATCTTATTCACCATGTGATTGGCAGCAGTTAACGGGTTATGTTTAAAAGCTCATACCAGCATTCTTTACACATACAAACTAGCACACAAAAAAGCACATTTGATAAAAAAAAAACATTATTATGGTCTTACCTTTCTTGCTGGACAGCCTTTGCGTGTGTACCACGCCGTTTGAAAAGAACGGGTCTTCTGTCCCAAAGTCAAAAGCAAACCTTTTAGCTCCGGCGTTGGTCTACCTTTAATTATTACCTCCTGCTTCGATTGAAAGTCCAGTTTAGAAAACTGTTTTATTTTACATATGTAATCCTCCATGTTTTTAATAAAAGTTCAGGCGAGAGGAAATAAAAAAACGCTGCACTTATTATTGCTAACTTTTTTTTTTTCTTTCTTCTGCGGCAAGGAATGATCTCTGGGATCACTACCGCCCTCTACCACCAGGAGGCCAGATTACTGCGAGCCTCAGACAGTACGTCTTTGGCAGCAGTTTTATGAATGCTCAGCTGAAGAAATACGTTACACACATACAGTTGTTGACAAAATACACTGTACATTATATACCTCAGCTAACTAAACTATGGTTTAGTTAGAGTCATTGTGCACATTCCATGTTGAGGCACAAATCAGTGACGTGCCTCAACTGGCTGCTGATCACTGCACCGTCTCTTCTCAGTATTTGAACGGCAAATGTGACAATAAAAATAAAAATAATCTAAAACTGGTGAAGTTAAATGGAAAATAACTTTAGTATAATCACTGGATACATATAACAATTTAATTATTTTTTTTTTCTTTTTACATTTTTTTTATTTCCATGATGGCAGGTGAGGCCCCGCCTCCCCTGCCTCTAGTGACGGCACGCCACTGATATATACATACATATTCCTCGCTCAGAGGATGGTTGATGAAATGCCATAGCGGCGGTCGTGAGTAAAGCGTGTTTACTTCAAACTGACACTACTGTAACTCTTACTAGTGTGCGTGACTTTGAGAGACTCGGAGAAAATATTGTTGTTCTAAACTTTTGTGTGCTGTTGCTTCCTTATTTGTGATTGTTCCAAGCTAATAATCATCTAACCGTGTCTTTTTTATGCGTAGCTGCGGCACTTGAACTGAATGTACGGCCTGTCATAATTACAACGGTCAGCTGGATAAAAAAAAATGCCGTATCATATTAGTCCAGAATCTTAACGGTCTTACTCGACTGACCCGATAAGAAACTGTTACCAAAAAATACTGATAGTCTGTATACATACAATGGACATTTTTATTTGGTACTACAAGTATATCCCACTGCACTTTTTCAACTGCTGAAGACCCGCGAAAATCTACCGTATTTTTTGGACTATAGGGCCCACTTAGGATCCTTTCATTTTCTCAAAAATCGACAGTGCGCCTTATAACCCGGTGTGCCTAATGTACAGCATAATTCTGGTTGTGCTTACCCACCTCCAAGCAATTTTATTTGGTACATGGTGTAATGATAAGTGTGACCAGTAGATGGCAGTCATACATAAGAGATATGTGTAAACTGCAAGATAACGCCAGTAAACTACACCAACACTTTAAATGTTCCATTGAGAATATACAACATTACACCCGGCGCTCAAAAATCTGTCAAAATGTTTTTAGTACGACTTCGATAAGCTATGAAGCCGCACCGCTTAATGGATTGTCGGCGCATTAAACATACAAGTATTATTATGGTGTGTGTATGAGGACTGCAAAATGGCACCTATTAACAGACATATTACCTGGCGTTTTGTTTCGCAATATTATGCAAAACCAACTTTTCTTACCTTCTGGCACCTGTTGATCTGTAATTGGGATCTGCATAAGTCCTGAAAATGTGCGCGCGTTCGCCATTGTAGTCCATGGCGACACCGCAGTTATAAGCTTCTTCTTTTTCGCTACCTTTTCATGTGGCATTCATCTTCCGCTGTTGCCATTTCTAATGTAAAGTAGCGTAAAGTTCTTACTTATATCTGTCAGTAGACTAGCTATCAAAAAAAACTGGCGTGGGTTTACGTAATTCACCCACAGTTATTAGAGGGTTCCGGTCAGACGGTTTTTCACAGGACACATTTCCAGCGTTGTTGTTGCATTATTGAACCAAGGATGAGGAGCTGCTGCTCCGTTATTGATTTAAGTAAAGTCTGAATGTCATTAAAACAGTTAGCTCCATCTGTACTACCAGTCTGTGGTTGCCAGTGTTCTGTACTACATCGTAGTGTGCTGGGGGGGCAGTACATCTAAGAAGGACAGCTCCAGACTGGAGAAACTGATCAGGCGGGCTGGTTCTACGATCGGAATAAAACTGGACTCACTGGTGACGGTGGCAGAGAAGAGGACTGTGGAAAAACTAGTGAGCATCCTGGATGATGCCAGTCACCCTCTGCATACCGTTATCAGTAGCCAGAGAAGCCTGTTCAGTGCTAGACTGCTTCATCCCAAGTGCAGGACTAATAGACTAAAGAACTCCTTTGTCCCACACGCCATTAGACTGTACAACTCCTCTCTGGGGGGAGGGGGATACTAGGATGACAGGGGATGCAATACAATAATTTATACCCCCATTATTTACTTTTTACTTTTTAAATTCGATCTCAATTCTGTACACTGTTGCTGGAATTGTAATTTTCCTGAGGGAACTCTCCTGAAGGAATCAATAAAGTACTATCTATCTATCTATCTATCTATCTATCTATCTATCTATCTATCTATCTATCTATCTATCTATCTATCTATCTATCTATCTATCTATCTATCTATCTTTTGACACTTCTTCCACCCCCGTCCTTGCACGCTACACCGCTACAACAAAGATGACGGGGAGAAGACGCTGTCGAAGGTGAGCCACGTAAATAAAACCACCCACAAAACGGTGCATCCTGAAGAGACTGTCAGAAAGCTATTTAAAAATGGTCTGTAAAACATAATCTATGCGACATTTTCACCAAAGAACCACCATCACATGTCATGTGGACCACAAGATAATCTTTTAAATTTAGAAAAAAATCATAATATGACCCCTTTAATGCGCCTTATAATCCGGTGCGCCTGTTATATGAAAATAGACTTGAATTGACCCGCTCATCGGCAGTGTGCCTTTTAATCCGTGCGCCCTATGGTCTGAAAAATACAGTACATTACTCAATACGGTACATTACTCAATTACTATTGACTCCTCTCAGTTATGTCACATGGCTGTCCAAACAATTTGTTCACCTCTCCAGTGAACCTTTGAAGGCCTACTGAAATTAATTTTTTTTATTTAAACGGGGATAGCAGATCCATTCTATGGGTCATACTTGATCATTTCGCGATATTGCCATATTTTTGCTGAAAGGATTTAGTAGAGAACAAGGACGATAAAGTTCGCAACTTTTGGTCGCTGATAAAAAAAAGCCTTGCCTATACCGGAAGTAGCGTGACGTCACAGGAGGAAGGATTCCTCACATTTCCCCATTGTTTACAATGGAGCGAGAGAGATTCGGACCGAGAAAGCGACGATTACCCCATTAATTTGAGCCAGGATGAAAGATTTGTGGATGAGGAACGTTAGCGTGAAGGACTAGAGTGCAGTGAAAGACATATCTTTTTTCGCTCTGACCGTAACTTAGGTACAAGCTGGCTCATTGGATTCCACACTCTCTCCTTTTTCTATTGTGGATCACGGATTTGTATTTTAAACCACCTCGGATACTATATCCTCTTGAAAATGAGAGTCGAGAACGCGAAATGGACATTCACAGTGACTTTTATCTCCACGACAATACATCGGTGACGCACTTTAGCTACGGAGCTAACGTGATAGCATCAGGCTCAAATGCAGATAGAAACAAAATTTTAAAAAACCCTGACAGGAAGGATAGACAGAAGATCAACTATACTATTAAACCATGAACATCTAAATACACGGTTAATAATTTCCAGCCTGGCGAAGCTTTACAATGCTGTTGCTAATGATGCCATTGAAGCTAACTTAGCTACGGAGCGGCGGCGGCGGCAGCGGGCGTTGTAGCTTTCGACGACACCCCGGCCGCCATCAGAGTCTGCAAGAAACATATATTTCCCCAAAGTTACGTACGTGACATGCACGTAGCGACACGCACGTACGGGCAAGCGATCAAATGTTTGGAAGCCAAAGCTGTACTCACGGTAGCGCGTCTGCTATCCAGCTCAAACACAACACAACCTCCTGGTTGTGTTGCTGTAGCCAGCCGCTAATACACCGATCGCACCTACAACTTTCTTCTTTGCAATCTCCATTGTCCATTAAACAAATTGCAAAAGATTCACCAACACAGATGTCCAGAATACTGTGGAATTTTTCGATGAAAACAGAGCAGTTTGGGTCCGAATACTTCCGTTGCCGTCGTGACGTCACGCGCATACGTCATCATACATAGACGTTTTCAAGCGGAAGTTTCCCGGGAAATTTTAAATTGCACTTTATAAGTTAACCCGGCCGCATTGGCATGTGTTGCAATGTTAAGATTTCATCATTGATATATAAACTATCAGACTGCGTGGTCGGTAGTAGTGGGTTTCAGTAGGCCTTTAATATAGCAGTCTTGTGAGCACGTGTGTCCCGCATTTGCATCAAAAGGTGTGTTTGGAAAACGACCCCTGCCAGAACAGCAGTTGTAACAGGTTGGGCTTTACAGCTCCGTTTCCATCTGAGGTATGATCCACCAGAGGTTTGTTAGCATAAAAGAGTTTATATGCAAATGCTGAAACTTCAACGTAGAAGCACAAGGGTGTATGAATGTGTGTGTGTGTTTGACAAAGGTGTCCTTTGTCCCTTTATGTCATATGCCTCTTTAAACAAGCTTTTTCCACCATATCTCATCCTTGCTAAGAGCAAACCTGATTGCATTCTAATTTGGCGGATGCATTAAATTGCAATTTACGCAGGTTTCAGTTTGTGAAAGGAGCTGGGACCAATTACCTTAGCAAAACTATTTTAAACCACACAAGGATGTACCCTTGCTGTCTGTTGTTTAACAAATCAGTCCGGCCAGCTGCCAACGGCACCCTTTAAAAACAGAAGACGTCACACAACAATATGCATTAAGGTCCATTTGATGTAATTTTATGTTACTTAACAATAAAAAACAAAATCTAACTGTCCAGGTTGTCTTAGAAGACGTCTTGCCTTTCGACAGACTTCGATAGGACAGCTCTAAAGTTAAAGTCTCAACGATAGTCACACACACACACACACACACACTAGGTGTGTCTGCATTTGACCCATCCCCATGTTCACCCCCTCGGAGGTGAGGGGAGCAGTGAGCAGCTGCGGTGGCTGCGCTCGGGAATCATTTGGTGATTTAACCCCCAATTCCAACCCTTGATGCTAAGTGCTAAGCAGGGAGGCAATGTGTCCCATTTTTATAGTCTTTGGTATGACTCAGCCGGGGTTTAAACTCACAACCTTACAGTCTCAGGGCGGACACTCTAATCACTAGGCCACTGAGCAGGTTTAGCATCCAAGTCCATGAGCACAAAATGATGAAACCTTTTGGATGAGAGGAGAAACGTCTTCCAAGACAACCTGAACAGTCCAGTTGTGATCCATCCAATGCCCGAAAAGCACGATAACCTGTGAGTAACCTTATGAGAATATTCACAGGCAATAGCATTGGATGGAACTTCACACTGAACCAGAATAAAAATGTCATGACGGTGCTTTGTACAGCAGTTATAAACATGAGTTTTTACAGGTTTATTTTTGTAAGCCCCAATCTCATTCGATTTGTGTGTGCTTTGATACATGGTGTTTCTTTAGTTCAAAAACTGTACTGAGGTCATTCTTTCAATTTGATTTACGAAATGTTGAGCAAGTCTTTGAAAACCCTCTCATAAAGGATGCTATTTTGCATATTTCGCCCCCTGGTCTTTTTGATAAATGTGCAAGTGGTTCTTGAAACAGCACTTGTAAGGGAGGCCAGATAATGTAGCCGTGCCGTGTGTATAATGGTCAACCTCACTCCCTGACACATGGAGAGTTTGCGATGGACACTGAGTTGACAGCTCAGGTTTTAGCTCGGTGCCTAGCATGCTTGTCTCTCATTCAAGTTGCAGGACCCTGGTTCGAGCTCCGGGAGGAACGGAATCAAAGGCTGGACCAGGTGAGTTACACAAGCAAACTGACTGGTTCAATGGTCAACAATCATTCATTGTTATTGACAACAGTAAAAAAGAACTGATTTAGTTGAGGTCGATGTTTTGCATTTACTATGTGTCAGTGGTGTGCCGTCAGGACCAGCAAGGCCTTCTCTGCTGGCCGTAAATAACCAGAAATCATGATCATAATTAAAGATAAAAGTAATTTTCCCTAAATATCTAAACGTATTGATATACTCTTCATGTCATATTATGCTCCTTTCAGCGCTGTTGTTTTTAGTTTGGGTTTGTATCCAATCAGAATTCAGCTAGCTTATGTTGGCATGCCGTACCAAATCTGCCCGGGGCATTCAGAATCAAACAATGCGGGCGTCCATGCACTGTAAGTGAAGGGGCACATACAGGTGATAAGACAGTTGCGATAGCCAATCACATCACGAGTTGTTGTCAGTAAGGCCTTCTATGTGGCCTCATGTTGAACGTGACATTTACGCGTCCTGTGATTGGATACTTACCAGGACTGCTAGCGGATGAATTTGAGAACACAGAGTTGATAGACAGTTGCGATAGCCAATCAGATCACGAGTTGTTGTCAGTAAGGCCTTCTATGTGGCCTCACGTTGAACGTGACATTTACGCGTCCTGTGATTGGATACTCACCAGGACTGCTAGCGGATGAATTTGAGAACACAGAGTTGATAGACAGTTGCGATAGCCAATCAGATCACAAGTTGTTGACAGTAGCCTCTCTAGGTAGCCTGATGTTAACGAGACTGTGATTGGATACTCACTTGTCACTCCAAAGTGAGTATCCAATCACAAGTTGCAACTTAACAGGAAGCAGGAAGTGTTGACCCACAAAGAAGGAGAACAAAACACTGATTAGGTGGCAGATATGTATTGTGATGTTATGAGCTAGGTGACATAAGAACTCCGTTACCCAGCATGCCACAGTAGTGAAGATACGTATGCGCAGTAGCCCTGTTTAGGTTGTTTAATGTAGCCATGCCGGTTGTTATTGCTGGATGTTTTTGATGAGCACGCTGTGGAGTAAACTTTAAAAACTCAGCCGACACGCCTCGTCTGCATCTTTTATGATTAGACAAGACAACACATATATTTGCAAGGCCATTTTCAAGAAGGACATTTAAAGAGAAACTACATCTTGTGAGACGATGTCGGCGATGAAATGGGGAAATGCCCGCCATTTCCCCTCGAATCAACGGACTGCAAGGGGCACCACTGGCTTATACGGTGTTGAATGGGTGCTACAAATTGTGAGTTCAAATATTGTATTTCTTAATTTTTTCACGTTTAATATGTTTTTTTGCAATTTTAATTTTGACAGTACCACATAAGATATGTTTTAATTGCTGATGCTGGTTTATTGATTTTTAAATGTGCCAGAAAATAACCCGTTTTGTACACTGTTGAGGGGATTCAATGCCCAGGAATAGTGTTTCTGTATATTATTTATCCAGCATTGGTCATGTGGTGACATCAATTATTGTATTTTGAGAGGTAATCATTGAAGTCGGACATCACTGAAGCCCTAGGTGGGAAACGCACGGCCCGCCATGTATGGGTATGTATGGGGTGCCGAATGTAAAAAGTCAATCACAGTTTTTTTAGCCGATATATTCTTAATATTTAGCTCACTTTTCTTACAATTAACTCACTTTTTTCACATTTAGCTTATTTTCTTCAAATTTGAAGTAGAAATTAAATAGCAAATCTAAATGTTAAATCTATGTCTAAATGTTAAATATGAATAATAAATCAATCAATCAATGTTTATTTATATAGCCCTAAATCACAAGTGTCTCAAAGGGCTGTACAAGCCACAACGACATCCTCGGTACAGAGCCCACATACGGGCAAGGAAAAACTCACCCCAGTGGGACGTCGGTGAATGACTATGAGAAACCTTGGAGAGGACCGCATATGTGGGTAACCCCCCCCCTCTAGGGGAGACCGAAAGCAATGGATGTCGAGTGGGTCTGACATAACATTGTGAGAGTCCAGTCCACAGTGGATCCAACACCTCTAAAATCAACATTGTTATTTAACAATTATTTTTAATATTTAGATTTACATTCTAAATGTAAATCTAAATATTAAAAATAATTGTTAAATAACAATGTTGATTTTAGATCTTTATTGTATGCATACAATGTTATGTTGAATATAAATATTAGGGTTATGGTTTTTAAATGTTGAATATGAATGTCAAATTTAAATCTGAATGTTAAATCATTAAATCTTACAGTAAATGTTAAAAATAAATGTGAAATCCAAATATACATGTTAAATCTAAATATCAATGTTAAACTTTAAATATAAATCCTAATTCTAATAGTAAATGTTAAAAGCAAATGTTGAATCTAAATGTAAATATAAGGTTTGAGGTAGAAATTAAACGGTGAAAGGAAATGTTCAATCGAAATCTAATTGCTAAATAGAATCTGCGGTCCCCTCCAAGGTTTCTCATTGTATCACATTGGGTTGAGTTTTTTTTCTTGCCCTGATGTGGGATCTGAGCCGAGGATGTCGTCGTGGCTTGTGCAGCCCTTTGAGACACTTGTGATTAAGGGCTATATAAATAAACTTTGACTGAGATGGAAGACGTTTAATTACATTTCATTCCGTTTCTCCTAAGGGGTTTAATTGTTTGGAAGAACAAGGAATCGACTGATCTGTTTAGCAAGTAGTGCAGATAATGCAGGTCTCAGGTCGACAATCATTTTGGAAGACGCTCCGACGTTTGGGTCACTCTGACTTAGCAACATTTTTAGTATCTACACCAGTGTTTTTCAACCTTTTTTGAGCAAAGGCACATTTTTTGCATTGAAAAAAATCCAGAGGCACACCACCAGCAGAAATCATTAAAAAACAAAACTCAGTTGACAGTAAAAAGTCGTTTTTTCGCTCTGAATATGACTTTAAAGTATAACCAAGCATGCATCAATATAGCTCTTGTCTCAAAGTAGGTGTACTGTCATGACCTGACACATCACGCCCTGACTTATTTTGAGTTATTTGCTGTTTTCCTGTGTGTAGTGTTTTAGTTCTTGTCTTGCGCTCCTATTTTGGTGCGTTTTTCTCTTTTTTTGGTATTTTCCTGTAGCGGTTTCATGTCTTCCTTTGAGCGATATTTCCCGCATCTACTTTGTTTTAGCAATCAAGAATATTTCAGTTGTTTTTATCCTTCTTTGTGGGGACATTGTTGATTGTCACATCATGTTCGGCTGTACACTGTGGACGCCGTCTTTGCTCCACAGTAAGTCTTTGCTGTCGTCCAGCATTCTGTTTTTGTTTACTTTGTAGATAGTTCAGTTTTAGTTTTGTTTTGCATAGCCTTCCCTAAGCTTCAATGCCTTTTCTTAGGGGCACTCACCTTTTGTTTATTTTTGGTTTAAGCATTAGACACAATTTTACCGACACCATGCCTCCCGCTGTTTCCGACATCTACAAAGCAATTAGCACCGGCTGCCACCTACTTACTCTGCCGAGCTCTAGACCGCACCGACACTCAACAACAACACAACATTTGCAGACTACAATTACTGGTTTGCAAAAAATATTTTTACCCCAAATAGGTGAAATTAGATAATCTCCCACGGCACACCAGACTGTATCTCACGGCCGCGGCACTGTGGTTGAAAAACACTGATCTACACCACGTTCTTTGAAACACGAACATCTGTACCTGCCAGCGGCATTCTGCTTTTTCTGAACAAAACGCAAACGGAAACCCAAAAAAAGACAAAACCTGCAGGTATTTTTTTCTCCCCCTCTTTTCAAACAAACAAATGCTTTGCTGTGGGGCTTCCCGTCTTATTATGACGGAACAAATACAAACGAAGCAATTTAGCCTGAGAAGAGGGTGAATGAGAAATGCTGATCAAAGACAGAGTGCCGGATAAAAGGCCTTTCATGGAGCCGGTGGTCTATGTTGAGTGCTGATAGCCGCTTCAACGAGACCCACTGAGGTGGACCGGGCATATCAAGTGGCTTTTAACAAAAGCCAGGAAGCTAAAAGAAAATACGCCTGCCCGCTGATCTTGTGCATACATGTGCGCGTACATGCTGAACAAACACCCAACATGAGTGCGTATTCATAACCGGGGGTGCACACAGGGAACAACAGTAAGTAGCGTGTCACAGATTAGTGCCAAATAGGATTGGCACAGCAATGCGAGGAACTCTTAGTGGACCTGCACAGCAGCCAAAAACAAGAGCACGACATGGAACAAAAAAGGAAAAAAAATGTAGGGTTGTACGGTATACCGGTATTAGTATATGTGGAGGGGGGCGTGGCCTGCGGACCTGCAGCGACGCGGGGTGTGCCAGGACCGGCCTCGAAGTCAGCGACAGGTGCGTAGATGGCCCAGGTGGGCTTTATTATCTAAGCACCTGTCGCTCTGTTTAAGCAGCAGCCGGGACCCGCGAAGATGCACACACCCCTTCCAGTGGCTCCACCGCATGAAAGATGCCAACGCGCGGATCACCCGTTGGTATCTAGCTTTAAGATTAAGATTAAAGTACCAATGATTGTCACACACACACTGGATGTGGTGAAATTTGTCCTCTGCATTTGACCCATCCCCTTGGGGAGCAGTGGGGAGCAGTGGGCAGCAGCGGCGCCGCGCCCGGGAATCATTTTGGTGATTTAACCCCCAACTCCAACTTACAATTTTAGAGTGATCCACAGACCGGGGGCGCAGATGGCCGTGGCCGACTTCCTCTCCCGCTCCCTCATGGGGGATGTGGGGGGGCTAGTAGGCGCGGCCGAACGGCTTCCCGGCCTGCGTCTGGCGGTGGGGATATGTGGAGGGGGTGTATGCGTCCTCGCGGGTCCCGGCTGCTGCTTAAACAGAGCGACAGGTGATTAGATAATAAGGCCCACCTGGGCCATCTACGCACCTGTCGCTGACTTTGAGGCCGGTCCTGGCACACCCCGCTTTGCTACAGGCCTGCAGGCCACGCCCCCCTCCACAGTATAATACAGCGATACTAATGAATCATTTTCGGTATGATAACGTCTCTGAAACGTACCGGTCCCGCACGAGCAGAGGAGCATGTTCGGCGGCACACAATCACAGAGTACTTACAAGCAGACACAGTGTGTAGACAGAAAAGGAAGAACGGACGCATTTCGGTGTAAAAACTAACGATAAAGGTGAAGTTATAACACTGTAACACCCTCAGGAAGAGGTGCTTTAAGACATGGCTAGCTAGCTAGCGGCTAACGTCCATCCCCCGTCGGCAGAGTTTTAGCTAGGGATGATACTCGAAACCAGTTTTCCCGGTTGTTTGATAAGAAAAAAACCGAGTCCTCGGACTCGAATCCCTTTTTGAGAACCGGTACCCGTTATCGAGACCACTATAGTAAAGAAAAAGAGTGGAATCCCGTCCCGACCAGAAATGCTCCGTGGGACATCACAAGAAATGACGTCATGTAGCTCAGTCATTAGGCGCAGATAGGGAAAGCAGGAAAACAATGGACGGAAAAAAGCGCTCCAAGGTGTAATAAAGTTCGAAACAAAAGGTATGATCCAACGAATAACTTTACTGAGAGATTTTAGCAGGGTAAAAACACATGACGAACACTTTTACGACCAACCGGAAACATAGCAACCAGGCTAGCAACGCACCTCCTTTACGGCAGCTGTCGCAACGTTCTTAATGCAACCGCAGCACATACATATATATACAACATATCTCCCTTTTTTAACTTTTGTTTTTCTTTCCTTGTAAACAAAACAAAATCACACTGTATATGTGTTGTCTGTCTAATTATAAATAATGCAACACTTTTCGGGGTGACCGCACATTCTCGTAACTCCCGTTGCATGCTGGGTAGTGTAGTTGTTATATTCTCTAGCTCAGACCTGGGCATTCTGCGGCCCACGGGCCGCATCCGGCCCTTTGTACGTCCCTGTCCGGCCCGCGTGAGGCCAATTATAAATTACAAAATAAAATTTAAAAAGTATCTATTTCGAGTGTGCAATAAAACGGTGCTGCTTTTGTTTTGAAAAGCGTTATTTGTATTACTTCCGTGTGGACGTATGCTCGTGCGCGCAGCGGCAATCACAAATACAAAATACATTTAAAAAAACATATTTGTCGTGCGTGCAATACAACTGTGCTGCTTTTATTTTGAAAAGTGTTATATGTGCGTAATCCTGTGAGGGAAGGCGCACAGCGACAAGTGATGCCCGGTTATCCCCGAGACGCTAAAAAGAGAAAAGTTGATGACGAATGGCGTGTTTTAAAAAAGACATGGACTGTCAAGTAAAGGTAAAGCAGTGTGCTTATTTGTGGTACACATGTTGCTGTGTTTAAAGAATATAGTGTAACGACCTGCTGAAGTAGATGTTGTCTTCTTGTGTTGTGTAAATGAGAAGTGAGGAGACGTGCGTGTGGAAGGAACGAGATATGTTGAGCTGTGTTAGTATAGCTTGCTCAATAAAAGTTTAAAAATTGCGTCAGACTTGCTGTGCACTTCTTCTGGACGCTACAATTGGTGTCAGAAGTAAAACTTTGCGCATACTGCACTGTTTGTGTGCTACGTCATCGGGAGGTACGTGCCACGTGAGGAGCTCGCCGCAAAGAGAGAGAGAGGCAGAGAGAGAGAGAGAGAGAGAGAGAGAGAGAGAGACAGCGTTTACAGGTGCAGCCACGCTGCTCGCCACGGGGGGAATTCCGCCCTCAACAAAGACTCCCAGGTTTGATGGCAAGGCGAACTGGGAGGCATTTCATCCCACTTGTGACATCAATTGTAGCGTCCAGAAGAAGTGCACACCAAGTCTGACGCTCTTTTTAAACTTTTATTGAGCATGCTATACTAACACAGCTCAACTTATCTCGTTCTTTCCAAAAGGAAAACCAATCCTCACTCCTCATTTCCGCAACAGCAACGCTTCTTCCTTCTTCGCCAATCACCTTACAGACGTGCTACGTTCACAACAAAGAGGATGCAGGATGAAGTGACAGAAATTGAAATTTTTGTATTGTAATATACATCAGGAAGTGTTGTGTAAGAAAGTGTTAAAAATAAAACCATCAAAAGCCATCTGCTTTTGTATAAAGATAAGTTAGGGTAAATGAAAATAATATTATTATTATTATTATCTATCTTACGGTATATCAAAAATAATTTGTGCAAAATTTAATTGAAATATTGTCGGTGTGGCCCTCCAGCAGTGCTCGGGTTGCTCATGCGGCCCCCGGTAAAAATTAATTGCCCACCCCTGCTCTAGCTCATAACATCTTTCCCCCATAAAGAAATAATGTTAACTCAATAAAGTGTATTTCTTTTTTTAGCTTTAACTTTTCATTTTTTAGCATTGTAACCACATTTGCAAACAACTTTTCTCTTCATAGAATTTTCTTTCAATAAAGAAATAAAGTGCAAAAATGTCAAAGCATCATAACAAACAGTTATGTCAAATAGCAGCAGAAGTGCACTTTTTGGAGAGCTGTATTATTTTCAGTTTTGTGCCCAAGGGACTGATTTTATTTAACACTATATTATTATTTATACACCTATATTGATCACAGAGACAGGTTGTTTTTGTGTTACTGTATATATTTGTTTCTCTGAAAAATCCCACTTAATATTCTTTGGGTAACAACAGTCAATATTTATTTATTTTATTTAATTTTTTTAGGTGGGTAACAGTCAATATTTATTTATTTATTAGATTTTATTTTTTTATTATATAATAAAAGTGAGCTTTTGTTAAACCAAATATTGTGTGTTTTTTTCCATATACAACAACCTATCTGGACTCGATAAGAGAATCGATAAGGAATCGGTTCGATAAGAGGATTCGATAATAGGATTCGATAATAGGCTCGAACTCGATAATTCCTTATCAAACATCATCCCTAGTTTTAGCTACTTCTAAATCACTAATCCTCGCCTCCATGGCGACAAATAAAGTATGTTTCCTACAAGTATCATCACTGGAGGACGAGGTATAGCTAAACATGCTTCACATCACACTGTAGCTCACCATAAACAAACGCCATGGATTGATCTACACCTGGCATCCACTGTAATGATATCAAGTACCGGCACATATCTCGTCGATACTACTATGATTACGTCGATATTTTTTGGCATCACAACATCTTTCGTTTTTTCTAAATGCATAGTATGTTTATAAACTCAGGAAATATGTCCCTGGACACATGAGGGCTTTGAATATGACCAATGTATGATCTTGCAACGACTTGGTATCGGATTGATACCCAAATGTGTGGTATCATCCAAAATTAATGTAAAGTATCAAACAACAGAAGGATAAGTGATTATTACATTTTAACAGAAGTGTAGATAGAACATGTTAAAATACAAAGTAAGCAGATATTAACAGTAAATGTAAAAAATAATTTTCTACCACTTGTCCTTAATAATGTTGACAAAATAATAGAATGATAAATGACACAATATGTTACTGCATACGTCAGCAGACTAATTAGGAGCCTTTGTTTGCATAATTACTACTAAAAGACAAGTTGTCTAGTATGTGCACTATTTTATTTAAGGACTTAACTGCAATAAGAACCATATGTTTAATGTACACTGTAAATGGAAGCAAATTTTGTTCATGAGAAAAATGCAGTTCTGTCATGTTACGGTTTTTTTTGTGCCTTTATTTTGAAGAGCCCACTCTTATTCAGTTACTTCCTTTAATGCCGATGCTTGACTTCCTGCCGCCGTTCCGTCTGACAACAGCATACTCTCGTTACTCCAGGACTGGTAAAACATGCTGACAAAGATATATTTGTCATATTCTGTGTGAACATTTGTGAGAAGTTATTTTATTGTGCCTCGTGTTTGTGTTGTTTATATGTCACATTTAAGGAGAGTCACTACGAGCTGTGTGTGGAAGCTAGGCTAACTAGCTGAGCAAACTCAGCGCCCTTGGAAGCGGAAGGAGGTAGGAGGAGACTAATGGTTAAAACAAGTGGTTCATTTAATTTAAAACAAACGGGAAAATGTCAATTTTTTTATTTAAATAAGAGCTGTAACTTGTAATTACAAGTTACAGCTTGTAATTACAAGCTGTAATTACAAGCATTTTCATGTGGAAATTCATTATTTAAGTTTACTAAAAAGATTTGTTTATAAGTTTAAAAATGTAAACCTTATTTATGTATTGTTTGTGGAAATATGGTACGATGGCATTTGTATTTTCTGTCCATCTTCATAGTTTTCACTGTGTCAAAATTGTGAGGAGAAAAGGAGGAGAGAATTAAAGTTGCACCAGTCGAAGCTCTCTGCATCTTGTGTCATTAATCCAAGTGGGCCGCTACATACACTAAGATTTTTTGTTAAAATAAAGCCAATAATGCCATTTTTTTATGGTCCCCTTTATTTAAAAAAGTACCGAAAAATACTGAAATAATTTTAGTACCGGTACCAAAATATTGGTATCGTTACAACACTGGTTGTATGATACACTTGAGTAGAAGCAGAGGTTTTTACACCATCTAACTACTTCCATGCATACACTCCCCTTCGATCCACTGCTGGTGTGCCGTGATAAATATTTACTGTGGGTGGTAGCGCATTCAGCATTTGTGTCACGCTTGCCTAATCATGCGCAGCATGTAAACACACATTTGATTATTTTGCGCTGAGTATTTGGGTTAATGAGACGTCACTGAGAATGACTTGCCTGACGCCGCTGACGTGAGAGCGACTGTGAATTGTTTTTGTTTGCGGATGACTCTGCCTTGCTGGTATCCGGCAATCCTCAGTGCTGAGCTCTGTAGAACTTGCACCTGGCTCGCTGACAACAAGCTATCCATACACTTGGGTAAAACAGAATCCATCCTGTTTGGGTCCCACATCAACCTCAAGAAAGTCAATGACCTCACCATAAAAGTGGGTGACATTGTTATCACCAGGAAAGATGAGGTCACCTACCTAGGTTCCATTCTAGATGCTAACCTTTCCTGTGATAAAATGGCAACCAAGGTAATCAAAAAGGTTAACCAACGAACGAGATTTCTCTACAGAATCTCCTCTCTGGTCAACAAAAGCACCTTGAGGATTCTGGCGGGAACTCTCGTTCAACCCTTTTTCGATTACGCATGCACCTCCTGGTACCCTAGCACCTCCAAAACCCTCTAATCTAAACCCCAAACATCTCAGAACAAGCTAGTCAGGTTACTGCTAGACCTCCACCCCAGATCCCACCTCACTCCTACCCACTTCTCTAAAGTGGGCTGGCTCAAGGTGGAGGGCAGAGTTAAACAACTAGCACTGAGCCTAGTCTATAAAATCCACTACACCTCCCTGATACCGAAGTACATGTCAAACTACTTCCTTAACCGCCATAACCACAACACCAGGGGGAGCTCCACTAACCACGTTAAACCCAGATTCCGAACTAACAAAGGTCTTAACTCATTCTCTTTCTATGCCACATCAATGTGGAATGCGCTCCCAACAGGTATAAAAGAAAGGGCATCTCTATCCTCCTTCAAAACCGCAATAAAAGTTCACCTCCAGGCAGCTACAACCCTCAACTAACACCCTCCCCGGATTGCTAACAATCAAATGTAAACAATCAAATGCAGATACTTTTTCTTATGCCTTCTGATCTCTCTCTCTCTCTCTCTCTCTCTCTCTCTCTCTCTCTCTCTCTCTCTCTCTCTCTCTCTCTCTCTCTCTCTCTCTCTCTCTCTCTCTCTCTCTCTCTATGTCCACTACTTGATGTCCATATCCTACCCCCCCCCCCCCCCCCTCCACACCCCTGATTGTAAATAATGTAAATAATTCATTGTGATTATCTTGTGTGAGGACTGTATTATGATGATAGTATATATGATAGTATATATCTGTATCATGAATCAATTTAAGTGGACCCCGACTTAAACAAGTTGAATAACTTATTCGGGTGTTACCATTTAGTGGTCAATTGTACGGAATATGTACTTCACTGTGCAACCTACTAATAAAAGTCTCAATCAATCAAAAAAGAGCGACCGGGAAAAACACACAGAAAAAAAAAAAGAAAGAACAGCTGGAGAAAGACTAACCTTTTACAGAAGCAAGAATGCAGCTCAATTTCGGTTGACGTTTCCTCTGCATTTTGCTTCCGGAAGCTAAAAAGGGGAGTATGGCTGGGTGTTCTGCAAAGAGAGGGTCAAGAGAAAAAATACATGTGTGTATTGGATAGAAAAGCAACCTTCGCTAATTTGAGGATTTGATTGACCCGTAAACATATTTGGTCACACTGTGTGCAAAATGACAAAATTACCAATTTATTTGAATCATGTAAAGGAATTGAGATTAAGATGCATTCTTTGGAGCAAACAACGCCCTACACTGTACCTACCTTAAAGGGGACCCATGATGCATTTCATCTTTTCTGCCTTATGAATGGTGTTACAAATCATCAAATCATGTGTTTTGGTGTGAGCTTGTCTTTTGGTTTTATAAAGTTCAAGTTAAAGTACCACACACACACACTAGGTGTGGTGAAATTACCCTCTGCATTTGACCCATCCCCTTGTTCCACCCCCTGGGAGGTGAGGGGAGCAGTGAGCAGCAGCGGTGGCCGCGCTCAAAAATAATTTTGGTGATTTAACCTCCAATTCCAACCCTTGATGCTGAGAGCGGTAATGGGTCCCATTTTTATAGTATTCGGTATGACTCGGCTGGGGTTTGAACTCTAACCACAAGGCCTATATACTGGCTATATATACTATACTATATACTATACTGGCTACGTTGTGACGTCACCGGGCGGTGGAAACACTTAGTTAGACATTAAGTCAAGCTCTCAGCCAGTTTGTAACTACAAAAAGTTAAGTTACAATAAAGTTTTATTTTCATCTAATCGTGACATGTGTAGAATAACACCGGCATGCAACATGCAGTGACATAAATGCTGCTAAAAACAGCTTTTTTTTCATGAGGCTCAGTGTTCATTTTGTTGACTATTAATTTCCGTCTGAGTTATCGTCAACCTATTTTCCTCTAACTAAAATGAGACAATAACTAATCAAATCAAATTGACACAATTGGAAAAAAAACGATTAACAAAGAATTAACGCACATTTTAGGCAACAAATAAGAGCGAGAGGAAAAAATGTTGACAGAAACCGAAATCCAATTGTGTTTAATTTTGTCTTAGACTTAGACAAACTTTATTGATCCACAAGGGAAATTGTTCCACACAGTAGCTCAGTGAGTGAGCTAATCAGACGCTTTTCTTTGTGAGATAAGGACGTTGGATTTCCAACCACCAAAACAAAATTGGATGCATTTACCAAATCCCACGTCGTGGTATAACGAGAAGAGGATTTGAATCGACAAAATCTACTGTCATTTTAGTTGACTAAAATGTTGTCAAATTCACTCGACTAATATACACTAAAACATGACTAAAATATGACAAACTAAAAGGCATTTCCGTCAAAAGACTATGACTAAAACTGAAAATTAACAGTGATGTTGCTTTGAATCGATTGGCAAGTGTGGTGGTTATTTTGTGTCTGGAGAAAAACCTGAAGATATATACACTATATTGCCAAAAGTTGACTCACATATGAACTTGAAGTGCCATCCCATTCCTAACCCATAGGGTTCAATATGATGGCGGTCCACCTTTTGCAGCTATTACAGCTTCAACTCTTCTGGGAAGGCTGTCCACAAGGTTGCGGAGTGTGTTTATAGGAATTTTCGACCATTCTTCCAAAAGCGCATTGGTGAGGTCACACACTGATGTTGGTCGAGAAGGCCTGGCTCTCAGTCTCCGTTCTAATTCATCCCAAAGGTGTTCGATCGGGTTCAGGTCAGGACTCTGTGCAGGCCAGTCAAATTAATCCCCACCAGACTCTGTCATCCATGTCTTTATGGACCTTGCTTTGTGCACTGGTGCACAGTCATGTTGGAAGAGGAAGGGGCCCGCTCCAAACTGTTCCCACAAGGTTGAGATCATGGAATTGTCCAAAATGTTTTGGTATCCTGGAGCTTTCAAAGTTCCTTTCACTGGAATTAAGAGGCAATGCCCAACTCATGAAAAACAACCCCACACCCACCAAATTTCACACTCGGCACAATGCAGTCCGAAATGTACCGTTCTCCTGGCAACCTCCAAACCCACACTCGTCCATCAGATTACCAGATGGAAAAGTGTGATTCATCACTCCAGAAAACGCGTCTCTGCTGCTCTAGAGTCCAGTGGCGACGTGCTTTACACCACTGCATCCGACGCTTTGCATTGGAGTTGGTGATGTATGGCTTAGATACAGCTGCTCGGCCATGGAAACCCATTCCATGAAGCTCTCTGCGTACTGTACGTGGGCTAATTGGAAGGTCACATGAGGTTTGGAGCTCTGTAGCAACTGACTCTGCAGAAAGTCGCCGACCTCTTTGCACTATGCGCTTCAGCATCCGCTGACCCCTCTCTGTCAGTTTACGTGGCCTACCACTTCGTGGCTGAGTTGCTGTTGTTCCCAAACTCTTCAATTTTCTTATAAGAAAGCCGACAGTTGACAGGACGCCTGATTGTCATCATTGGAATGGGTGGCCAAATACTTTTGGCAATACAGTGTACATTTCCAAAAGATACATTTTTATACTTTCGTAGAGGGTGGGGCGTTGTTTCATTTGCAATCCGGGAACGCCTCCAGAATCGAACATCTTGCAGACAGACTCAAAAAACGGGTTATAAAAGTGACTGTGGAGGAACTTTTACACTAAAACACATCCAACACATGTTATCTAGACCATAAGGAAGTTTTTTTTTTACATGTACATTAAAATCATCATAGGTCCCCTTTAACATTCTGAATAGACCCCAATGTGGCGGCCAAGTGAAAGTCTACGGACTGTTGTATGAATCTGAAGGACAACCTTGGCAAGCCCCCGTGTGGTCTAACCTTCACTGGCTGCCCCCCTGCTGTCACATTAGACTCTGCTTCTATTCAAAGTCATTGTCGCAGAGCATTAAGAAAAGACGCTGATCGTGCTCAGGTGGGGGGTGAGTCAGTTAAACGAATACAAATCGGGTGATCAACCTGTCATGGTGTGCTGATCTTCTGGCTTGGTGGACTTAACTGCCTTCATTATTTTTGTATGCGGCGCTCAGCGTCAGCCTCGAGAGCCGAAGGGCAGTGGAGAGGAAGAGTGGCTGTTAACTTTATTGGCGTGTGGTCAGAGGCACTGCCCACTCTTCCCTCCCGCTTTATGATTGTTTTTGGGTAATTTTTTTTTTTTTACTACTGTGGCCTGTTAGATATGTTGCTTACACTGAACTGTGGTTTAGGTGCATCCTTATAAACTTTGTTAAATTAATCCATTGTTATATTGGAGAGGATCCACTAAAAAAAAACAAGGCAGTTAGTCATTATGGAGGTTAAATTGTGTCTTTATTGTGAAAGCTTTTTTTTGGACACTGAATTTATGCAAAATAATTACCGTATTTTCCGCACTATAAGGCGCAACTAAAAACCTCCAATTTTCTCAAAAGCTGACAATGCGCCTTATAATCCGGTGCGCCTTATATATGGACCAATATTGAGCCCATAGGTCTCGCAACTACGGGATGCATGAAGTAACCCCAGCCTCTATTGTAGCGTCTATTCCATGCGCCTTATAATGCGGTGCGCCTTATATATGAACAAAGTTTTAAAATAGGCCATTCATTGAAGGGGCGCCTTATAATCCTGTGCGCCTTATAGTGCGGAAAATACGGTATTTAACATCAATTTATGCTGAAAAGTGAAAAAAAATGCTATAGCAAAATGTGTGTATTCAAAAATTCAGTTTATAAAAATTCAATGTATGATAATTCAGTGTTTAAATATTCAGTGAATACAAATTAAGTATATTAAAAAGCAGTGCATAAAAACTCAGTGTTTAAAAGTTCAGTGTATGAAAAGTCAGTATGTAAAAATTCAGTATATAAAAAATCAGTGTATAAAAACTCAGTGTATTAAAATTCAGTGTAAAAAATAATTAGTGCAGAAAAATTTGCTGCTTCAGAAAGCAAGACTCACTTCCGGTGAATTAAGACTGAAGCAATCTATCCTGTCTCAAAACAAGCCAATAAGGTGTCAAGTTTGAAGTGACACGGGTCTTGCAAAACAGCATAAAGGAGGCAGTTACCTGGGCTACATGGGCATAATACAAAATAATTAACATTTCAACGCAGCCGGCAGGATATTTTCAAACTATAGAAATGATTCCAGTGGGTAGAATCTGCACTTCTGAGTGACATATGGGTTACTACGGTAACCATAGGTAGTATGTCACAGCAGCTCAATGCGGAAGAGGCCTGAGACGCGAGTGTCGGACGGAGGCAGATTTCTACAACAAAGTTCTGCAGAAAAGTGACACATCAAAAATGTGGACGTTTTTTTTTTTTTTACTTATTTTACTTATTTATTTTTCTATTAGCCAACTTTGTGCGAGTGTTTGTACCATTGTGTGATCAGCTTTAATCCTTTTTTGTGGAATCTTGGGATTTTTATCCTTAATGCACTGCAACCTCCACTATTAAAAGTGTGCATAGAATCCATATCTAAGCACATACAGTAGATTACATGGCCTGGCCGGGTGCAGTGCTGCATTACATGCCTCTTTCTAAGACCCGTGTCACATGACTTCAAACTTGACACCTCGTAGGCTGGTTCTGAAACAGTCTTAGGCCCTGTCTACGTTAAGCCGGGTAACTCCTTAAACAAATAATTATTTAGCCTAAGCCCTGTGTCAGCCACACTAACCCATCTTTTAAGGTTCCCCATCTAGGAGGATTTTTTACACGGGTAAGCGCGCCGTCTATTTCTTGAACACTGCAAAAACTGAAATCTAAGTAAGATTAAATATCTCAAATAAGGGTTATATTTGCTTATTTTCTGTCTGATAAGATAATTCTTCTCACTAAGCAGATTTTATGTTAGAGTGTTTTACTTGTTTTAAGGGTTTTGGTCCTAAATTATCTCAGTAAGATATTACAGCTTGTTGCTGAGATTTTATGACCTATATTGAGTAAAACATGTATAGAATATCAACTGATGCAAAGCCGTGTCATTAACACTCACAAGTATAAAAGTACTTTTTTAAAGTAATAATTTCTTACTTCAAGCATGAAAAAAAAAAATCATGATGCCGAGCGTATATCATTATGTCAAGATAATGGCACTAGCATTTACTTAATTTAAGAATATTTTTCAACATATTGAGCAAAAATTTCTCTTTTTTTTCTGCCAAGAAAAGTGCACTTGTTTATAGTGAGAATATACTTATTTTAAGGTATTTTTGGGTTCATTGAGGTTAGCTAATTTTACTTGTTTTGGAAAGTCTTGACGAGCCGAATTTTCTCGTTTTATTGGCAGATAATTTTGCTTAGTTCAAATAAAATACCCCTACTTTTGGTATTTTTGTTTTTTGTTTTTGCAGTGAATCTCCGACTCTTAGCTTTGTATGGACTCATCGATCGTTTACAAACTGAGTTTGGAGAGGAAGTGACGACAGAAAGACTGCGCCCCACAAAGGAAGTGACGTCAAAAAGAACGCGCCACAACCAGCTTAATAACAGACACTTGTGAAAATCACACATGAATACCTTCAAAAGAAAGAAACGCACGATTGCAGCTATTTGGGATACAACACATCTCAGACGGCAACATAGACGGTTGAGCAACGGTTTTGGATAAGGCCTGGCAGTACGACCGCCTGGTGGGATATATTTGTCATCTTGTGTGTTGTACCACAGGAACGGCAAGAGAACTTTCAAATGTCCAGGTCAGCTGTGGATTATACTCAGCGAAAAACTTTGTCCATTTGTCGAAGGGTAGACAATGAGAATGCAGGCTCCCGTGGACGAAGGAGTACTACAGCAAACAGCGAATACATTTGGACTGGCAAAGCAGACTGTCAGTTATTGTCCGCGATGTATGTCGAGCGATTACTCAACGTCTAGTTTTGTACTCCAAAACTATTGTGAAGCTATGAAGTGGTTGCAGCCGTCAAGTACGACCGCCAATTTCAGCCTACAAGCACAGTGTCCTGACCAGATATCTAGATCCCTATATTGATTGTTGTAAAACATTGTTTACTTTCACAAGTCCATTAAAGATGTGATTCATGTATGATGGCTCGGGTGTGATTCACTACAATAGTCTAACAGCTGCTGATGGTGAGGCAAGCAAGGTTTACTGTTAAAAGAAATGTGGCAATAGGCTACATTGAAACACAGTAAGGATACACTTCACGGTCAGAGGTGACTATGACGCGCGCTTTTTTTTTCCGTGCATGCGTACTAGGTCGTGTTGCGCCGGCGGATGGAGGAGGGAGGGGGTCTTAACGGTGGCATTGTGTGTGTGTGGATAAGGATAAGGTTAGGTGGGATATAGCCTGGCCTTAATTTACCAAGTTCGGTGGCCATGGATGAAGTGCTGGCTGTCCAGAGTTGGGACCGCTCGCCTGTGCATCGGTTGGGGACATCTCTGCGCTGCTGACCCGTCTCCGCTCGGGATGGTCTCCTGCTGGCCCCACTATGGACTGGACTCTCACTATTATGTTAGATCCACTATGGACTGGACTCTCACTATTATGTTAGATCCATTATGGACTGGACTCTCACTATTATGTTAGATCCACTATGGACTGGACTCTCACTATTATGTTAGATCCACTATGGACTGGATATGTTAGATCCACTATGGTCTAGACTCTCACTATTATGTTAGATCCACTATGGACTGGACTCTCACTATTATGTTAGATCCACTATGGACTGGACTTTCACAATATTTTGCTAGACCCACTCAACGTCCATTGCATCCGGTCTTCCCTAGAGGTCTCCAAGGTTTCTCATAGTCATTCATATTGACATCCCACTGGGTTGTGAGTTTTTCCTTGCCCTTATGTGGGCTCTGAACCGAGGATGTCGTTCTAGCTTGTGCAGCCCTTTGAGACACCTGTGATTTAGGGCTATATAAATAAACATTGATTGATTGATTGAAGTGGGTCTTGTTTTTGAAGCAGTACATTTTTCAGCACTGACTTTTTTTTTTTACATTTTTACATTTCTACTCTCAACTTTAAAACACTGAATTTTCATACACTCAATTTGTATACACTCAATTATAAAACACATAATTTTTCATGCACTGACTTTTTATACACAAAATATTAAAACACCAAATTTTTTAACGCCACATTTTACTACCAACATTTTTTTCACTGAAATTTTCAGTATAATTTGATGTAAAAAAAAATTAAAATGCAAACAATTCAGTTATGTAAATTCAGTGTTGAACAAGTATTTGTATAAGGAGACAAATTAACCTTCATATATATCTTTCATCATTTTCCCGTGACGTTATTAAAAAATATCTGCATTTGTCATCATTTAGGCCAGACTAATCTCTTGTGTGCCTTGCATGACTCTCTTTTGCCATGGTAGGGCTGCAGGCTTAATCAATTTGAAATTGTAATCTGATTAATTAATTAGCACCACGTTAAAAAAACAGAAAATCGTTAAATTGATGTTCCTCTCTGTCATTTCTCTGAGCTACCATTTGCTCCTTCTTCCTGCGAGAGCAATCTCCATAGACATAGATACTGTAAGGCGCTCCCACACATGTCAGTGCTTCCTATTTATTCATATAGTTATGGCCACAAATGAAATTTGACCTGTAACAAGGGGGTATTCGGCGCTTCCGATTTGCCCTTGCTCACAAAGGAACTGTGGCCGTGTGTGTCGTAACTTCACTCACAACACAACTCCTACGTACCCGCTTTGCCAGAGAATAAGACAAAGCAGAAGGGTTTTGCGGTGCCATTCAAGCCATGTTGTTGCTATATTTAGCGAGTTGAGGTTCACATTAAAAGTGAAAGAGAAGAGCGGGTTTTCTACTGTGCATTTGTTCAGTTATTAAATACAAGCGGTCAAGTAATCGCAACGTAAGTGAAAATCCGCCTCCATAAGCCCAGAGAGTGTGCAAAGCCTGCAGAAAACCTACAGAAGCAACCAAACCTTTATCACTTCCATAAGTGTGCAGAAGACAGAGCTTTGAGGCAATTTTCTGTTGTTTGGCAACACTTTGCCTTCTGGGTCAAATACGAAAACCAGTGGCTTTTTTATGGACACACAGTAGAAATAAATAAAAAAATCATCACCAATGGAAACATTGAGCAAAAAGGCACAATGTAAGATGAAATATGGATATAAATAATGAACAAAGACAGAAATATATGTCTTTAAATTAGGGCTGCCAAGAACAAATAGTTAACTCAGTTGTGTGTCCCCCACATCTGCGGTCCCCTCCAAGGTTTCACATTGTATTCTATTGGGTTGAATTTTTTCTCGCCCTGATGTGGGATCTGAGCCGAGGATGTCGTGGTGGCTTGTGCAGCCCTTTGAGACACTTGTGATTTAGGGCTATATAAATAAACGTTGATTGAATGATTGATTGATTGAACTCATGTGAATAATCACAATAAATAACATTTATCGCATTGATCACGTATGTCCGCAATTTATTTTGACCGCACACATGCTCCATTACCTTAACCACGGATGGTTACCTGAAAGGCGGCCCGGTTGTTAGTCGGTCAGTGATCAAGTCAATGGATACGTCAGTGCAAAAATGAATGAGGAGACTCTGACATTGTGCTCGCTGGTTAATTTGATTCATTTAGATTGTAAAAAAATGACTACTAACCTGTAAATAATCATGATTGATCCAAATTCAAAAGTGTTTTAAATCTGATCAAAAAATTATTATTTGGACGACTTAAAATATATGTATAACATTTCTTTATCCTTTGTGTTAGGCTGTTTCACTGCAAATAACATGATGACATCTGCAAACACCCCCTCCAACCCCAACACCCAAAGAAATCGTAATCGGAAGTCGCGTTTTCAGAGAATTGTGCCAAAATCGTGCAGCCCTATGCCAGGGTATGAATCATTTCTGTGCAAATGCGAGTCTATTTATAAGGGTTTGGAATGGGGCACATTTGTGTACTGCATTCATGTACACTGCTGTGAATTGTGAGCTCAAGCTCCTGCAGAAACAACACATTGGCGTGAGGTCTCACCCTCGTGGTCTTGACTTTATTTCCAGATGAGCACATCCATCCGGAATTGTCAGGCAGAGTCTTGCACTCTTCTCCTTCCAGACACGGCTCCATCTCACACCACCATTTCCCAATTACGATGGATGCTGGATAGGGCGAGCAAAGACATATAAGAGCCAGTTTAGATAATGAACAGTAAACAATAACAGGCACATTTGAAATGGACGATTATTACAGCAATGCTGGAGAATGTCATGTAAACATTGATATATTTCAACCTTTTATCATATTTAAAAAGACAAATTCCACATTGGACCCCATAATTTGGGAAGTATCATCAGAAAATGTGACACATTGCAGCTGCCGCACAAACACACTTTAAGTATGTACAGATGCCAATCAGAAAATCTGTTTTATTTCTTGTAGTCATTCAATTCCAGCTGTTTCTTTTATCCACAATATTAATCATTTTATTTTCATGTTGTTGCACTAGCAGATTGGGGATGGGCAATCAAATTTTTAATGGAAAATAATTGCTTTTTGTTTACATCAGCTACTACTTCCTCTGGCTATTTGGTGAGAAAATATTTGTTTTCATCTTCCTTTCACAGGCTCTCACTTCCCTTCTCTCTAGTGTGTGTGTGTGTGTGTGTGTGTGTGTGTGCATGTGTGTGTGTAAATAGTGACTAATACTGAAAAGCACAGAAGTCAAACGTTTACATTATGCTGCATCCCATCTGTACCGAGCCTATTACAGCTGACTTCAGGTCCGAGGCGGCCGTACACCCTGGACTGGTTGCAAGCCAATCACAAGGCCATTATACAACAATTCACGCTCACATTCAAATCAGCAACATCATTCGGGCCCCCCGAGTTCAGTCGGAAACTTCGGAGACAAACATTTTTGCAGCAAATTCTTAACAACACTAATGCACGCCTGGTGTCTAGAGGAACTTGGACAACCACAAACACATTGGCATATCTTTGCAATGACATTTTAAATTTGCTAATAAAGTGTATTTCTGGTCTTGTCATCCTCGTCCGGACAGAAGGACGACACGGCAGTGCGGCTGGATCAAAAGAGACGTTGAAGACGCTTTACTGAACCAAAAGTTGCTTTATTACAAGAGAGCGTCATTAAACAGGTCTGCAGTACCCGGAGGAACCTAGGTCAAAAAAATTAAGAACTCCCGACTGGAGAAGCCAACCTTTTTTCTCTGTCTGGGTGTGTGCTTAAGTCAGGACAGCACAACTTGAGCATGTAAAGAGATGTTTGTGTGTAGTTTGATTTTTGATTTTTATTAAGGATCCCCATTAGCTGGTTGCCTCAACAACCTACTAGTCTTCCTGGGGTCCACAAATCAATACAATTACAAGTAAAAGCATATAATTATAACTACACAATACAGAAAAAAATAAAAGCATCAATAAGAAAACAAGCAAAACATTTACAGTCACAGAATAATAATTACCATATAAATATAACTACACAATATAAAACCAAACAAATCATCAACGAGCAAACTAATTTAAAGACTCAGATAAAATATTACTTTCTTTTTAAAAACATGTTTACTTTCAATGCCGGTGAGAATTTGAGGCAGGTTATTCCAGAGCGATAAAGATCTATAATTAAAAGATTTCCGCAAAACATTCTTTCTGGGACGAGGGAGTACAAAATGCCCCTCACTGGACGCCCTGGTATTATGATTATGTATAGTGCTACTGTGAACTAATTGGTAGTGACTGGATAACAACCGCTTTAAGTCACAACTCAAATGTTGGCGTTGAGCTAGACAGGTAGTCTTTTCTCAAGGATATGGTTATCACTTTTGCATTCCGAAGTCCCAGTTAGGGCCTCTTACCTACGAGAAGTGATCCAATGCACCTGCGAATGTCAAACTAAGGGTCCTTATCTTATTATGTTTCAAACTGAAATACCACTATTTACTTCAACTTGGTGGTCTGCTTTCTCCAAGGTGAATATAAACATTCACCATATGTAGAACATAATATGAGTAATTAGTTCACTTCACTAGCAATCATAAAACATGGCGGTGCAAACTTGTGATTTACTACATAACTGAGGCCTTCCTCAAAGCAACCCTTTAAGTCAGGGGTGTCCAAACTTTTTCCACTGAGGGCCGCACACGGAAAAATTTAAGCATGCGGGGGCCATTTTGATATTTTTCATTTTCAATCCTTAACAAAATATATGGATTTTTTTTTTTTACCTTTAGGGCTCCCGGGGACCATAAAGGGTCTCAGTCATTAAAATGTAAAAAATAAGTCAAATTATTATTATTTTTTATTTAACGCTTACAGTAAATCTCTATATCAACTTCAGGTTGATATAAAATAAAAAATAATAAAAAAAAGGTTTTATGCCTTTTCTGTCAAAGACAACTTTGTTTTTTTATAGTAAAACTGAAATATGCAGTATTTAGTAATTAGAGCCCTAAAAGATCAATAATGCAAACCGTTGATTTTAATTCTTTAATATTTTTGAGTAATCACAGTGAAATGTTAAATAAAATCCTACTAAATATATTTGGGATCCAAAAGGTCCCCCACTCATAAAGTGATACATTTTTATTCGGTTTTTTTTACTTTTAACACTTAAATTACGAGATCAACTTCAGATATATCTGTCCATTTTACGTTTGAACTATTATTTTGTTTGTATTATGCTCTTTTGTCAAATAAAACTTTGATGTTTTTTTATGGCAACCACACAATATATGCAATATTTTTTCCACATAAAACATTTTAAAGTGATATTTTTTAAGTAATAACTCATTATAACAAACATTTTTAGTCTTTTTTTTTTTTTTTATAGCAATGGCAAAAAAAAGAAAAATAAACAAAGGCAAAAGAAAAAAAACAGCCTGCATGGCAGCTTTGTGTCAACATTGCAACTTTTTCTTGTTAGATTTCACCTCATTCCACTTTTTTAAAATGTTTTTTTTAAATTTTTTGCAATGTTATCAATTTTGCAATTTTTGCAGAATGTGTGGCGGGCCGGTAAACAATTAGCTGCGGGCCGCAAATGGCCCCCGGGCCGCACTTTGGACACCCCTGCTTTAAGTCCTCTCCTTCTTGGCATTTATCTTTTTTTTTGTAATGCAATTTCTTCAACTGAGATGTTGCTGTAGATTGATTACTTCAGATGCAGTCAGTAATGTATACTGCACTTTTAACCGCATTTACGTCAAGCCGGCACTTATTTATTGTGCGTGTCGTTTTCTCTTTATTTGCTTTAGCCTCTGTATGTAAAGGTCAAATGACTGAATGGGAGCCACAACATTGATTGCATCATCTGTTGAAGCCTTTTACAAAACATACAATACATGTTGCTCACCTTAGAGATCACACTTCGTTCAACTGTGGGGAATGAGCAATATGCTGCGATTAGTTATGATGCGAGCAAAAGAAAAGTTCCATACAGTGCATATTCCTCCCTTGTAAGGGTTGTGCGGTATAATGGTACTGATAAAGTACCGTGGTATGAATGAATTAAAACCGTACTAAACTGTTTCTATAAAATACCGGACATGACGGCGCGCTGTCGTCACGTCGTGACATTACTGGTACAACGAGCAAGTGGCGCATGTTAGGCAACACATACCGTATTTTTCGGACTATAAGGCGCACTTAAAATGCTTTCATTTTCTCAATACATCGACAGTGCCCCTTATAACCCGGTACGCCTAATGTACGGCATCATTCTGGTTGTGCTTACTGACCTCGAAGCAATTTTATTTGGTACATGTTGTAATGATAAGTGTGACCAGTAGATGGCAGTCATACATAAGAGATAGGGGTAGACTGCAAAAGGGTTGGCAGTAATCAACACCAAAACTTTATATGTTCCATTGAGAATATAGAACATTACACACAGCGCTCAAAAATCCGTCAAAATATATGAAGCCGCACCGCTTGATGGATTGTTGGCGCATTAAACATACAAGTGTTATTATGGTGTGTTTATAATGGCCGCAAAATGGCACCTATTAGCAGACATATTACCTGCCGTTTTGTTTAGCAATATTATGCAAAACCAACTTTTCTTACATTTTGGTACCTGTTTATGTGTATTTTGGATCTGCATAAGTCCTGAAAATGTGTGCGCGTCCGCCATTGTAGTCCATGGCGAAACCATAGTCATAAGCTTCTTCTTTTTCTCTATCTTCTTGTTATGGGACATTCATCTTCTGCTGTTGCCGTTTCTAATATAAAGTAGCGCAAAGTCCTTACTTATATCTGTCAGTAGACTAGCTATCAAAGCGCTAAAACCTGTAGTGAGTTTACATAATTCAACCACGGAACCTTAGTTATTAGAGGGTTCCGGTCGGACGGTTTTTCACCGATCAGCAATCAGCGCACCTGGACCTGATGAGAGAGAGCTGTATATAGGACCAGTGGACCCAAGGATCCATGAGGAAACTTAGTTTACCTCTTTGGATACCGTAAGCCTTATGCTCTCTCTCTTTCTGCGTTTTTCCCGCAGTGCCTTCCCGAGTCTCCCCATTTGTTATCTCCCGTTGTTTTTGGACTGCCTTCCTCGATCCTCGACCCTCGCCTGAACACGGACTCTGATGCCTCTCTCTCGCCCTGGATCTTCTGCCTGCCCCATGGACTGCCATCCTGCTTCGTTCCTTTTCCTCGTTTCAACATTTGGTAAGACTCAACAGCTAATTATTCCTACACATAGTCTTCCACCATACACCCCTTCTGGATATTAGTTCACAAGCCATTTCCGTAGTTATTATTATTATTATTGTTTGATTATTATATACACTACCATTCAAAAGTTTGGGGTCACATTGAAATGTCCTTATTTTTGAAGGAAAAGCACTGTACTTTTCAATGAAGATAACTTTAAACTAGTCTTAACTTTAAAGAAATACACTCTATACATTGCTAATGTGGTAAATGACTATTCTAGCTGCAAATGTCTGGTTTTTGGTGCAATATCTACATAGGTGTATAGAGGCCCATTTCCAGCAACTATCACTCCAGTGTTCTAATGGTACAATGTGTTTGCTCATTGGCTCAGAAGGCTAATTGATGATTAGAAAACCTTTGTGCAATCATGTTCACACATCTGAAAACAGTTTAGCTCGTTACAGAAGCTACAAAACTGACCTTCCTTTGAGCAGATTGAGTTTCTGGAGCATCACATTTGTGGGGTCAATTAAATGCTCAAAATGGCCAGAAAAAGACAACTTTCATCTGAAACTCGAGAGTCTATTCTTGTTCTTAGAAATGAAGGCTATTCCACAAAATTGTTTGGGTGACCCCAAACTTTTGAATGGTAGTGAATATGGTAATATATATAATAAAATACATGGAGCTATAAAGCTCCCTGGTGTCTTTGCCGTCATCTCCACTCTGTAACCATAACAGATATAAGAACTTTACGCTACTTTATAATAATATCGCTAAAATTCGTTCCATTTTGTCCACAAGCGATGCTGAGATCATTATCCATGCGTTCATTACATCTCGTCTCGATTACTGTAACGTTTTATTTTCGGGCCTCCCTATGTCTAGCATTAAAAGATTACAGATGGTACAAAATGCGGCTGCTAGACTTTTGACAAAAACAAGAAAGTTTGATCATATTACGCCTATACTGGCTCACTTGCACTGGCTTCCTGTGCACCTAAGATGCGACTTTAAGGTTTTACTACTTATGTATAAAATACTACACGGTCAAGCTCCTGCCTATCTTGCCGATTGTATTGTACCATATGTCCCGGCAAGAAATCTGCGTTCAAAGAACTCCGGCTTATTAGTGATTCCCAGAGCCCAAAAAAAGTCTGCGGGCTATAGAGCGTTTTCTATTCGAGCTCCAATACTATGGAATGCCCTCCTGGTAAAAGTTAGAGATGCTACCTCAGTAGAAGCATTTAAGTCTCATCTTAAAACTCATTTGTATACTCTAGCCTTTAAATAGACTCCCTTTTTAGACCAGTTGATCTGCCGTTTCTTTTCTTTTCTTTCTACTCTGCTCCCAACCCGGGGTGGACCGCTAGCCTGTCCATCGGATGGGGACATCTCTACGCTGCTGACCCGTCTCCGCTCGGGATGGTTCCTGCTGGCCCCACTATGGACTGGACTTTCGCTGATGTGTTGGACTTTCACAATATTATGTCAGACCCACTCGACATCCATTGCTTTCGGTCTCCTCTAGAGGGGTGGGGGTTACCCACATATGCGGTCCCCTCCAAGGTTTCTCATAGTCATTCACATTGACGTCCCACTGGGGTGAGTTTTCCTTGCCTGTATGTGGGCTCTGTACCGAGGATGTCGTTGTGGCTTGTACAGCCCTTTGAGACACTTGTGATTTAGGGCTATATAAATAAACATTGATTGATTGATTGATTGATTTTATTAGAAATGGCAACAGCGGAAGATGAATGTCCCATAACAAGAAGATAGTGGAAAAAAGATACGCTTATTGACTACGGTGTCGGCACGGACTACAAAGGCGGACGTGCGCAATTTTTCAGGATTTATGCAGATCCCAAATACAGATCAGCAGGTACCAGAAGGTAAGAAAAGTGGCTTTTGCATAATATTGCAAAACAAAATGTCAGATACTTTTTACCTTATACACACACCATAATAATACTCGTATGTTTAATGTGCCGACAATCCATCAAGCGGTGTGGCTTCATAGCTTACCAAAGTCGTACTAAAACATTTTGATACAGCGCCGTGTGTAATGTTCTATATTTTCAATGGAACATATGAAATGTTGGTGTTGTTTACTTGAGTCATATTGTCATCATAGTGCAGTCTACATGTATCTCCCATGTTTGACTTCCATCTACTGTTCACACTTATCATTACACCATGTACCAAATAAAATTACTTCGAGGTCGAGTTTTAAGAAAAAAATAAATATTTTAAGTGCGCCTTATCGTCTGGAAAATATGGTATTTAATATGTACAGATTTTTTTGCTGTTTCATCAATTGTGTCAACTGATCCTGATGCAGGGCATTTTGCCATGGCTCCAGAGAAAACACGAGTAAATATGAAAAATGTATATTAAAAAATGTGAAGTCGAAAATAGCTGTAACTGAGGCAAACATCATTTACCCCAAATGGAACCAAGGAAACAGAAGGAAGCAGATATCAGGCAAGGGACTGCCAATGTGCCGCACTTGCACTTCTAATACAGAGCTACACTGCATTATTATGACAGTACTATTATGACAGTAACTTTAGACTTTTTTTTTCCAAGACTGTGCTGTAATGGCAGCTGGCTGCACAGCTCTATGCCTTTTTATGTCCCTTTGACGTCTTTGTTCTTTTATATTTCCCGCTTGTTTTCATGTGCATTTTAAAATTCTGGTTGAAGCCCCTTCAAGACTGTGTGCAATGGAATGTGCACAATATGTACTATTGTTTGTTACTTGTTTTTCATTGCATTGGATTTTTGTTGCTGTATGTAAAAATGGTGCTGCTGAGGTGGCAGCTGGTTGCAGCAGCTTTGTGCTCGTTTAAGTCCTCTTTTGTGTTCTTTAATGTGTCTCTCTGATTTGCGTGTTTTTGAGGATATTATCTACTTTATTCATCTCCACAATGAGGAACTTATTTGTTTGCAGTGCATATTCAACATGTACATAAAAAGGGTGTAAAACACATTAAAAAAACAGGAGGGAGCAATCAAAGAACACAGAGGACATAAAAGACAAAAAAGAACAGAGCTGATGCAACCAGCTGCCACTTCATCGGTACCATTTCTACTCACACCTCCAAAGGAAAACAACGAAAATACAAATAAAATAATACATATTGCATACATACCGTATTTTCCGGACTATAAGGCGCACTTAAAATCATTTTTTCCCCCTCAAAACTCGACAGTGTGCCTTAAACGGTGCGCCTAAAGTACGGAATAATTCTGGTTTTGCTTACCGACCTCGAAACTATTTTATTTGGTACATGGTGTACTGATAAGTGTGACCAGTAGATGGCAGTCAAACATAAGAGATACGAGTAGACTGCACTATGATGGCGATATGACTCAAGTAAACAACACCAACATGTTATATGTTCCATTGAAAATATAGAACATTACACACGGCGCTCAAAAATCTATCAAAATGTTTTAGTACGACTTTGGTAAGCTATGAAGTCGCACCGCTTGATGTGCTTTAACATAGGAGTATTGGTATTGTTATGGTGTGTGTATAAGGTAAGACTGTCATGGCAAGGACTTTGGGGGGTTTGTTTTCCCGAGATGCAAGAAAGGTTGGATCGGACATGGCGTGAAGGTAAGGACATAATTTATTTTAACACTAAACTACAAAAGGGGTACAAACAAAAGGTGCGCTCAAGGCGGCGATAAACTAGGCTAAGAAACAAAACTACCACAAAGGCAAAACTATGGACAATAAACAAAAACTTACTTGGAATGCAGGGAACTATGGCATGGATTTCAGAGGTATCATCAGGTAACATGGGTAGCAAGGGTAACAGAAGAAATGTCGCCAGGACGACCAACTGAAAATGACAGGCTTAAATAGTAGTCTCTGATGAGCAACAGGTGCGTGAAAAGGCAGGTGAAAATCATAAGTAACCATGGTGACTAAACTCAGGAAGTGCATAACCAGGAACTAAAATGAGTCCAAAACAAACCGATAACACAAAACATGATCCGACCACGGATTATGACAAAGACATATTATCTGCCATTTTGTTTCGCAATATTATGCAAACGCAACTTGTCTTACTTTCTGGTACCTGCCGATCTGTATTTAGAATCTGCATAAATCCTGAAAAATTGCGCGCGTCCGCCTTTGCCATAGTCGATAAGCTTCTTCTTTTTCTCTATCTTCTTGTTATGGGACATTCATCCTCCGCTGTTGCTATTTCTAATATAAAGTAGTGTAAAGTTCTTACTTATATCTGTCAGTAAACTCGCCATAAAAGCGCTAAAACATACCGGTGTAGTGAGTTAAATTAATCACTTAAGGAACTTTAGTTGTTAGAGAGTTCTGGTCGGACGTTTTTTCACGGGACACATTTCCGGCCTTGTTATTGCACTAGTGAGCCACGGATGAGGAGATGCTGCTCCGTTATTGATTTGAGTAAAGTCTGAATGTCATTAAAACAGTTAGCTCCATCTTTTGACACTTCTTCCACTCCCGTCCTTGCACGCTACACCGCTACAACAAAGATGACGGAGAAAAGACGCTGCCGAAGGTGAGCCACGTAGGTAAGACGCATCTGGAAGCGACTGTCAGACAGCGGCTTGAAGATGATCTGTAAAACATAATCCATGCAACATTTAGACCAAATAACCACCATTACATATTATGTAGATCACAAGGAAGTGTTTTCAATTCAGAAAAAAATAATAATAATATGACTCCTTTTAATGCGCCCTATAATCCAGTGCGTCTTATATATGAAAAAGATAAAAAATAGACTATTCATCGGCAGTGCGATTTATAATCCGGTGCACCCTATGGTCTGGAAAATACGGTACAAACATAGTTGAAATTTTGGGAACTTTTTGAATTTGCTCTGCAACCACATCATTTCCACACTCTAGGACAAATAAGTCTATCCTATTCTCATAACTGCAGTACATATTTAGTTAATTTTGTTCATCAGTTATGCCTACGAATTGTGTCATTCATCCAGGTCATTGTATTCGCGGGACATTCAAACAATCGCAACTTATCAATAATATTTACATAATTGTGTATATATAAAATACTACTGTAGTGTGCAATCCGTTGAAACGAAATATATAGCAGATTAATGTCAGTGGCTAATATTAAGCTAATAACCTACAAAATTGAAAGTTAAACAAAATAATAAAACCATTTTCCATTGTTAATAAGCAAGATTTAATGAACATGTATTTCATTTTTGATTTGTTTCAAATTTGCCAATTCAAAGTAGAGCAAGGAGAGCCCACATAACAGTATTTTGCAAGCTACAATGACTCAACATTCAGTAAGGTCACTTTGCCGTGTTAAATTCAGCATATTCTTATTTACCATCTTAATTGGTATCTGTAATTAGGCTCTTATTATTGGGACTTAGAGGACAGTTTACATAATCATCAAGTTGTCAAATCACTGCTCACAACAAAATGGCATTTAACTTAATTTGAGTGGGGAGTCTCTATTATCCAGCCTGGGTGAAAACACATGATTGCAAATTAGTAACACGATTATGAACTTTTATTTGTCTGCAATTTAATGAGTCTAGTAATTACATACAGTGACACCTAGTATATGTGTCACAAAGTTTGACAGGCCTGGAGAACGTACACAAAGTGGAGTGATTATATGACTTTTTTATTATCGGGGCTGCACGTGGATGTCAAAACGGTGCCAAAATTTGCATGCGTAAAAATGATTCCTTGTGGCCGAACAGCTCAACTTTTGTTTCATCTGACATCACATGGACAAAGACAAGACCTTCTGGAGGAAAGTTATGTGGTCAAATGAAACAAAAATGGAGCTGTTAGGCCCCAATACCCAGCAATGTGTTTGGAGGAAAAAGGTGAGGCCTTTAATCACAGGAACACCATTCCTACCGTCAAGCATGGTGGTGGTAGTATAATGCTCTGGGCCGGTTTTGCTGCCAAAGGAACTGGTGTTTTACAGAGAGTCAATGGGACAATGAAAAATAAGGATTACCTCCAAATTATTCAGGACAACCTAAAATCATCAGCCCGGTGGTTGGGTCTTGGGCACAATTGGGTGTTCCAACAGGACAATGACCCCAAAAAACACGTCAAAAGTGGTAAAGGAATGGCTAAATCAGGCTAGAATTAAGGTTTTAGAGTGGCCTTCCCAAAGTACTGACTTAAACGTTTGGACAATGCTGAAGAAACAAGTACATGTCAAAAAACCAACCCATTTAGCTGAACTGCACTAATTTTGTCAAGAGGAGTGGTCAAAAATTAAACGAGAAGCTTGCCAGACGCTTGTGGATGGCTACCAAAAGCTCCTTATTGCAGTGAAACTTGCCAAGGGACATGTAACCAAATATTAACATTGCTGTATGTATACTTTTGACCCAGCAGATTTGGTCACATTTTCAGTCGACCCATAATCAATTCATAAAAGAACCAAACTTCATGAATGTTTTTTTGTGACCAACAAGTATGTGCTCCAATCACGCTATCACAAAAAAATAAGAGTTGTAGAAATTATTGGAAACTCAAGACAGCCATGACATTCTTCTGTACAAGTGTATGTAAACTTTTGACCACGATTGTATATCTGATGTGTGACACCAATAGACTTCCAAAGTTTGCGAGTAAATAGATATAATCAAAATAGTATCAATCTCATGGAGATTCCCGAGCCATTTTGAGAGATGATGAGCTAGCCACTCACGTGATCGCGTAAGAACCGCAGATCCCTTCCATACCAACGATGATGCATATCTTGCAGACTTTGTGGGAGCCAATAACAACTACTTTTGGACAAATGATGGTCCAGAACCTTACAGGTATATTTTTGATCCTGACTATAAGGAGGTTAAGCTACAAATTTTAAAAGCTGTGCTAAACAGATTAAAAAAACAAAGTTATCAAAGACACTTTGAGTGTTATGTGGAGGTCAAACAAGAAGGTCGTGGGCAGTGATGGGCAGTAACACGCTACATGTAGCTAAGCTACATAGCTTAAGTACATTTTCCAGTAGCTTGGCGGTAGCTCAGCTATTTTTTTTACCAAAATGATTGAAATTAAATCACCAAAAATGATTCCCGGGCGCGGCAGCCACTGTTGCTCACTGCTCCCGTCACCTCCCAGGGGGTGGAACAAGGGGATGGGTGAAATGCAGAGGACACATTTCACCACACCTAGTGTGTGTGTGACAATCATTGGTACTTTAACTTGAACTTTTTAACAGGTAGCTTTTCCTGTGCTCAGCTACTTTTAGACCCATGTAGCTATAGGTAGCTTACATCAAAGCTACAAGCCACAAAGGGGTAAAAGCGACTGTGAATCCAGGCCAAAGAAATATGGAGAAAATGCAATGACCTGGATGAATGAGAACATCAATACATACGGAGAAAATCCATGATGATTGGTTGATGTTCTTATGAGGAGTCACAGTTGGCCAAGATTAGGACGAAACATTACAGACTGGCCAATCAGAGGCACAATATGGCAGATCATCAAACCGGTAAGCAAAATCCAAACAGTCGCGCACTCATGTCACATGACGGCGAGGTAGTCGGAGACAGAGGGACGCTTCAAGCTGACTCAAAAAAAAAAAAAAATAAAAACATACTTGAAAATGTCAGAGGAATTATATCCCAGAGATGAGATGTTTCCTTTATCAATGAAGATGACGTGCAGGAAAACCACAATAATGCGTGTCCTTAGCCATATTAAGACAAATGTATGCGTTTAGAGAAAAAATTCACAAAACCTTAGTTTTAAGTTGTTTACTCTGACGTACTCTTGGGAGAAAAAGGAGTGCCGCGTGCCTGGCGACCCTTTTCTGTCAAGGACGTGAAGATATCTACCTATTCGGAATTATGACAACAGGACATCTGCTGATTGGAGTAAGCCTTGCTCTGGTTTGTCCACAAATTGGAAGTTGCTGGCAGTCTTCAAAGTACCCCAAAGCTGCCACAAATGATTGGAGGATGCGGGAAGAACTGTGGACACTCTCGTGATTTTGGTTTGAGGACCAGTCATAGACAATTTAGAGTGAAAAGCAAATTTTATTTTCACTCGTATATACAAAACATTGTAGCTTGGATTGTTTCCCTGGCTTCGAGACTCTCCCGAAGGACAGTGCAGTGAAGACACAACAAACTCCCTTCTTGTCTCTCATGGACACACACCTGTTTTTGTTGACTTTGGACTAGCGACTGCACAACATCAAGGCCGCGGAACAGAAACACACTGCAGGTTTACACACAAACATGCATCCACAAAAATATACGCCACACACATACATACCCCACAACCCCCCAATCCAACGCCCTCGACGCAAATCCCATAGGGGAGATGAAAGGATGGTCAGCGTCTGAGAGCTGCGGCCCGCCACCATGACCCCGCACTCCCTTCCCTCTGTTGCTAGATATCTCGAGATGTATGTTGTAATATGTATATGTGCTTTGCTATGGAGGTTTTTTTTTCCCACTCCAGACTAGGCCTCCTTAGGAGCCCAGTCTAGATTGTATTTTTTTACTCATCCTTCGCCAGCGTTTTACCTTTTTCCCCATCTTTTACTGCCTTGTGGCTACCCATCAGTGTTCCTGTTCTGTAACCCTGTACACTGTTTGTTTGTCTAATCTTGAACGGGTTTGTGCTGAAAACAAAGTTTCGTTGTACTTGTGCAATGACAATAAAGACCTATCCCTATCCTATACTAAACCAAAATCATAACTGCTCTCTTTATCGAAGACGTGGAAGACACATTTAGGAACACACATTAAGGTGGGTTGAGTTCATGAAAAGTTTTACCGCACATAACCATAGTAACTGTTCCCAAACAACACACAAGTCATTGTTTTTGTCAACATGTAGATAGATACTGGTTTTTTTGTACTGTAGGTAGAGAAAATGAATAATATTACAGGAGTGGACCAAAGAAAAGGCAAACTAAATCAATACGTACAGTGCGGGTGTGTGGACCCCTAGAGGGAGTTTTAGGATGTCCCCCAGCTAAATGACCCCTTAACCGATGCTCTCGTCTGTCTCGTCTATCCATTCATCTCTTGTTGCTTGTTGAGTGTTGCTAGTTGCTTGTTGTTGCCTCGAATAGAACACAAAGTAAAGAGGATTTATTCATTTATGTAACAAAAACGTGGCTTCATAGTAAAAGAGTGCAGGTACTAGACTGCCCTGCCTGTAGTAAGCTGTACATCAAGCAATAATGGGAAATAATTCCACCTGGAAAGCTTCAAAAATTGCTCTCCTCAGTTCCCAAACGTTCACTGAGTGTTGTCCAAAGAAAAGGCCATGTAACACGGTGGTAAAAATGATAAATGATAAATGGGTTATACTTGTATAGCGCTTTTCTACCTTCAAGGTACTCAAAGCGCTTTGACAGTATTTCCACATTTACCCATTCACACACACATTCACACACTGATGGCGGGAGCTGCCATGCAAGGCGCTAACCAGCAGCCATCAGAGGCAAAGGGTGAAGTGTCTTGTCCAAAGACACAACGGACGTGACTAGGAAGGTAGAAGGTGGGAATTGAACCCCAGTAACCAGCAACACTCCGATTGCTGGCACAGCCACTCTACCAACTTCGCCACGCCGTCCCTGGCCAACTTTTTTGCAATGTTTTGCTGCCATTAAATTCTAAGTTAATGATTATTTGCAAAAAAAAAAATAGGTTTCTCAGTTCAAACATTACATATATTGTCTTTGCAGTCTATTCAATTAAACATAAGTTAAAAAAGATTTGCAAATCATTGTATTCTGTTTGTATTTACGATTTACACAACGTGCCAACTTCACTGTTTTTGGGTTTTGTATATAGACCTATATTACCTTATTTTCCGGACTTAGTCTGGTGTGGCTAATATATGAACATATATATTGTTTCTTCTTAACCTTTGTGGGTTTAGTCTTTCAGTCTGGAAATGACTACTTTACGATAAAAGTGCAAGGATTTTGGCAATGTTTTGACGCCGCACACTAACGGTGACCTCGTTGTTAGCATGTGAGCATCACAGTCACGAGATCGTCAGGATTTCTAAGTGTAGGTTTTCTTCAGGTGCTGTGACTTTGTGCCACATTGCTATTATGCAATTGGAGTTCATTGTTTTCATTGAAAGTTAGAGTAGTTGTTTGTATTTATGTGCTCTGTCATTGACTGACCAGCCGCCCAAAGTCAGCCGGAATAGGAGTCAACTCAAAGGTGACCCCAATGATCACACCCGGTATAGAAAACAGATTGATGGTTAGATCTTGATGTCTACATCTTTAGGTTACCTATTTCCTTCACTGGACTAAACTTCGTCTTACAGTTGTCTTCTCATTAGAGTTCTTCTTCTGTCACCCAGTGGTCCTTGGCTACGACTAGGAGAAAGGTGACATCCAAATGTTCTGAATTATTTGTAACAAGTTGGGGTGTCTCAGCAAAAACAAAACCTGGTGGATTCATGCATTATTTATCTTTGGCAAAGTAGCGTACAAACCTGATACATGGGCTTGAAATAAACCGATTTAAAACAACAACAAAAATAACTGGATGGCTGTTTGAGTCAAGACTGCTTTGATGGACAAACAAGTAAGCGTTGGACTAGAATTGATTGAAAAACATGAAGCGCCATGAACCTTTTACAAGTGCATCTGTCAGATGACTGGTGAGAGAACTCTGATGGATTGAAGTCACTCACACATCCCTGCCAGGCAGCAGAATGTTTGAACAACTTGATGTACGACGAAGACAATTGATTTTTGTCTGCGTCCAAATGGGAATACGTGACTATGAGTTTAATGAATAGTTAATGCATTTTAACTTGGCCCGCTGCAGAGAGCATGGTTGACTACCTGAAAATGAACGCCTGCAAAAACACAAGATTGTTTATCATTTTATCTTGTTATTGCATGAGTTGCTTATTTCTTCTTATGAGCTACACATCTGAAACTTAGGTTATGCAGGTTATGATGCCCAATTCTGATATGTTTTGTTAAATTCGATCTTTTTATGCAGTTGTTTACATTTCCCAAAAAATATGCGACTTCTATGTATGTCTAATGTGAACGGAACGCGTTCTTGAACATGCACAAATGACATCATGGCCTCACTTGAGCTGCTTGGGTTTACGAAAGTGAACATAGATCCAAATCTAAGTCCTCATGCATTTTGTTCAACCGAAGTTAACGTTTTCTTAACCAAATTATTTGGCACGGGAGACTAATTAAGAAAAGGGCAATCATTTTGGCTCTCACAGTTTGTGGGACATTGGCTTCGACATCTGCTTTGAGGAGCATGTAAGCATTGATTGATTGATTGATTGATTGATTGAAACTTTTATTAGTAAATTGCACAGTACAGTTCACATTCCGTACAATTGACCACTAAATGGTAACACCCGAATAAGTTTTTCAACTTGTTTAAGTCGGGGTCCGCGTTAATCAATTCATGGTAAGGAGTGTTGGAACATGGACGTGAGTTCTTAAACATCTTATTTTTGTCTGTTTTCTGCCCACTCTTTTGCTATCATCTGTTTTGGCGAATAATTATGATGCTTATCATTTTTTGATGACTCAGATGTCGGATATATGCGACCCCTTCGTTCAGATTGCAGTCACATTGGATACATATGAGATGTATTTCAATATCGGAATTGTACTGTATTAGGTTTGTACGGTATACCGGTATTAGTATAGTACCGCAATACTAATGAATCATGTACGGTACGTACTATACCACTTCTGAAAAGTACCGGTCCGCCTCCACCAACTTAGAATATGACCATTGTATGATCCTGTAACTTGGTATCGGATTGATACCCAAATTTGTGGAATCATCCAAAACTACAGTAAACAACAGAACAACAGAAGAATAAGTGATTGTTACATTTTAACAGAAGTGTAGATAGAACATGTTAAAATACAAAGTAAACAGATATTAACAGTAAAAAAACAAGTAGATTAATAATTCATGTTCTACCACTTGTCCTTCATTATGTTGACAAAATAATAGAATGGAAAATGACACAATATGTTACTGCATACGTCAGCAGCTAAATTAGGAGCCTTTGTTTGTTTACTTACTAATAAAAGACAAATTGTCTTGTACGTTCACTATTTTATTTAAGGACAAACTTGCAATAAGAAACATATGTTTAATGTACCCAAATATTGTTTGTTAAAATAAAGCCAATAATGCAATTTTTTGTGGTCCCCTTTATTTAGAAAAGTATCGAAAAGTACAGAAAAGTATTTAAATAATTTTGGTACCGGTACCAAAATATTGGTATTGGGACAACACTAATACTGTATACATTGATATGAAAACATCTAAATAGACCTGCAGAATGGACATGGCTTATATCCACACTAAAGGTAAATTCCAATTTTTATGAACATATGTGAATTGTATCTGATTTGTTCGTTTCAATGTGAACAGCACAATCCAAAATGTTTCAAATAAGACTCAGGTCTGTCATAGGTGGTCATAAATTTGATACGTATCCTATGCGACTGCAGTCTGAAAGATCAGGGGCCGTATTTATCAAGCTTCTTAGAATTACTCCTAAGAAGTCTACTAAGAGTTGACTTTTGAGTAAATGGTAAATGGGTCGTACTTGTATAGCGCTTTTCTACCTTTTTAAGGAACTCAAAGCGCTTTGACACTATTTTCCACATTCACCCATTCACACACACACTGATGGAGTAAATAAATTCTTCGCTGAAAGCTGCACTTAAAAGTTAGTTATCAAGCGTCTTACTCACACTTTCAGCGAAGTGTAGGACTGAATCTTAAGTGTCACACTCAGAGCTGAATTACGACATTACTATGTGTCATAAACGGAATTTTAGGTGACGTCATTTCTGTGTCCATAGAAATGACCAATCACGGAAGGGAATCCCTTGTCTAAGGATAAAGAAATATCTTAGAAATATTTAAGTGGACAATGGGAGTGTATATTTTGACAATAAACTACAAAATAATACAAAACAAACAAACAATATTGGCAATGAATCAAAAATAAATGTGTATTTTCCCAGTGGCGAGATATCGAAGCATTGTGCTGGCCTTTAGTTCTGCTGTGAAAGCTCTGCTGCGTGATGTTGCTGATGAGATGACGCCCCTTATTAAGTCTGTGACAAAAATAATACCCGCTCTGTCTAAACGATACCGTTTGATCAGCTGCTCGTCATCAAACAAAGCCAGGACATCCTTCCGCTCCCTGCACGTTCGCGCACGTCTCTCTCGCCTCAGTGCCATCCCCTGCTGGCAACTCCTAACCACTTAGGACACCTTTGAAGGTCTCTTAAATATCGTGAAGAGTAGGAGTGATTCTTAGACTTAAGAAAGTTGATAAATAGCTTTTATTTTTAAGTTTGAGAGTAGGACTACATTTCACAAATTCTCAGGACTTAAGTGTAAAATGGCACTCTAAGACGCTTGATAAATACGGCCCCAGGTCACATTCATCCGACCAATATGTCATCACTCAATACTTTGCAAAAATGAGCAGAAATGGCATAGAGAAGTATTTGCCAAATAAGCAGAACATATGTTTTAGAACTTACGTCAATGTCCCACCACTCCTGGTTCTGAATTCTCACACACACACTCCTCGGAACAAACGTAGAAGCAAATGCCCCACAAACTGCGACAGACAAAATGTTTGCCCTCATCCTTCTTAGTCTCTTACGCAAAGTAATTTGCTTATGAAAAGGTTGACTCCTGTTGCACAACATTCTATAAATTGCCACAAATGCGGCAGGACTGAGACCTTATAAGGCTTCCGTAAACACACTGACGCTCAAGCTGCAGCGTATTGTGACATCATGTTTTGAGCGGTTCACTTCAGGAACCTATTCCCGTCACATTAGAAGTAAAAAAAATATTGTAATGTAAAAGACTACGTAAAAATATTGTATCTAATAAAAAAAGTCTGAATTGGGTATCATACCCTGCAGTGAGAACATACCCTGATTAAACTATTTCTTATGTTGGGATTTATTTGCTGTACATTTGCCATTGGAGTATAGTGTGGCTTGCCAGCACTTTTGATGAGTCAAACAATTAGAGTGCATCCATCGCAACTTATAAAACGCTGTTGGGATTTATCCTTTTTTAATGGTTCCCCCGGTGAGGGTCTGATTGCCAGTTAAACCACGGACATAAAGACAAATGGGTGGATCATTGGGCTATAGAACAAGGATTACCCCCTTACATTTTATCACATTATCATTATATTCTCATCATTCTTGTAAGTCATTATGGGTTGGATAAATGCATTTTCACGTATAATTTCAAGCTGGTTTTATTGTCCAATCATTTGTTTTTAAACAAATCACATCTTATGAAACACAGGAGTTCAAAATTTATGACAGCGTATTCTCAAGATAAATAACAAGAAGTAATAAAATAAACACTTAAATGAAACCCCCAAATGTTCTATTACTTACAGTTAAACCACATTTAAAATCACATTTGATTTTTTTCTATACGACAAAAGTCTATTTGTTTATCCCATGTTGTTATTTCATCCATTTCAGTCTTTCAAAAGAGAGAGCTGGGAGAGTGTTCCCATGAATCAAATCACATATTTCAGTGTTAAAACTACTAAGTCAATATCCTACTCCCCAAAATACATGAATATCTTAAAAGACCCAGAAGGATGCAATGCTTGTTTACCTGTGTATGTTTATCAGAACCGAAATAAGTCATTATTTTCATCCATCCATCCATTTTCTTCCGCTTATTGGGTCGCGGGCCAGCAGCCTAAGCAGAGAAACCCAGACTTCCCTCTCCCCAGCCACTTCGTCCAGCTCCTCCCGGGGGATCCCGAGGCGTTCCCAGGCCAGCCGGGAGACATAGTCTTCCCAACGTGTCCTCCCTAGGGAGGCGTTTAGGTGGCATTCTGACCTGATGCCCGAACCACCTCATCTGGCTCCTCTCGATGCGGCTTTACTTTGCGCTCCTCCCAGATGGCAGAGCTTCTCAGCCTATCTCTAAGGGAGAGCCCCGCCACCCTGCGGAGGAAACTCATTTCGGCCGCTTGTACCCGTGATCTTGTCCTTTCTGTCATAACCCAAAGCTCATGGCCATAGCTGAGGATGGCAAAGTAGATCGCCCGGTAAATTGAGAGCTTTGCCTTTAGGCTCAGCTCCTTCTTCACCACAACGGATCGATACAGCGTCCACATTACTGAAGACGCCGCAAAGATCCACCTGTCGATCTCACGATCCACTCTTCTCTCACTTGTGAACAAAACTCCCAAGTACTTGAACTCCTCCACATGGGGAAATATCTCCTTCCCAACTCGGAGATGGCACTCCACCCTTTCCCGGGCGAGAACCATGGACTCGGACTTGGAGGTGCTGATTCTCATCCCATTCGGCTACGAACCGATCCAGTGAGAGCTGAAGATCCTGGCCAGATGAAGCCACATCATCTGCAAAAAGCAGAGACCTAATCCTGCAGCCATCAAACCTGATCCCCTCAACGCCCTGACAGCACCTAGAAATTCTGTCCATAAAAGTTATGAACAGAATTGGTGACAAAGGGCAGCCTTGGCGAAGTCCAACCCTCACTGGAAACGTTTCTGACTTACTGCCGGCAATGCGGACCAAGCTCTGACACTGATCATACAGGGAGTGGACCGCCACAATCAGACAGTCCGATACCCCATACTCTCTGAGCACTCCCCACAGGACTTCCCGAGGGACACGGTCGAATGCCTTCTCCAAGTCCACAAAGCACATGTAGACTGGTTCATTTTATTGGCTGCTGTATCTGCAGCAGGTTTGGATCAAAAATAAGTGTATAGTAAAAGTTATTTCACTCAATTTGTAGGCGGCATCATGCTGCAATTGCAAGCAAGTATAGCATTTGTTAAAAATTAAACGTGCGGAATGACACTCTTTGTTGGCAAAAACTCCTGGGGCAACAAATTGATTAGTCTGATGTGATGCAGCCGAGCTGAAAGAAGTATTTCATGGCCCGACCAGGGCATTGCTCTCATTACAAGCAATCCTTTCACATCTGCTTGACCAGCAATGCGACCTTTGCGGTATTTCACTTTCCTTCACTTAATGTCCATGTGTGTCTTCCCCCTGGATGTATCTCAAATGTACCATGACAACCTGTCATGCTCTGCTCTATGCACCCGCGGCCAAACAGAAGGGTTCATTCCCCATCAGTGATTATCTGCATGCGCCTCTTGCTGGGAGAGTTTTTACTTCTACAGCGGCTACATGACAACATGGGCACATCATGTGTGTGAGGCCATTTCCTGCTTTTTAAATATGTCCAAGCTATGGCAGAGGGCTTACATTTCATACACACCGGGATAAGTGTGGTGATGAGCACCTAATCTGAATGCATGTGATTGGCCCAGCGCGGCTGGAGAGATAAGAGCGTTTGACTTGTTAAAAGGGATGTTCTTCACTAAGAGCCTCGTTGGCTGTGACATAACTGGGACATAGTTCTCCTTGTCAAAGCTAATAATCAATTCCCACTACAGGGATAATCTGACAGCAGACCCCGACTGAGCGTGACGCCTCCCCACACACACTCTCGTCACATCTTTGTATCTTCAGCCAAAACATCTTCCAATAGCAGCTGAAACAACATCATGTAGGAATGCTGAGTGATGATGCTGCCAACCTTGGGTGCCAAAGAATGAAACTGAGGACTGTGCCTAATATTCTTTTTATAACATCATCACAGCAGTTCCCAGACAACATGTGTGAACACTGTGAGCAGTGTCAATAGATGGATGATTGCTTTTTATATTGTGCGTGTTTGGGTCACGGCTGAGCTGGAGCCTATCCAAGCTGGCTTTGAGTGAGAGGCTTGGTACAGTACACCCTGGACTGGTCACCAGCCAATTGCTTTGTGAGACGATGGTGTAGCCCTCCAATCGCGGGACACATAAATATTCACATCTATGGACAATGTATAGCCTCCAGTTTGCCTAACATTCATGTTTGAGAAAAAACCGGAAAACCCGTAGAAAACCCACATACGCAGAGAGAGACCACTAGGCCACCTACTCAGTGGCCTAGTGGTTAGAGTGTCCACCCTGAGATCGGACGGTTGTGAGTTCAAACCCCGGCCGAGTCATACCAAAGACTATAAAAATGTGACCCATTACCTCCCTGCTTGGCACTCAGCATCAAGGGTTGGAATTGGGGTTTGAATCACCAAAAATTATTCCCGGGCGCGGCACCGCTCTCCTCACCTCCCAGGGGTAAACAAGGGGATGGGTCAAATGCAGAGGACAAATTTCACCACACCTAGTGTGTGTGTGTGTGTGACAATTATTGGTACTTTAACTTGAACTTAACTTTAAAACATGCAAACTTTACACAGGGCTTCCCAAAAGGAAATTTGAAACATCAATCACCTGACTGTGAGGCCAACATGCTAACCTCTCAGTCATCTACTCACCAATTAGATATGATCTACCCGTTAAGATTTCGAATGTATTAGTCAACTTTGTAATAGGGAGCTGTCCAACACAATATTTCATTTTCAAGGGCTTTAACATTGTGTCTGAGTATCTTTGATTCCGTACCAACCTGAATATAAGACATGTTTTTTTTCCGAGAAAACATTACAAAACTATAAAAGCACCCCCAAGATCGAAGACTTCCACTAAGCCTGATATCCCAATACTATTCAGATCTGATCAATCTAAGTCTATGAGCATGAATCGGTGAAGCCTACTTGGATGAGAAGCAACACATCTTCTAAGACAAAACAATCAGTCCAGTTGCGATCGATTGAATGCCCTGAGAATACAATGACCTGGATGAATGAAAACATCTATGGACACCTATATCCCAATAGTAAAGAATCCTTTAAAAAAAATTATGAATCTAAACCAGGCCTGGGCAATTATTTTACTCGGGGGGCCAGATTTAGATTAAAATGTGTGTCTGGGGGCCGGTATATCTATTTTTAGGAACACTAATACAAAACCTCACAATAATGATTGAAAGCTAAAAACGTTATGACAGACCACCTTAACAAACGTAATGGAATTAGATTTTTTTTTTTACTGAATAAGACACCCAGAATGTACATGAAGATAAAGAATGTGGAATTTACAATATTAACTATGAATGATAAAACACTGAATATTGACAACATATTTTACAATCAACCGAAACGCAACCAAAATGCAACAAACATAGTGAAAAAACCCCCACCTACAATCTGAGATATCTCATAGTGACCATAGTAAGTAATTACATGAGCACAGTAATTAATTAGATGACCATAGTAACTAATTAGATGACTATAGTAACCAGTATGTGATGCAGATTCCAAGCATTGAAATACTTTGTATAGTTGAAGACTTCCGATCATTAGAAAACATCACTGCACATCATAATGGCAGCTACACTTTCCATCTTAAACATCTAAAACAATTATTTGGGAATGTCCGGCGGGCCAGATTGAAAAGCTCAACGGGCCGCATGTGGCCCCCGGGCCTTTATTTGCCCAGGTCTGATCTAAACAGTGATCTGGATATAGGGGTATAATAACATGAATGTGCAGTAAATGAGAGTGTCTGTCCCCATATAGCACATGCAAAATCCTAATTTTTCTGTGTGGAGTTTGCATGTCCTCCCCGTGACTGCGTGGGTTCCCTCCGGGTACTCCGGCTTCCTCCCACTTCCAAAGACATGCACCTGGGGATAGGTTGATTGGCAACACTAAATTGGCCCTAGTGTGTGAATGTGAGTGTGAATGTTGTCTGTCTATCTGTGTTGGCCCTGTGATGAGGTGGCGACTTGTCCAGGGTGTACCCCGCCTTCCGCCCGATTGTAGCTGAGATAGGCTCCAGCGCCCCCCGCGACCCCGAAGGGAATAAGCGGTAGAAAATGGATGGATGGATAAATAAGGCAGTCTGCACCACTTAGACTTAGACTTCCTTTTATACAAATTTGAACTTTACAGTACAGATAAGAACACAATTCCGTTGCATTAGTAGTGCAGGATAAAATAGCAATAAGATGCAGATATAAATAAATAATTACTGTACAGATAAATATATTGAACTTTTGCATATGCATCCACGTTTATGGATGTTGATTGCACACGCACTGTTAGTAGATCACATGCAACATGCCAACTTATAGTAAATGCTGCATTATAGTTTACACACACTGTTTAACACAAGGTATTTTGATTTTACAAAATCAGGCCCTTAAGTGTCTCCAATCAACCTAACATTTTTGGACTGTATGAAGAAACTGCAGGAAGTACCATTCTTGAAATTACCAAAGCAAAAATGTGAAGAACATGCAAACACCCCACATGCAGAGTACCAAAACCACCTGTTTGTGAGGCATTTGCGATGACACATATTTTGAGTGGACACCAATATGACTGCTTGATTAAATGAGCCCATGAGTATTGTTCTGATGAGGGTCCAACAACACACTCAACAACATGATCTCTGTTCACTGTGTGCTTTGATCTTGCAGTTTGATGCTGATAACTGATAATACATCCCATCGGGGAGCCTGCAAACAAAAAACTAGGAAGATAAGGATGGAACACTATCCGCTAGGTTCAGCTCAAAACAAATTACTTGATCACCCCCTGGGAGGTGAGGGGAGCAATGGGCAGCAGCGGTGGCCACGCCCGGGAATCATTTTTGGTGATTTTATTTTTTTCCCTTGGCCTTAGTCTGGACCCCCTCTCCAGGGGCCTAGGCTTAGACTGATTTATTTTTTCTCTCCCCCCCCCCAACCCCCCCAGCGATTACCGGTTTCTCACCTTTTTTGTAACGGGCGCCGGAATTTGGCAGACCCGTCAGCGATCCTGTTCTGTCTCCCTGTAATGTTTGTCTGCTCCGGAATGGGATTGTGCTGAAAATCTTAATTTCCCCTCGGGGATTAATAAAGTATTTCTGATTCTGATTCTGATATTGGTATCAGCAATACTGGCCCTGCATTTACTTTGTATCAAATCGTTTTTATTCTCAGTATCGCCCAGTTCTTTACCAAAATGAGGCACCCCGAATAAAAAAATAGGTCGTTGTGGTGGGGCGTGGCCTGCGGGCCTGTGGAGAAGCGGGGCGCTTCAGGACCGGCTTCGAGATTAGCGGCAGGTGCGTAGATGACACAGCTGTGAGTGGTTGTCTGATGACCTGCCGCTCTGTAAAAGGCAGCGGTCGGGAAGGAGAAAGGTTGTTGATGGTGGAGAAACTGTGACATGGCTGAAAAGCACCAGTTATTAAATGATAAATGATAAATGGGTTATACTTGTATAGCGCTTTTCTACCTTCAAGGTACTCAAAGCGTTTTGACAGTATTTCCACATTCACCCATTCACACACACATTCACACACTGATGGCGGGAGCTGCCATGCAAGGCGCCTTGCTAACCAGCAGCCATCAGGAGCAAGGGTGAAGTGTCTTGCCCAAGGACACAACGGACGTGACTAGGATGGTAGAAGGTGGGGATTGAACCCCAGTAACCAGCAACACTCCGATTGCTGGCACGGCCACTCTACCAACTTCGACACGGCTGTAATGTCCATCTTGGGTGGTCCAGAGAACCCGTTAGAGCAAGACCTCTACAGTCATCTTATTGGAAGTGCAATTGTGCTCAATACAGGTGTCATTTTTATTTGTATCACAATTTCACCTGTAAGTATGTGCTAATTGGCCCGGTGACCGCAAATATTTTCTTGTCTTCTTAGCATGCCGATCCAACGAGGCATTAAGTGTTAGCAACAATTTCTTCTTCTCCTCCTTGGTGCCTGAATCTTTGGAAGGTCTGCTTTGATTTGGCAGATTTTCCCCAAAATTCCATTTGCAACTTTCCTCAAGACGCAGTGAAAAAAAAAAAGTCTCACTCTGCAGTTGCAGTCATGAGTTCTTGTTATATTCACCAAGCACGTCTATGATCATGAGTACTGACACGTTTTTCAGATGGTCTGTGTGACGGTATCGTTATGGGAGAATTGTATTCATAGTAAACTGCTGGGATGTACATCTGGAGCAACTCGCACATGACTTTATTTACACGCATGACTGTGAATAACTCTCTCTCAGCATGCCTGTGCCCGTGAGAGTGAAATGACAAAATACACACTGTGCTGTTTTCATCATCTTCCACTCGATGTCAAAGACTTGCAGAGTATGATCCTTTACTGAATTTCATGCAGTTAGGATTACATTTCAAGACAAGCTGTTACCAGGTAAGTGGAACAAAGGCTTTTCTTTTGTTGTTGTTGATTGAAAAGTCAGTATACTATTATGCTGCCACACTTCAATCTGCACAGTTTAAATATGTACGCTACAAGTAGGGATGCTTACTTTACGCAATTGAACCAATACGGTACCAACACCGGTACTCAACGGCACCAATTTTCGGTACGTTTGTGTGTTAATAAATGTTAATTGTTCAATAATACAATCTCAATTTTTATTGTAACATTTAAAAATGAGCTGATTATGATAACTCTGCCATCCAGTTGTTAGATCTTGTTTTCTTATTACCTTTCTGAGTTCCATTTGCAAGTATTACATTGATTGATTGATTGATAGAGACTTTTATTAGTAGATCGCACAGTACAGTACATATTCCGTACAATTGACCACTAAATGGTAACACCCGAATACGTTTTTCAACTTGTTTAAGTCGGGGTTCACGTTAATCAATTCATGGTACAAATATATACTATCAGCATAATACAGTCATCACACAAGTTAATTATCAGAGTATATACATTGAATTATTTACATTATTTACAATCCGGGGGGTGGGATGTGGAGGGGGTTGGGGCGGGGGATGTTAGGTTTGGTTGAAATCAGCACTTCAGTCATTAACAATTATATCATCTGAGAAATGGACATTGAAACAGTGTAGGTCTGACTTCGTAGGATATGTACAGCGAGCAGTGAACATAGTGAGCTAAGAAAGCATAAGAACAAGTATATACATTTGATTATTTACATTTGATCATTTACATTTGATTAATTGCAATCCGGGGAGGTAGTAGACGTTGCATGAAGTTGCAATTCCAAGAGGTTAAAAGGCAGTAGTGTATAGGCTGCCTATTTAGAAAGTTGTCTTTGCTATTAAGCTGAAAGTGCCAGTCAGTCTTATGTTGAGACCTACAACGTGTTTATACGGTAAGTATTGTACTGATTACACACTAGCTGTTTGATTATAAAGTGCACCTTACTTGTAGTTTTTATTACAACATTTTGATCATTATATTTGCCGTTCTACGCACGTGCTAATCTCCCCAACGTGACAACCCGAAAGCCCAGTCAGTCGAAGGCACACTCCATGATCAGAAAACCCACAATATTCCTGTTTGTCTTAGTTTCAGTCGTGATCCTGTGTGTTTGTTTGTTTTTTTGACTTCCTCAGTTCCTGTTTTGTGCACCCTTGGGTTTGTTTTGGTTGCCATGGGTGCAAATTAGTTTCACCTGCCTCTGATTAGTGTCTGGGACGCTCACCTGCTCCCGGGCACTAATCAGAGAGCCACTTATTCCTGTTTTTCGCCACACACTGTCTGGCTGTCTCATTTGCTTCCACGCAACAGTTACGACGTCTATTCCTATGATTCCTGAGCTAAGCTTTACCTTTTGTTTGCCTGTTTTTATGCTAAGCTTTCGCGCTACCTATTTCCTTAGCTTTGCTTCCCGTGCGATCGGCACGCTAGTTGTATTTGTTTTGTCTCCTGTATGATTTATGCGAATACATCATTGTCTCACCTGCACCTTGCCTCCGGAGTTTCCGTCTGCATCCTGGGAGAACGATCTGCGCATCACCATGCGACCACGTCGTTACAAGTTTCATCAATAATGTGTTTTATCAATCATTCAAACCAGTGACATAATTAGGCCTTTTAGGCACCTAATGGTATTTTTTTGTTTTAAAAGTTCTGCTTTTTGGTTGTTGGTGGGTTTTTTTTTACTAAATAGTGCCAACAAATTTAACATAGTAACCAGAATGTGAGTTTTAATAATCATACAATATGTCATTATTCACTGATATGATTATAAATCTGTCACGTTTCCCTTTAACCCTAGTGTAAGGTAGAGATTATTTGATTTATATAGGATTATCATTAGTGAATATTAATGATCAAAATAATACATTATCATATTTCTAATTATTATGATTATTTTTTAGTGTGTTTCATTCTGGTTGAGCCTCCCCTGTCTTTAAAAACTAGAGACGCCACCTCTGTCCTTGAACGCATCACAGTTATGTGCTATGTGATGCAAAAGTAATATCATATATACAAACATAGTTTGCCTATATTTACCTTTTTTCTATCAACCCAGCCTAACTTCCCAAATGTGTGAATGCATAAATGTGAGATCTGATGATGTCTGTGTTGGAGTGAACAGTTAAGTGGTCTATGGTAAGTTTGCTACCACCAGATAGAATAAACCAGGGGTCCCCAAACTATATATATATATATATATATATATATATATATATATATATATATATATATATATATATATATATATGTGTGTTTTATCAATGCAGCCCCCGAGTCAAAAAGTTTGGGGACCCCTGGAATAAACCGTTTGGCATTTTTGCAAGGGGGCTTAGGTTGTGTTCCTAAATTGATTGAACAACCTTATTATTGAACTTTGACAGCAAAATAGATTTTATCCTAACTTGTATGATTGTGTATTTTTATAACTGACTGATACAAATCTTTAAATCTTTAACAAAGTTCTGTCTCATGATCTGAGATTCAATTGCCCCTTGCTGTGAAGTGGGCATGCTACTGCAGGGGAGTCAAACTCATTTTCATTGAGGGCCGCTTTTAATAGTGAATAATTTAAGGCTTTGCCTATGCATTTTATTATTAAATATATAACAAATCTATATATTTCACTGTAAAAATCTGGTCACCATTTTCTTAATGTAAAATCTACACATTTTTAAACATTGTATTTAAGTAGATGGGGGGGAAAACTACTTGCTGTTTATTTACCATTTTAAAATGGTAACACAGTAATCTTACTGTAAAATTGAAGGTAGTTTGGTCAACATATTAGTGTTAATAGAAAAACAGGACCACTGTTATTCTTTAATTCTGGCAACTGAGCTGCCACTTTGTTACCGTAAAATAACTGTGGTACCATTTTTCCATTTACAGTAACAACTGTGGATTTTATAATAAAAACAATGGTAAAGTTTTTTTCAATTTACAGTTTTCAACTGAATATGCTGTAAAAAAAAACATCGTAATTTTAATGTAATATCTATTGTCATTTTTACAGTGTACAATTTGATGGATAACTTGCTTTGAAACCATTAGTCACGCAGATGTTGAAGTATTTATTTTTAATTTAACAAATACAAATGTGAGGAAACTATGGTAATATATTATTTGTTGCAATATTGCATAATATTAACATTTAAAAGGTATGCAATTGCATGCAGTGCATATATGTATATATATATATATTTTTTTTTGGTCAAAATGGAAAGAACAAATACATTTAGTACTTCATTGATGCATATTTTGCTAAGCGTTCGCGGGCCATATAAAATGATGTGACGGGCCTTGAGTTTGACACCTGTGTGCTACTGTAAACCGATGCACCACCATTTGGCCATTCGTAAAGACACGATATTATGGCCCCTATGTTCCACATTGCTTGCTTGAGGCACAAGAAAGTCCAAAGCATACTTCAAATATGAAAATAAGTTATGGAGGGATTTTCAAAGGGCATCACATTGTAAAGAGTCAGTCTCTGCTATCTGTCTCAATGTACAAGGTCAACTCTGTTAAAGAGAATATTCATTTGCAACTCATGACCACAACTATGTCAATGTTCCCTGCAGGTGTTTCAATCTAAAGAGCAGAACATCTCAAGGACCGAGAACTCGGCTTCTCATCAACCCGGGAAAAGTTTTTTTGTGTTATCATTGTCTCATGTTTAATTCATATTCCTTTATTATCTGGAGAGTCAGCTGGCTAACCAACCCTTTGGAGTCCATTGAGTGGGCCTGTCTGGCCCTTCATGTAACAGCACTCATAATGAGGAGTTTTCGCATCATATTTTTTTTTTTTGTAAAAAGGAGGACAGGGTGAAGATTTTGATCTCCTGCAAAGGTGGAGGTAAAAAAAATCGAGATTAGGGAGCGATAAATGAGCTCCTCGGTGTGAAGAGGGCTTCACAGTTCTGTCTCAGTAGGTTCGTGACTTCCTGTCTGTATTTTTTCCCCCAGCAAGTGGGCCTAAGCATGATTGTTTTCTTCAGTTCAAGTAATTCAGGTGCACTAGACTGGAGCTTCCCTGACTTGTGTTTATTAGTTATTCATTTCCATCAGCTTGATCTGCCTTGGGCAATGTGATCTGCAACGTGCGCCTGGCTCAGGTGTTCACAAGCTCATCCTGTTAATGCCCAGCAGCACAGTACTTTTACCTGCCTAATGGTAGAATGCATTTTATTATCAGCATGACTAAAACATTTTAAAAAAGTGGTAAGTGTTTGTCTCACATAGGGATTGCGGATGATGTGCACATTTGAAAGAAAGTGCAGTTTTCCTGAAATAACTTGATTAAAAGTGCTGTTTCCAACCAAAACATATATCAAAAACACCATTAGTGGTTTAACAGTTTGTACTGTATCTTTTTTGAATGGCTATAGTTTTTTTAATATAAAAATACTGATTATAGTGAATAACCGTTTCTCTTCGGCCCGAGTAATTAGTTTGGTATTCAGGCTTGTTACTCACCTTTGTTCTGTACATGCAGGAAGCGCGTGCACATACATATAGACGCAGTCCCAGAGAAGCAACAAACACTTTTTAGTCATTTTTAAAGATGTAGTATATTGTTAGGATTTTATGGATACTCCTTATCGACACTGGTATTAATCGGTACTTGTTGAGTATTTCAACTCTGAGACTGTTTTTTTTTGGATATTGACCACGCTGGTGTTCCGGTCAGAGAACACACGGTCATCATTTGGGCCATGTCTACACTAAGTCATTTAACCCCTTAAACGAATAATTATTTAGCCTAAGCCCTGTTTCAGCCACACTAAACCATCATTTAAAGGCCTACTGAAACCCACTACTACCGACCACGCAGTCTGATAGTTTGTACTGTATATCAACGATGAAATCTTAACATTGCAACACATGCCAATACGGCCTGGTTAACTTATAAAGTGCAATTTTAAATTTCCCGCTAAACTTCCGATTGAAAACGAATATGTATGATGACGTATGCGCGTGACGTCAGTAGTTAAACGGAAGTATTTGGACACCATTGAATCCAATACAAAAAAGCTCTGTTTTCATCTCAAAATTCCACAGTATTCTGGACATCTGTGTTGGTGAATCTTTTGCAATTTGTTTAATGAACAATGACGACTGCAAAGAAGAAAGTTGTAGGTGGGATCGGTGTATTAGCGGCTGGCAGCAGCAACACAACCAGGAGGACTTTGACTTGGATAGCAGACGCGCTATCCGACGCTAGTCGCCGACCGCATCGATGATCGGGTGAAGTCCTTCGTCCTTCCGTCGATCGCTGGAACGCAGGTGAGCACGGGTGTTGATGAGCAGATGAGGGCTGGCTGGCGTAGGTGGAGCGCTAATGTTTTTATCATAGCTCTGTGAGGTTCCGTTGCTAAGTTAGCTTCAATGGTGTCGTTAGCAACAGCATTGTTAAGCTTTGCCACGCTGGAAAGCATTAACCGTGTATTTACAAGTCCATTGTTGATTTTCTGTCTATCCTTCCAGTCAGGGGTTTATTTCTTTTGTTTATATCTGAATTTAAGCACGATGCTATCACGTTAGCTCCGTAGCTAAAGTGCTTCGCCGATGTATTGTCGTGGAGATAAAAGTCACTGTGAATGTCCATTTTGCGTTCTCGACTCTCATTTTCAAGAGGATATAGTACCCGAGGTGGTTTAAAAAACAAATCTGTGATCCACAATAGAAAAAGGAGAAAGTGTGGAATCCAATGAACCCTTGTACCTAAGTTACGGTCAGAGTGAAAAAAGATACGTCCTGCACTGCACTCTAGTCCTTCACTCTCACGTTCCTTATCCACAAATCTTTCATCCTCGCTCAAATTAATGGGGTAATTGTCGCTTTGTCGGTCAGAATCGCTCTCGCTGCTGGTGTAAACAATGGGGAAATGTGAGAAGCCCTTCAGCCTGTGACGTCACGCTACTTCCGGTACAGGCAAGGCTTTTTTTATCAGCGATCAAAAGTTGCAAACTTTATTGTCGATGTTCTCTACTAAATCCTTTCAGCAAAAATATGGCAATATCGCAAAATGATCAAGTATGACACATAGAATGGATCTGCTATCCCCGTTTAAATTAAAAAAAATAATTTCAGTAGGCCTTTAAGGTCCCCCTCCTCGGACAAATTTTTACACGGGTAAGTCAGCCGTGTTATTCTTGAATCTCCGGCACTTAGCTTTGTATGGACTCATTGATCGTTTACTAAGTCAGTTCAGAGAGGAAGTGACGCCAGAAAGACCTCGCCCACACAGGAAATGACGTCAGAAAGAACGCGCCACTGCCAGCTTCATAATAAAGCGGTTTCGTAGCTCGGAGCTAACCACTGGAAATATGAAGGCGAGTCATCCAGACATGCCCGTGTTTCTCCTTCTTCTACATGTACAGACGCTTGTGGAAATCACTCATGAATACATTAAGAGAAAACAATTGCAGCTATTTGGGATACGACACTTCTCAGATGGCAAGATAACTTTCCAATGTCCGGCCGGGTCAGCTGTGATGCTACTTAGCGAAAAACTTTGTCCAATTGTCGAAGGAGAGACAACGAGAATGCGAGCTCCAGTGGATGTGATAAAAAAGATAGCGTGTGCTTTGTATTACCTGGCCGTCGAGGAAAACAGTGAATGCATTTGGACTGGCAAAGCAGACTGTGTCAGTTATTGTCCGCCATGTATGTCGCGGACTCAACGTCTAGGTCCAGAGTATATAAAGTCACCAAAAACGAATGGACAATGAAGGTGAAGGCAAAAGAGTGAGGAGTGTCCTGACCAGATATCTAGATCCCTAGATTGATTGATGTAAAATGTTCTTTATCACATTGTTTACATGTCTAATAAAGATTTAATGAATTTATGATGGCTCAGGTGTGGTTCACTACAATAGGGCCCCACAGCACACTGGATTCCAGTTAATTGAAATACCACAACACTGGGTATTGTTCAGATAAGTTAAATTTAAGAACTCGCACACAAAGCAACACTGGAGATGACTATGACGTGCGCATTTTCCGCGCATGGGTACTAGGTTGCGTTGTGCCGGCAGACAAAGGGGGCGGGGGTCTTTAACGGTGGCATTGTTGTGTGTGGACACGGATAAGGTTAGGTGTGATTTACCCTGGATAACCTTATCCAGTGTAAACGGGGCTTTCGACTCTTTAAACTTTAATGGTGCATATTGTTTTGGATTAGGTTAGGTTAGTATCTGTAAACCACAAGGAAAACACCCATCAACATTTATGTCATCTAACTAAACAACAATATGTGTCTTATGCCTATAGATATGCTCAAAGTATAGTACTAGAGACATAATACAAAGAACAGAAAACATACATGCACAAACAAGCTGTCAATATATTGCAGTTACCCAATGGCATGTGTGAACTAGCCACATTAGCAGCAGCAATGCCATCCTTAACAGTGAGATGTTAGCTCGTAGCTTTTTGACCACACAGCAACAATATTATTAAAACCCCACTAAACGGTAAACAAACACAGTGATGTCTACTAATAAACTAAATAAGTCTTATATACTCATCAACATACTCACATCGTCAAAGACTAGAGCACCGATTGAACGTATCAGAGAAACAAGTTACCACACATTAACACAAGTCAAAAAAAGCACGGATCACAGGACTTAATGACTACAGGCCGGTGGCGCTGACGTCTGTGGTCATGAAGTCCTTTGAGCGCTTGGTCCTGCCCCACCTCAAGGACATCACCGCCCCCCTCCTGGACCCACTGCAGTTTGCCTACAGAGCCAACAGGTCTGTTGATGATGCAGTGAACCTGGCCCTCCACTTCATCCTGGAGCATCTGGACTCCCCAAGAACCTACGCCAGGATCCTATTTGTGGACTTCAGCTCTGCCTTCAACACCATCCTCCCTGGACTGCTACGAGACAAGCTCTACCAGCTCAGCGTGCCCGACTCCCTCTGCAGTTGGATCAATGACTTCCTGACGGACCGAAGACAGCACGTGCAGCTGGGGAAGATTGTCTTGGACAGTCGAACCACAAACACGGGTACTCCTCAGGGTTGTGTACTTTCCCCCTGGCTCTTCTCCCTGTATACAAACTGCTGCACCTCCAGTCACCAATCCGTAAAGCTGCTCAAGTTTGCGGACGACACTACCCTCATCGGGCTCATCTCGGATGGCGACGAGTCCGCCTACAGGAGAGAGGTGGACCGACTGGCGTCCTGGTGCAGCCTCAACAACCTGGTGCTGAACGCCCAGAAAACAGTGGCTATGATCTTGGACTTCAGGAAAGTCAAAGCCCCACCATCCCCCCTCACCCTGATTGACTCTCCCACCTCCGTCTCCATTGTGGACTGCATCCGTTTCTTCATCAACCAGGACCTCAAGCAGGAGCCGACCATCAGCTTCCTCATCAAGAAGGCCCAGCAGAGGATGAACTTCCTGCGGCAGCTGAAGAAACTTAAGGTGCCTGCCGGATTATTCCCCACCTCTGCATCTGAGTCCTATTTCTGACCCAGGCCTGACAGTGCATGTTGCAAACAGCCTCTTTTAAGCAGTTGTGTTTAAAGGTAAGGCTTACAAAAACAAACTTAAGACAAACATGCAATGCAGTATTTTTTTTATCACAAACCTTCGAGTAACGCTATAAAAAAAGTTGAAGTTATAGATCCCGAAGCATCGAGAGGTACTTCTCACACATTTTTCCATTCATAAAAGCACTCAGCAAAGAATGTCCAGGCATATTTTCTCACCGTCCACACAAGAAGGTTTGTTGCGTGTTGTTCCAGCCACTTTGCCTGGTAAACAGGAGCACTTGACGGTCTGAGAGCGTTCCTCGATGCGATTCTTGTTACAGCATCTGTGGGCCGCGATCACCTCACACGTACCTCCCTCTGCAGAAAACATGGACAAGATATACCGGGTCATGAGACAACAAGCAGAGGCATCTACTAAAAAGTCTGCTATAATATGTGATTGTATAGTTCAAATCTAAATAACACACAGAGGTCTGATTAAAAGATTTACAGAAAAACTACAGCATATATTTTCCTGAAGCTTTGTGTCACATGGCCTAAAAAAAAGAGTCAAAACTATAAAACCCAAAACCAGTGAAGTTGGCAGGTTGTGTAAATCGTAAATAAAAACAGAATACAATGATTTGTAAATCCTTTTCAACTTATATTCAATTGAATAGACTGCAAAGTTCGAACTGGAAAACTTTATATTTTTGCAAATATTAGCACATTTGGAATTTGATGCCTGCAACATGATTCAAAATAGCTGGCACAAGTGGTAAAGAAGACTGAGAAAGTTGAGGAATGCTCATCAAACACTTATTTGGAACATCCCACAGGTGAACAGGCTAATTGGGAACAGGTGGGTGCCATGATTGGGTATAAAAGAAGATTCCATGAAATTCTCAGTCATTCACAAACAAGGATGGGGCGAGGGTCACCACTTTGTGACCCTCGCATGAGCAAATTGTTGAACAGTTTAAGAACATTTCTCAATGAGCTATTGCAAGGAATTTATGGATTTCACCATCTACGGTCGTAATATCATCAAAATGTTCTGGAGAAATCACTGCACGTAAGCGATCATATTACGGACCTTGGATCCCTCAGGAGGTACTGCATCAAAAAGCGACATCAGTGTGTAAAGAAAACCACTGTCAGTAACTACAGTTTGTTGCTACATCTGTAAGTGCAAGTTAAAACTCTACTATGCAAAGCGAAAATCATTCATCCACAACACCCAGAAATGCCGCTGCCTTCGCTGAGTCCGAGCTCATCTAAGATGGACTGATGCGAAGTGTAAAAGTGTTCTGTGGTCTGACGAGTCCACATTTTAAATTGTTTTTGGAAACTGTGGACGTCGTGTCCTCCGGACCAAAGAGGAAAAGAACCATCCGGATTGTTATAGGCGCGAAGTTCAAAAGCCAGCATCTGTGAAGGTATGGGGGTGTATTAGTGCCCAAGACATGGGTAACTTACACATCTGTGAAGGCACCATTAATGCTGAAAGGTACATACAGGTTTTGGAGCAACATATGTTGCCATCCAACAACGTTATCATGGACGCCCCTGCTTATTTCAGCAAGACAATGCCAAGCCACGTGTTACAACAGCGTGGGTTTGTAGTAAAAGAGTGCAGGTACTAGACTGGCCTGCCTGTAGTCCAGACCTGTCTCCCATTGAAAATGTGCATTATGAAGACTAAAATACCACAACGGAGACCCCGCACTGTTGAGCAACTTAAGCTGGACATCAAGCAAGAATGGGAAATAATTCCACCTGAAAAGCTTCAAAAATTTGTCTCCTCAGTTCTCAAATGTTTACTGAGTGTTGTTAAAAGGAAAGGCCATGTAACACAGCGGTAAAAATGCCCCTGTGCCAACTTTTTTGCAATGTGTTGCTGCCATTAAATTCTAAAGTTAATGATTATTTGCAAAAAAAACCAACTTTCTCTGTTCGAACATTAAATATCTTGTCTTTGCAGTCTATTCAATTGAATATAAATTGAAAAGGATTTCCAAATCTATGTATTCTGTTTTTATTTACGAATTACACACGTGATCAACTTCACTGGTTTTGGGTTTTGTAATACATAAACAACATGCCGAGCAATAGGTCAGGCTGATTACAAAAAATAAACACTAATAAAAAAAAATATTGCAAAAGAATGGACTCATGAAAAAATGTATCAAAAATACATTTGGATACAGTTATTAGCCAACATTTTTGCATTTAAGAAACTTTTCTGTGACTTTTGCCACAATCTTCTTTTGATTGTTAGAGCTTATCCTGAATGCAGCTGGAATAGGCTCCAGCACCCCCCGCAACCATGAGAGGGACAAGCGGTAGGAAATGGATGGATGGATGGATGCCACAAGTGGTGAACAAGTGTATTACAATTAAGGTTGCCAACCTTTCTTTTAAAAACAAAACTGCCCCATATTTAAAAACAGATGTATGCATCTGTTATTTAGCTGAAAAAGGACACACTTGATCTAATATAAAAGAGTTAATCAAAAATCTTCTATACAATTTCAATAGATCTCATTGACAACAGTTTGCCCCTGGCTAAGCTAATCAAACTTATCGCTCACCTATCAAACACATTGTTGTTCAACTTTTCTGGCATCTCTATCTCGTCTCTTTGCCTTGGCTGTCACTCTGCTCTGCTTTCACTTAATGACTGATAGTATAGTATCTGCTAGTCTGAGAAATAACATGTTTGCAGATGGTAAAATAGTACATTCGTTCTGGAGCAGTTCGCCGGGCAGTTCTTGTTAGCTGGGGTCCATCTTCTTAGGCAGATAATAAAGTTATTATTATTATTATTACCGTATTTTTCGCACTATAAGGCGCACCGGATTATAAGGCGCACCTTCAATGAATGGCCTATTTTAAAACTTTGTTCATATATAAGGCGCACCACATTTTAAGGCGCATAGAATAGACGCTACAGTAGAGGCTGGGGTTACGTTATGCATCCCATAGTTGCGAGACCTGTTGTGGCTCAATATTGGTCCATATATAAGGCGCACCGGGTTATAAGGCGCACCGTCAGCTTTTGAGAAAATTGGATGTTTTTAGGTGCGCCTTATAGTGCGAAAAATACGGTATTAGTTACTATAATGTGTGACATGCGCATTTGGTTATCACCTATTTTGCCCAAGCTAGGCATAGTAACGGTAAATCTGTCGATGGTAGGACTCTACTGACAGGTTCAATGAAAAACAATAATAATGCTTAGAGAATGTCAATGGACACTCAAACACTTTCACCAACATCATGCCTGACGCAGTCAATTTTGGTGTTATGAACTCAAAGACCTGAGATGACATGATCATTTCGGGTTATAGGGACTGGTTGCCTGGCTGCTTGGGGAGAGATATCATTTGGCTAGATACAGTATCCTCCAAGTCCTGCAGGACTCGCTACGATCCTTGCTCGGACCATGAATCTTTGGGCACCACACGATTTGATTCCATTCAATTCTTGGGGGCAGAGATTGGATTCAGATTCGATTCTCGATTCATAACGATTCTCGTTTCAAAATCAATACTTTTTTAATAACATTGGATGCCAGTTACAGTATATGATTAACTACATTCCTCCATAAAATAGATAAACCGCTCTGATTAATGTATATATTACTTAAAAGAAAATGTGTTTTGTTTAATAAAATTCTACTCAGACATTTAATGAAGTCAAATACAAATAAGGCAACAAGCGCAGTATCCAACACTTATCTTTGCTAAAGTAAATCTGTACAGCAGCTATGGGCATCTACATCAATCAGTAGGATTTGTGCACAGGAAAGATTAAAAAAATAAATAAATACAAATAAAAAATATTTGTTTTAAATAAATCGATTTTTGATTTTTTTTTGTAATCGTTACAAATAAGAATAGCGTTTCATTTGAAAATCGATTTTTTTTGGACACTCCTAATGCTCGCTAATCAATAAAGTATGCTGTCATTCAACAATTTATCAACTGCGTCTGCCTTGCTTCATCACACATCACAGCCAGCTAGTGATGTTGGGAAATTGTGTTAGATGTAAATATAAACGCAATACAATGATTTGCAAATCCTTTTCAACCCATATTCAATTGAATGCACTACAAAGACAAGATATTTGATGTTCAAACTCATAAACTTTATTTTTTTTTTGCAAATAATAATTAACTTAGAATTACATGGCTGCAACACGTGCCAAAGTAGTTGGGAAAGGGCATGTTCACCACTGTGTTACATGGCCTTTCCTTTTAACAACACTCAGTAAACGTTTGGGAACTGAGGAGACACATTTTTTAAGCTTCTCAGGTGGAATTCTTTCCCATTCTTGCTTGATGGACAGCTTAAGTTGTTCAACAGTCCGGGGGTCTCCGTTGTGGTATTTTAGGCTTCATAATGCGCTACACATTTTCAATGGGAGACAGGTCTGGACTACAGGCAGGCCAGTCTAGTACCCGCACTCTTTTACTATGAAGCCACGTTGATGTAACACGTGGCTTGGCATTGTCTTGCTGAAATAAGCAGGGGCGTCCATGGTAACATTGCTTGGATGGCAACATATGTTGCTCCAAAACCTGTATGTACCTTTCAGCATTAATGGCGCCTTCAAAGATATGTAAGTTACCCATGTCTTGGGCACTAATACACCCCCATACCATCACAGATGCTGGCTTTTCAACTTTGCGCCTATAACAATCCGGATGGTTCTTTTCTTCTTTGGTCCGGAGGACACGACGTCCACAGTTTCCAAAAACAATTTGAAATGTGGACTCGTCAGACCACAGAACACTTTTCCACTTTGTATCAGTCCATCTTATATATATATATATAACATATTTTCTGGTTTTCTGACTCCAAAGGATTTTTGACCGTAGTGGCATTTTGTCGTTTGGAAACAGACGCGATGAAGCCAGCACGGAGCTAATTTTTGTCTAACAAGAAAGCTAGCGGCCATCAATCAGGTCAGCCGGTCTTGCTTGCCATTATTTATTTATCACTGATTTGGCAACTGAGTATACCTCTGCGGCCCATACGGACCACAGCTTGGAAACATATTTTTGGCGACCCAACAATGGACCACAGCCCTATAGTTACACATTGCACTAGCAGTTGGACTGCAATAAAGTTTGCTGCGTGTAGCATTCATTTTGCCTTATCAGAACTCCCAACTCGCCAAAGACATGCACCTGGGGATAGGTTGATTGGCAACACTAAATTGACCCTAGTGTGTGAATGTGAGTGTGGATGTTGTCTGTCTATCTGTGTTGGCCCTGCGATGAGGTGGCAACTTGTCCAGGGTGTACCCCGCCTTCCGCCCGAATGCAGCTGAGATAGGCTCCAGCACCCCCGTGGCCCGAAAAGGGACAAGCGGTTGACAATGGATGGATGGAAGAACTACCAACTGTAGGATTGCATGTAGAACGAAGCATCAGGGTTGTTTCGTCAAATAAGTTAAATTATTACTTGGCATTCTACTCATCTAGTATACACAGCACATACACTATATTGCCAAAAGTATTCGGCCACCTGCCTTGACTCACATATGAACTTGAAGTGCCATCCCATTTTCTAACCCATGGGGTTCAATATGATGTCGGTCCACCTTTTGCAGCTATTACAGCTTCAACTCTACTGGGAAGGCTGTCCGCAAGGTTGGGGAGTGTATTTATAGGAATTTTCCACCATTCTTCCAAAAGCGCATTGGTGAGGTCGAGAAGGCCTGGCTCTCAGTCTCCGTTCTAATTCATCCCAAAGGTGTTCAGGTCAGGACTCCGTGCAGGCCGGTCAAGTTCATCCACACTAGACTCTGTCATCCATGTCTTTATGGACCTTGCTTTGTGCACTGGTGCACAGTCATGTTGGAAACGGCAGGGGCTCGCTCCAAACAGTTGCCACAAGGTTGGGAGCATGGAATTGTCCAAAATGTTTTGGTATCCTGGAGCTCAAAGTTTCTTTCACTGGAACTAAAGGGCCACACCCAACACCTGAAAAACAACCCCACACCATAATTCCTCCTCCACCAAATTCCACACTCGGCACAATGCAGTCCGAAATGTACCGTTCCCCTGGCAACCTTCAAACCCAGACTCGTCCATTAGATTGCCAGATGGAAAAGCGTGATTCATCACTCCAGAGAAGGCGTCTCCACTGCTCTAGAGTCCAGTGGCGACGTGCTTTACACCAGTGCATCCGACGCTTTGCGTTGGACTTGGTGATGTATGGGTTGGATGCAGCTGCTCGGCCATTGAAACCCATTCCATGAAGCTCTCTGCGTACTGTACGTGGGCTAATTGGAAGATCACAAGACGTTTGGAGCTCTGTAGCAACTGACTGTGCAGAAAGTCGGCAACCTCTTTGCACTATACGCTTCAGAATCCAATGACCCCTCACTGTCAGTTTACGTGGCCTACCACTTGGTGGTTGAGTTGCTGTTGTTCCCCAACTCTTCCATTTTCTTATAATAAAGCCGACAGTTGACTTTGGAATATTTAGGAGCAAGGAAATTTCACGACTGGATTTGTTGCACATGTGGCATCCTATGACAGTTCCACGCTGGAAATCACTGAGTTCCTGAGAGCGGCCCATTCTTTCACAAATGTTTGTAAAAACAGTCTCCATGCCTAAGTGCTTGATTTTATACACCTGTGGCTGGGCCAAGTGATTAGGACACCTGATTCTGATCATTTGGATGGGTGGCCAAATACTTTTGGCAATATAGTGTATCTTGTATTGGATGTCATGGGACTGTGAAGGTGTGCTTAATAAAGCGTCTAGCGGGTGTGGTTTGGTCCTGAATTATTTGCTGCATCCTGTGAGTCATAACACTTGAATGGCTGAGACCTCTGAGCTCCCATCATGGCTGCACTGCAATAAAACATTAACTCCCAGCTATATGTGACATCATTTAGTCTGAAGGCAGCACAATAGCTCTGTGGCTGACAAAGGAGGATGTCGAAAAAAGACTTTGAAAAGAAAAGGCGACATGTTCAGCTGGAGCTAGTGGGTCAAAATAACAATAAGGAGGATGGCTCAGGGGAAGGGGTGGCGGGGCTGATGGCGTCGGGGGACATCCTGGAATAAGGGAGACGGCAAAAGAGAACGCTAGAGGACGAGGTGTGTCTGCCTGCCAGGCAGCGGCCGTGCCAGTGAGTAATGAGGGAGGCTCTGGAAGTGCCCCCATCACACAATTATAAAGCGACGGGCTAATGCAGCCAGCGGAGCTGCAGGAGAGAGACCCTCCATCACTCCACTCCTCTTTCCCTGTGCCCCGGGAAAAACTCTTTATCTTTTCTTGACAGGCACTGCAACAGGCACCTGAGTCCAACAATTAAAGTGGAACCCATCCCAGGACGGAGGAGAAAAAAAGGGTGAAAAATACCAGAAGATTAGGGGTGGGGGTGAGTGGCGATGTTGTAGTGGGGCCCCAAGCTCAGGAGGGCCCCTGGGCTTTTGTAAAGTTTTCTTCTATTTAAATGTGTCATTTAAAAACAAACACATCATATATGTTGCCCTTCAGGAGTCTTGTTTGGTGCCACACTGCAGTTTGCACACAGTAAATTATTTCCCACTGTGGGGGGAGATGTAGCCATTGCTGCCTGCAGGAACAAAAGTCATCGCCGCTGTCCGTGGTGCTGAGGACGAGCACCATCGGCCAGGGGTGGGACATGTGCTGACGACGAGACACAGCTGGCAGGTGATTAGATTTCACAGGTGGTACGTGTTAATCTAATCCTCTGTTGTCTTTAACAGTGAGCGGCCGGGTGCAGGAGGAGGAGGAGGAGGAGGAGGAAGTTTGGAGAGAGACTGGAAAGTCCTGGAAGAAAGCGTATCATTTGATGGTTGTGTTGAAAAACTATTGTGAACTCTGTACGTTTGGATACTTTGACGTGCATATCCGTGGAACCGCAAGACAACGACTTCTACCGCCACATTTAAAATTGTATTTCAAGAAATTTCCCAAGTTTTAAGAGCTATTTACTTATTTTTAGTCATTGACTGTACATCATAATCTTAATTTTAGCCTGCAAAATTGTATTTTGTCTATTGTAGTTGAACAATTTTAAAATTGAGTAAAAGAGAATGTACATTTTAGTTTTCCACACATACAGTTCAGGCCAAAAGTTTGGACACACCTTCTCATTCAATGGGTTTTCTTTTTTTTCATGACTATTTACATTGTAGATTGTCACTGAAGGCATCAAAACTATGAATGAACACATGCAGAGTTATGTACTTAACAAAAAAAGGGGAAATAACTAAAAACATGTTTTATATTGTAGTTTCTTCAAAGTAGCCACCCTTTGCTCTGATTAGTTTTTCGCACACTCTTGGCATTCTCTCGATGAGCTTCAAGAGGTAGTCAGTCACCTGAAGTGGTTTTCACTTCACAGGTGTCATAGTTTCGATGCCTTCAGAGACAATCTAAAAGGTAAATAGTCATGAAAGTGGAATGTGGAACCCATCCCAGGACAGAGGAGAAAAGAGGGTGGAAAATACCAGAATATTGGTATTTGGGTGAGTGGGGATGTTGTAGTGGGGCCCCAAGCTCAGGAGGGCCCCTGGGCTTTTGCAAAGTTTTCTTCCATTTAAATGTGTCATTTAAAAACAAATACGTCATATATGTTGCCCTTCGGGAGTCCTGTGTATGGGGGCGCATAATTTTGTGTCACACCGCAGTTTGCACACTACAAATTATTTGTCACATTTAAAATTGTATTTCAAGAAAAAGCTATTTACTTAATTTTAGTCATTGACTTTACATCATAATCTTAATGTTAGCGTGGAAAATTATATTTTGTCTACTGTAGTTTAAAAATGTAAAAATTATCTTGTATCGTGTATCGGACACCTCGGTCTCCTTAGACGCATCCTCGCTCATCCAAGTGGACTGGACACTGGCGGAGAGTTAGTGGGTGGCCGAGGGTGGAGTCGGCTCTCTTGGTTGCTTTGTTGGGTCTGCTCCTGTCTCTGGCCATGCTCCCCCACACCCCAGCAGACGATGGCGTGGATCACCGCAGAGGCCACCACAGTGTATATGTTTTTTTTGTTGGTTTTAATTTTGTAGCTGTATGTAGAAATGGCTGGTTGCATCACCTGTGCTGTTTTAATATATTTAATGTCCTTTGTGTTCTTTGATGTTTCCCTCTTACACACACGCTAATGTGTGCTATGGCTATGAGTTTTACCTGTTTCTCACCTTTTTTGTAAGGGGCGCCGGAAGTTGGCAGACCCGTCAGCAATCCTGTTCTATCTCCCTGTAATGTTTGTCTGCTCTTGAATGGGATTGTGCTGAAAATCGTAATTTCCCCTCGAGGATTAATAAAGTATTTCTGATTCTGATTCTGATTCTGAAATTGAGTAAAAAAAAAAATACATTTTAGTTTTCCCCACATACGAAAAAAAAGAGTGTTACATCAAGGATTGCAAGTTGAATAATGTTTTTTATTTATTTATTTATTTATTTAATAAAATAATTATTTCTAGCCTAAAAGTCCTGCTAATTTCTAGATAGACACATTTTTATTTAGAATTTTTTGTCAAGTAAAATTACCTAACTCCATGGACAAATAATTTCTGTAGTTTTTAGTATTTTTTTTTTGTAAAATCTAGTCTTTATATTTTGTCAGCTCTTTTTTTCAGTTATTTCACCTTTTTTTTGTTAACTCCACGTGTGTTCATTCATAGTCGTGATGCCTTCAGTGACAATCTACAATGTAAATAGTCATGAAAATAAAGAATACGTGTGGAATGAGGAGGTGTGTCCAAACGTTTGGCCTGTACTGTACTTCTGAAACGTTTGTTACATCCATGATTGCAAGTTGAATAATGTTTTTTTTTAAAATAAAATACTTATTTCCAGCCTAAAAGTCCTGCTAACTTCTAGATAGACATTTATTTAGAATGTTTTATCAAGTAAAATCTAAATAATTTCTGTAGTTTTTAGTATATTTTTTGTAAAATCTAGTCCTTATATTTTATATTTTGCCAGCTTTTTTTTTGCAGTGCACATATTTTACTTCAATTTCTAAAAGGGAACCGTCTTGTGGTGAAAAGAGCCATTCTACTCCCACTGACGACAACTGCTATGTTTTTTTTTTCCTGGAATAGCTGAAATGTTTGCAATAAATTACAGACACGGTCCTTCCAGCAGCTCAAATACATTTGGTGAGCTTCCATCCTTCATTTTCACCGGCATCTGCTGTGGTCACACCAAAGGCCGCTCAGTCCTGGATTAAGAGGTAAACATTTGCAGTCCTGGTGGGCCGCTCAGTCATGCACTATTAATGCACCTCTCTCAACACTTGTTAGGGATGAGAAACAACACACTCTAAAAGTAGCAGTAAAAATATCCCCTGAGTGTGTTCGAGCCCCGAACCTCACTGTGTTGGCTTGTTGAATATTTTACTGGGTGACCTCGCGACCTGCACTTGCTTTCCAGTATAAGCGGAGTGACGGGTTTGCAGAGCATGGCAGCCACTGCAAAACCCTCTGAGTAACCTTCATATGCTGTGCTGATTAGTAAAACCCGTGCGTGATCAACAAACATTTGACAAGACAACAGAACACATCCCTTATTCCCTCATCAATTATATTCACATTACATTTGCCCTTTTTGTTGTTTGTAACACATCCTGACCTGCAAACGTTCATCAAAGTCATACGACACTTCTTGTTTGTTAAAATGTCCGATATCTCGATCAAACTTGAGTTATTTGTTGCGTGGGTGGGATAAATAAAAAAAATCTGAGCAGCTACAACATATCCATTGGGAGATTAAGTTCCATGTAGTACAAATTGGAGATGGAAACAGGCTTTGAAATAAATTAATACAAATGCTTGGAGAATCAATCTCAAAACTTCAAACATGCTCTAAACCAGGGGTGTCAAACTCATTTTAGATCGTGGGCCACATGGAGAAAAATCTAATCCCAAGTGGGCCGGACTGGTAAAATCACGGCACGATAACTTAAAAATAAAGAGAACTTCAGATTATTATTTTTTGTTTAAAAATAGAACAAGCACGTTCTGAAAATGTACAAATCATAATGTTGTTGTTTTTTTACCCTTACACGTTGCAGTTAATAGTATTCTATCTTTATTTGTCGTTATTTATATTTTCTGAATAAATTATGTGATGTTCATCAGTCAACTCATTGGTGTTAATTTTCACTCTATCAAGACAAGAAAATATATCAAAATCAAATTACAGGATGTTATTTATGTAGTTTGATCATTTTCCTCGACTGATGTACTAACACCACATGGTTTACTTTGTACATATGTAGCATCATCTACAAAGATACAAATAGTTCCTATTGCGACATCTAGTGGACACATTTAGAACAGCAGTTTCTTTCATTCAAAAATTTCAGGTTAATTTTTACACTCAGCAAACTAATACCGCGGGCCAGATCCGGCACTTGGGTCGAACGTTTGGCACCCTGATGTAAAGGTTGGCTGGCCGAGGGGGTCGAACATTATTGATTTGTTATGAATGGTTGCTAAAGGTCTACTGAAACCCACTACTACCGACCACACAGTCTGATATTTTAGATAGATAGATAGATAGTACTTTATTGATCTATCTATCTGAAATATCAGACTGTGTGTTTTATATATCAATGATGAAATCTTAACATTGCAACACATGCCAATACGGCCGGGTTAACTTATAAAGTGCAATTTTAAATTTCCCGCTAAACTTCTGGTTGAAAACGTCTATGTATGATGACGTATGCGCGTGACGTCAATCGTTGAAACGGAAGTATTGGTACCCCATTGAATCCAATACAAAAAAGCTCTGTTTTCATCTCAAAATTCCACAGTATTCTGGACATCTGTGTTGGTGAATCTTTTGCAATTTGTTTAATGAACAATGAAGACTGCAAAGAAGAAAGTTGTAGGTGGGATCGGTGTATTGGCGGCTGGCTGTAGCAACACAACCAGGAGGACTTTGACTTGGATAGCAGACGCGCTAGCCGAATGCTAGCCGCCGACCGCACGGATGATCGGGTGAAGTCCTTCGTCCTTCCGTCGATCGCTGGAACGCAGGTGAGCACGGGTGTTGATGAGCAGATGAGGGCTGGCTGGCGTAGGTGGAGCGCTAATGTTTTTTATCATAGCTCTGTGAGGTCCCGTTGCTAAGTTAGCTTCAATGGCGTTGTTAGCAACAGCATTGTTAAGCTTCGCCAAACTGGGAATTATTAACCGTGTATTTACATGTCCATGGTTTAATAGTATTGTTGATCTTCTGTCTATCCTTCCAGTCAGGGATTTATTTATTTTGTTTCTATCTGCATTTGAGCCCGATGCTATCACGTTAGCTCAGTAGCTAAAGAGCTTCGCCGATGTATTGTCGTGGAGATAAAAGTCACTGTGAATGTCCATTTCGCGTTCTCAACTCTCATTTTCAAGAGGATATAGTATCCGAGGTGGTTTAAAATACAAATCCGTGATCCACAATACAAAAAGGAGAAAGTGTGGAATCCAATGAACCCTTGTACCTAAGTTACGGTCAGAGCGAAAAAAGATACGTCCTGCACTGCACTGTAGTCCTTCACTCTCACTTTCCTCATCCACAAATCTTTCATCCTCGCTCAAATTAATGATCGTCGCTTTCTCGGTCCGAATCTCTCTCGCTGCATTGTAAACAATGGGAAAATGTGAGGAGTCCTTCCTCCGGTGACGTCACGCTACTTCCGGTACAGGCAAGGCATTTTTTTATCAGCAACCAAAAGTTGCGACCTTTATCGTCGTTGTTCTATACTAAATCCTTTCAGCAAAAATATGGCAATATCGCGAAATGATCAAGTATGACACATAGAATGGATCTGCTATCCCCGTTTGAATAAAAAACTATTCATTTCAGTAGGCCTTTAAACTCCACCTGTAATTTAGTGAGCTACCTGGAAACATTTACTTTTAAATTTTACTGAGGTATTGTTATTGTATTTATTCCTTATTTTCCTTCTTTTTTTCAGTTTTTACCTTTTGTTTTTAAAATACCTTGTCCAGGGTGTACCCAACCTTCTGCCCGAAAGCAGCTGTGATAGGCTCCAGCCCCCCAGGGACCATGAGAGGGACAAGTGGTAGAACATGGATGGATGGATAACTAAAACAGGGACATGCGATTGTTTTGATTTAAAAAAAAAAAAAAAAAAAAAAAAAAAAATGGCAGAAAATAATTGAGAAGTTCTGGACCATGCCAACCGGCGGGTGTTCATGGGACTCTTGTTATTCTTCTTACTGTTTTCTTTTTATTGTGAACTGTTCGGTAGCTTAAAAAAGAAAACTGCAATACAACTTGAACTGGAAGTCGAAGCGGATTTTAAACCAGAGGTGTCACACATACGGCTGAGTTTGCTTAGTATAAAAATTAACCTGAACTTTTTGAATGAAAGAAACTGCTGTTCTAAATGTGTCCACTGGATGTAGCAATACCAATTATTTGTATCTTTGTAGATCAGTGTTTTTTAACCTTTTTTGAGCCAAGGCACATTTTTTCCGTTGAAAAAATCAGGAGGCACACCACCAGCAGAAATGTATTAATAACGCAACTCAGTTGACAGTAAAAAGTCGTTGTCACAATTGTTGGATATGACTTTAAACCATAACCAAGAATGCATTAATATAGCTCTTGTCTCAAAGTAGGTGTACTGTCACGACCTGCCACATCACGCTGTGACTTATTTTGAGTTTTTTGCTGTTTTCCTGTGTGTAGTGTTTTAGTTCTTGTCTTGCGCTCCTATTTTGGTGGCTTTTTCTCTTTTTTTGGTATTTTCCTATAGCAGTTTCATGTCTTCCTTTGAGCGATATTTCCCGCATCTACTTTGTTTTAGCAATCAAGAATATTTCAGTTGTTTTTATCCTCCTTTGTGGGGACATTGTTGATTGTCATGTCATGTTTGGATGTACAATGTCTTTGCTCCACAGTAAGTCTTTGCTGTCGTCCAGCATTCTGTTTTTGTTTACTTTGTAGCCAGTTCAGTTTTAGTTTTGCTCTGCATAGCCTTCCCTAAGCTTCAATGCCTTTCATTAGGGGCACTCACCTTTTGTTTATTTTTGGTTTAAGCATTAGACACCTTTTTTACCTGCACACTGCCTCCCGCTGTTTCCGACATCTACAAAGCAATTAGCTACCGGCTGCCACCTACTGATATGGAAGAGTATTACACGGTTACTCTGCTGAGCTCTAGACAGCACCGACCACTCAACAACAACACATCATTTTCAGACTATAATTACTGGTTTGCAAAAAATATTTTTAACCCAAATAGGTGAAATTAGATAATCTCCCACGGCACACCAGACTGTATCCTGTGGTTGAAAAACACTGTTGTAGATGATGCTACATATGTACAAAGTAAACCACATGATGTAAGTACATCCGTTGAGGAAAATGATCAAACTACATAATAACATCCTGTAATTTGATTTTGATATAATTTTTTTATCTTGATAGATTGAAAATGAACACCAATGGGTTGATTGCTGAACATTATCACATAATTTATTCAGAAAGTATAAATAACGACAAATAAAGATCTATGCTAACCGCAACATGTAAGTGTAAAAAAAACCCAACAACATTATGAATTGTAGAATTTCAGAATGTGCTTGTTCTATTTTTAAACAAAGAAAACAATCTGAAGTTGTCTTTATTTTTAAGTTATTGTGCCATGATTTTACCAGTCCGGCCCACTTGGGAGTACATTTTTCTCCATGTGGTCCCCCATCTAAAATGAGTTTGACACCCCTGGTTTAGACTCACCTGTTTTACAGCAACTCTGTACACATGGCTGCCGAACAGAACAGGTAAAAAAAAAGAACATCTTTGTGACGGTGTCACTCAAAAACCGAAGGCCAGGCACCTCCAGGTTCCATGATAAGCGCCTAAATGTGTTTATGTGTGGTTTGCTTTATCTATTTGACATGTTGGGGTGTTTCAATTGAAGTGTTTTCCCACTCAGGTGCTCAGCGGCAGTAGCTTTTACGCTCTGTGTGGTGTCACCACGCAAGTGTGGGTTGTGATGGATGCTGTCCTCTGAGCCTATGAGGCAGCTAAAGGGGTTAAACCAACCTGCTAAGATGGAGTGGGTGGCAGTACACTCCAGACTTTACTGAGGGGAGGTGAAGGGCATCGATGGGGCCATTGACTGGTCATTTTTCTCTCGGTGGCCCACAGTGACAGCAGCAATCCGACGACTGGATGAGGTGATTATGTTTAGGGAGATCGATGCCTCGTTGTTTTTCAGCTCGGTCCGACGGCCAATTAAAAGTGGTTAATGAGAGAACGTTGAACATCTGAGGGGTGGATGTGGGGGAAGATGATTCATTTATCATATCATAGCTTCTCTGAATTGAACATTTGTGGCTTTGTGTTGTTTAATCTTTGTAGCTGTATGAAGAAATGGCACTCCTGAAGTGACTCTTAAGGTATTTTATGTCTTTTTGAGTTTTTTGATGTTTCCATGTGTTTTTTTTGTTTTGTTTTTTTTGTGTACTTTCTATACCACAAAATATCCCCATTGTGGAATAAATAAAGTCTATCCCATCCCCTAAACCAGGGGTGTCAAACTAATATTAGATCAGGGGCCACATGGAGAAAAATCTACTCCCGAGTGGGCCAGACTGGTAAAATCACAGCACGATAACTTAAAAATAAAGACAACTTCAGATTGTTTTCTTTGTTTAAAAATAGAACAAGCACATTCTGAATATGTACATAATGCTCTGAACATGAATATGCTCCTTCAAGTTCCTCGGCACCCTCATATCTGCTGACCTCTCCTGGACCCAAAATACAACTACGGTCATCCGGAAGGCCCAGCGGAGACTCCACTTCCTGAGGGTGAAGTGAAGTGAATTATATTTATATAGCGCTTTTCTCTAGTGACTCAAAGCGCTTTACATAGTGAAAACCCAATATCTAAGTTACATTTAAACCAGTGTGGGTGGCACTGGGAGCAGGTGGGTAAAGTGTCTTGCCCAAGGACACAACGGCAGTGACTAGGATGGCGGAAGCGGGGATCGAACCTGCAACCCTCAGGTTGATGGCACGGCCACTCTACCAACCGAGCTATACCGCCCACAGGGTGCTGAGGAAGAACAGACTGGAGAGGCAGCTGATGGTGACCTTCTATCGCTCGGCTGTCGAGAGCCTGCTGACGTACTGCATAACATTGTGGCACGCCAGCTGCACTGAAGCAGACAAACAGGCGATTCAGAGGGTCATAAAGTCTGCACAAAAAATCATCGGCTGCCCCCTCCCCTCCCTGAAGGATTTACACAACTCCCGCTGTCTCAACAGAGCAAAAAGCATCACTAAGGACAGCACACACCCTGGCTTCCACCTGTTCGACCTGCTACCATGGGGTAGGCGTTACAGGTGCATCAGAGCCAGAACAAACAGGCTCAGAGACAGCTTCTTTCCCAGAGCTGTCACCATCCTGAACTCTAACTTATAACAATAATTCACCCCTATACAATATCCTACCCTAATACCCTACAGTGCAATATTACCCTTCGAGTGCAATACATCCGACACTGATTGTTATTTTTTACTCCGGCACTCTTGTCTTGTACTGTATATTGTACAGTATTTTGTATTTTGTATTTATATAGTGTTTTGTATATTGTACAGGATTGCTTATTATTTTTATTGGATAGTAGTCTGTTTATTTCAATTGTTGTTGTTTTTTTCTTTATTACCTTTTGTGTAATTTATTTTTACCCTATAATTGTTCCCACTACCGGATTGGAGTCCGGTAGTGCATGTAATCTCGTTACATGCAAATATAATGACAATAAAGTCCATTCTATTCTATTCTACAAATCATAATGTTGTTGTTGTTTTTTTTTATTACACTTACATGTTGCGGTTAATAGTATTATATCTTTATTTGTCGTTATTTATACTTTCTGAATGTGATAATGTCCATCAGTCAACTCATTGGTGTTCATTTTCAATCTATCAAGATAAAAAATAATATCAAAATACAATTACAGGATATTATTTATGTAGTTTGCTCATTTTCCTCGACTGGTGCACTAACATCATGTGGTATATTTATTTATTTTTTACATATGTAATATAATCTACAAAGATACAAAGAATTGCTATTGCGACATCTAGTGGACACATTTAGAACAGCAGTTTCTCTCTTTCAAAAATTTCGGCTCATTTTTATACTTAGCAAATTCATCCTGTGGGCTGGATAAAACCTGTTCGCGGGGCCCGTGGGCCGTACGTTTGACACCCCTGCCCTAAACTTTAGGGCAGTGCAAATATGGTTAGCAATACAGTCGTGCCTCACCAACTATTTCGGCGTCACCACATTGCAGATTTTTTTTTAAAGCCGTGGATCAGTTTGTAGAGCGGGCGTGCCAGCAACTTGAGAGTTCCTGGTTCGATCCCCAGCTTCTGCCATCCTAGTCACGTTAGTTGTGTCCTTGGGCAAGACACTTCACCCTTGCTCCTGATGGCTCGTGGTTAGGGCATTGCATTGCAGAGTCCGCCATCAGTGCGTGAATGTGTGTGTGAATGGGTGAATGTGGAAATGCGCTTTGAGTACCTTGAAGGTAGAAAAGCGCTATACGAGTATAATTCATGATTAATGATTCCTACCTCACAAAAATGTGTTTGTAACCAATTAACAGTGATAAATGAGGGACAATTGCTGCTGCCTGGGATGAGATCGACGTGGTTAAAAAAATGCGACATTCATTGCATGCTGTATGTTCAAATGTTTCAGAATATTGCTCACCCAAAAGAACTGTTAAGAGAACCGCTAAACGAAATGGCAAGTGATTCCAAGGAGTTGATAAACTGGGAACCGGTTCTGAACAAGAACCGGTTTTCGATTCCCATCCCTATGCACGAGTATACCTGGAACGTTGAGATTTTTGCTGATATCAGACCGATATCAATATCAGATTTGGACACCCTTAGTTAGCACGTCACACCCGTATGCATGTTTGCCTGTTCCCACTGTGCTTGGATAGGTGTTTTTTTCAAGTTGTCTCCCAAAGTCCAAAAACTTGCATGTTAGTCCTGACTCCTGAGGGTTGCCAAATGCCAACTCCCTGAAAAATGAATATGGGGCATGTTTTGGACAGGGCCGGTGTAACAGTATAAGGGGGATGCACATCTCGAAAAAAAATTCTCGACTGTAGGCCATGGTCCGTATAGGATGGCCTGTGGGAGTGACCATTCCTCAAGAACTGAAGACTGGATCTGCTAAAGTATTGTGATTGATTGATTGATTGATTGATTGAAACTTTTAATAGTAGATTGCACAGTACAGTACATATTCCGTACAATTGACCACTAAATGGTAACACTAGAATAAGTTCTTCCACTTGTTTAAGTCGGGGTCCACGTAAATCAATTCATGGTAAAATGAGGTGATATTTGAAGACCCAGCATGGTGGTGGTTAGAACTTAAGAGGTGTATTTTCTCGAAATGTATCAATCAATCAATCAAAGTTTATTCATATAGCCCTAAACCACGAGTGTCTCACAGGGCTGTACAAGCCACAACGACATCCTCGGCTCAGATCCCACATCAGGGCAAGACAAAACTCAATCCAATGTGATACAATGAGAAACCTTGGATGTATGGTTGATTGTATTTTTTATGCTAATTACACATACACAAAATCTTCTCGACTAATTTCTGCACGCTATCATCTAATTATAGTTTATCATAAGGTATAACTGTAAATGGTTAGTTTTAAAGTCACACACACACACGGTCTCGCACAATAATGTCACAGACTGACTGCGTTGCTTGCAACGTGACCCCAGGATGCAGAGACATATGGCATGCAGATTGTATGATATTTGAATAGGTGCAAATTAAAAACGTGCGCAGCTTGGGAGTGTACAGAAAACTAGCACCTGTTGAAGTTGCGTCCCCACAAAAAGATCCAGCCCAGTCCATAGGAGCAGGGCAAGCATGAGATGCAACCTGATTGGCAACCTGGGAGAGGTGTGTAGTGATTTCCAATCAGGGGCAGGTGAGGGAGGCAGCGCTCAGGCCAGAGATAAAGTGACAGGAAATTAAAATGCACTGGAAGTAGAAACGAGAAAACAAGAGCGCTGGAACGGAAATAACATCAATCATAGGAAAATCGACACAAGTCCAAAAGTGTCATGGACTGTCATGACAAGTACAGCCCTGACAAGAGGGTGTGAGAAGTTTGTGTGCGGCCGTACTCAACAATCTCATCAAGATAGACCAGCAGAGGAGCCGTTACATGGAAACCTGAGTGAAAAGGGACAAGGCAACCCACCATTTATGGTTTCAAGTACAAAACCCAAAACCAGTGAAGTTGGCACATGGTGTAAATCGTAGATAAAAACAGAATACCAAAATCCTTTTCAACCTCTATTCAATTGAATAGACTGCAAAGACAAGATACTTAGCGTCCAAACTGGAAAACTGGAAATCCCTGCACGTAAGCAGCAAGCCTGAAAACCAACATTAAATGCCCGTGACTTTCAATCCCTCAGGCGGTACTGCATCAAAAACCGACATCAGTGTGTAAAGGATATCACCACATGGGCTCAGGAACACTTCAGAAAACCACTGTCAGTAACTACAGTGCGTCGCTACATCTGTAAGTGCAAGTTAAAACTCTACTGTGCAAAGCGAAACCCATTTATCAACAACACCTTCGCTGGGCCTGAGCTCATCTAAGATGGACAGATGCAAAGTGGAAAAGTGTTCTGTGGTCTGACGAGTCCATATTTCAAATTGTTTTTGGAAACTGTGGACGTCGTGTCCACCGTAACAAAGAGGCGCAAAGTTCAAAAGCCAGCATCTGTGATGGTATGGGGGTGTGTTATTGCCCAAAGTATGAGTAACTTACACATCTGTGAAGGCACCATTAATGCTGAAAGGTACATACAGCTTTTGGAGCGACATATGTTGCCATCCAAGCAACGTTATCATGGACGCCCCTGCTTATTTCAGCAAGACAATGCCAAGCCACGTGTTACATCGGCGTGGCTTCATAGTAAAAGAGTGCGGGTACTAGACTGGCTTGCCTGTAGTCCATACCTGTCTCCCATTGAAAATGTGTGGCGCATTATGAAGCCTAAAATATCACAACGGAGACCCCCGGACTGTTGAACAACTTAAGCTGTACATCAAGCAAGAATGGGAAATAATTCCACCTGAAAAGCTTAAAAAATGTGTCTCCTCAGTTCCCAAACGTTTACTGAGTGTTGTTAAAAGGAAAGGCCATGTAACACAGTGGTAAAAATGCCCCTGTGCCAACTTTTTTGCAATGTGTTGCAAAAAAAGTTAATGATTATTTGCAAAATAAATATGTTTTTCAGTTTGAACATTAAATATCTTGTCTTTGCAGTCTATTCAATTGAAAATAAGTTGAAAAGGATTTGCAAATCATTGTATTCTGTTTTTATTTACGAATTACACAACGTGCCAACTTCACTGGTTTTGGGTTTGAGAGTAGCCACGAGGTGACAGAATGTCTCCATTTCTGGGAATTGTATCAAATAATTAACAGCCGCTTGGTACGGTTTTTTTTTAGGAGCAAGTAAGAAACGCTGAGAAGGACAGCAGTTTGTTCATTCAATTGTTGAATAATATTCCCAAGAGGGGAGAATATAATTGAAAATCATCTCATATCTCCAGCTCTGCATTAGGTGGAGAAATGACAAGTTTATTCTGTGTCAATAAAAGGTTTCAGGGCCAAAAATGTCAAAGTTATTTGCATGCGCTGAGTGACACAGCATGTTGCCAAGCAGTCACTACTGCCGTCGGGTCTAATCGAATATACATTTGTCAAATAAAATGCAGCAGGTTGTTGCTGAAAAAAAAAAGCCCCGGCTTCAGTGTCAACAATGTATTATCTATGCCGAGTGGCCGAGGGCACTACCAGCCAGCGTTTTTCTACCATCTCTGCTCTTTTACAGCTTCCCCTCACTCAGCTGTCAAGCATACACATATGGCCGAGGGAATAAACAAAGCGGTGCGGAAAACTTGAGACCCCCCAAGATCTCATTTTAACAACTTAATTGGTGTGCGCTCAAGTGAAAATAAAACATTTGCACCTGCAAGCCAAACCAAGCAGATGCTGCTCGTCTATTTACACGACTAGGGTTGTTTTGGTTCTAAAGTCGTAGACCTAAATTGGTACCTCAGTTTACCAGTGCCTCAGCTCACACGTTTTTTGGGGATACGAGATGTCTCTTGGCTAATTGTTATGCTTTAATGATTCCCGAGCGCGGCCATCGCTGCTGCTCACTGCTCCCCTCACCTCCCAGGGGGTGGGACAAGGGGATGGATCAAATGCAGAGGGTAATTTCACCACACCTAGTGTGTGTGTGACTATCAGTGGTACTTTAACTTACTTTACCTTTAATTTTAGGTTGCGAGCAAAAACTGGTTTATGAAACCCCCCGTCACAGCGGAAGCGCATGCCGCTGCACATTCCTCAATGAGCTCCGCGGAGCGCGCCTCGGGACACGCCCACGGGCGCTCATCTCCTGCTGCAGCCGGCGGCTGCAATCAATCAGCAATCTACACACCTGTCGTTGATGAGCTCTCCTGCCTTCATAAGCCTGCACAACCTGCTATCCCGCGCCAGAACGTAGCTACCTGTCCTGTACAGTAAGCCAAACCAGTCTAGCTCTATGCATATTCTCTCTCTCTGTGCTTCTCCCCCTCCGTGTTGGTTTGTTTCGTGTTTTCTTGTCGATCCAGCAGCCTCCCTCCGTTTCCCGCGTTACGAGCTGTGCGTCTCGTCTCCCCGCGTTCCCTCTGCTTCCCTGACTGCCCCTTGGATCTCGACCTCCCGCCTGGACACGGACCTTCGACGCCTCGCTATAGCCCCCGACTTCCTGCCTGCTCACGGACTTCCGAACTCTGCCTTGTCCCTCTTGATCTTCCGCCTCTCGCTCAACACTACCGGTAACACTCAACAGCTAATCACCACACATAGTCTCACACAGACACACTTTGGATTCGTCACACTCCATTTCCCTTGTTTATGTATATTCTTATTTGTTATTTATATATAGTATATATACATATATAAATACAACTTAGAGCTAAATACGACTTCCCTGTTGTCTGTGCCGTTTCCTCCTCCTGTAGACGTTGTCATGATCCGTGGCCGGATCATGTTTTGTTTAGTTATGTTCTGTTAGTTTTGGACTCCCGTAGTTCCTGTTTTGTGCACTTCTGGGTTTGTTTTGGTTACCATAGGTACTAATTGGTTTCACCTGCCTCTGAATAGTGTTCGGCACGTTCACCTGCTGCCGAGCACTAATCAGAGAGCTATTTATGCACCTCTCTCGCCACACTCGTCCTGGCTTCTTTGTTTGCTCCACGCAACAAGTTATGTTGGTTATTCCTGTGATTCTGGATTCTTCTTCCTGCGCTAAGCTTCGCCATAGCTTCCCATGCTATCGGCCCGCTATACCAGTTTATTCTTGTTTTTGTCTGCTTGTATCTACGGTGTTTGATTTATGAGAAATAAATCATCTCCTACCGTCACGCTTTCGTCCGGAGTTGTCCGTTCTGCATCTGGGAGGAACGACCCCGCATAAAGATGCGACCCCAACGTGACACACGTAACACCCCCCAACACGAGCTGGTAGAGAAGTATCGATCCCTATCATAGGATCAAATCATGGCCGACATTTGCCTTTTTTAACCGATGAGCAGCCCGGCCCGGCTGATCTTTACCAGAGTCATGTCACTGTTAGGGCTGCAATGATTAAGCGAGTAAACCGATTAATTCAATTAGAAAAAAGCATCTATTTGTATTTTGTAGCCTCCATAATTCAGTTAATGAGTAAGATAAGTGCAAGACTGCTACGATAGAGCGCACATAGAGTGTCCGACCTGAGATCGGTAGGTCGTGAGTTCAAACCCCGGCCGAGTCATACCAAAGATTATACAAATGGGACCCATTACCTCCCTGCTTGGCTCTCATCATCAAGGGGTTGGAATTGGGGGTTAAATCACCTAAATGATTCCTGAACGCGGCCACGCTGCTGCTCACTGCTCTACTCACCTCCCAGAGGGTGGAACAAGGGGATGGGTCAAATGCAGATGGTAATTTCACCACACCTAGTGTGTGTGTGTGACTATCAGTGGTACTTTAACTTTAACTCAAAGGAAAGAAAGAAAGTGGACGAGAGAGAAGAGGAGAGATGCTATCAAAGACTTTACGATCATTTTGATTGATTGATTGACACTTTTATTAGTAGATTGTACAGTACAGTACACATTCCGTACAGTTGACCACTAAATGGTAACACCCAAAATACGTTTTTCAACTTGTTTAAGTCGGGGTAAATAATTCATGGTACATTATATATTAAACACATTTTTTGGGTTGTTTTTTGTTATTGTTTACAGCTGATAGTCGTTACTGTGCACTAGCCAGTACAGATACAGTATGTGGTGTTCAAAACCACAAATGTAATACATCATCTGATTTACAACAATACTAGCAATTGTTACATTTAACGAGAAATTATTTTAAAAAAAATGTTTTATTGTGTTTCCTTTAGTTACTCGTTATAAAACATTTTCACTTGCATGGTTTATTGTCAAAGTATCCGATCAGGACTCGAAATCGGTTTGGATCTGGTGACAAAAAAAATCAGATTAGGATCGGAGGTTGATCGGGACGTCCCTACTAGTTGGCATAGCAAATGTCACATTGAACCCCGTAAGATCCGATCAGAACAATGTCTGACTTGCTGGCATTAGTTAAGAGCTAGCATTTGCTAGTAGCTAATAACCAGCTCAGTGGCCTTGTGGTTAGAGTGTCCGACCTAAGATCGGTAGGAGACTATAAAGACTATAAAAATGGGACCCATTACCTCGCTGCTTGGCACTCAGCATCAAGTATTAAAATACCAAAATTATTCTGAGATAGGCTCCAGCACCACCCGTGACCCCAAAAGGGACAAGCGGTAGAAAATGGATGGATGGATGGATTCCCGCGCGCCGCGCACACTGCTGCTCACTGCTCCCCTCACCTCCCAGGGGGTGGAACAAGGGGATGGGTCAAATGCAGAGGTGTGTGTGTGACTATCAGTGGTACTTTAACTTCAACTAATAGATAGCATTTATACAGATACTGCTGCGATAATTTTCTCCATACTGAAGCAGAGTTGATACCGCCAGCCAGGGGCGTCAACAATTTTTTTGAAACAGAGGACATTTATCCATGAAAATGTTGAGAAGCTGCGGACGGCGTGTCTGACGGAAAATCCTCTCACAGGAGATACCATAGAAGTCCACTCTCTAAGGTAAATAGTGTACATCATATCATCTGTATTACCTTACCTACTCAGTGGCCTAGTGTTTAGAGTGTCCGCCCTGAGATCGGTAGGTTGTGAGTTCAAACCCTGGCCGAGTCATACCAAAGACTATAAAAATGGGACCCATCACCTCTCTGCTTGGCACTCAGCACCAAGGGTTGGAATTGGGGGTTAAATCACCAAAAAATGATTCCCGGGCGCGGCCACAGCTGCTGCTCACTGCTCCCCTCACCTCCCATGGGGTGATCAAGGGTGATGGGTCAAATGCAGAGAATAATTTTGCCACACCTAGTGTGTGTGTGTGTGTGACAATCATTGGTACTTTAACTTTAACTTATATTGTATGTACTCTCGTTATTACAAAAAATAAGCCCAGGTCCATATCTTTTCAGTGTGTGCAAATAATTTTTGGTGTATTTTTAAATAATCTTATTGATTATGCTACCATGTGTTGAAAAAAAAAAATGTCGTAATACATTTTTTTTTTTATCATGATTGCACATGACTGTTTTGGATTTTGTTATTTCACTTTTTGTTGTTTTTTTAATTCCTGCACTCTTTCCACCCTGGTTTCCACCTCCTCTGTGTGTGTACCACGAGCTACCAGCTCAGTGGCCTTGTGGTTAGAGCGTCAGGCGTGAGACTGGGAGGTCGTGAGTTCGAACCCCAGCCGAGTCATACCAAAGACTACAAAAAATCAGCATCAAGGGTTGGAATTGGGGGTTGAATCACCAAATGATTCCCGAGCGTGGCACACGCTGCTGCTCACCACGGGGTGAACATGGGGATGGGTCAAATGCAGAGGACAAATTTCACCACCAGTGTGTGTGTGACAATAGTTGGGACTTTAACTTTAACTTTAACCCACACTCGTGCTCCTGATTAGTAAAGGTCACCAGCTGGTGATCACTAATCCCTAACCAGTGTCGACCTTCCGACGACGTTGGTCCATCGTTTGTCGTACATGCTGCTGTGCTATGTTCATGACTGTGTCTTTTCACACTTTCTAAAACGATGTTATTTGTACATGCTGTACTGCGTTTTGCCACTCCTAGGGGGGGGGGGGGGGGGGCGCTTGTATCCTTTTTCAAAAAGCAGTTTTTGTTCCGAGCACTTTTCAACATCCAAAAATAATGATACGCTATTGAATGGAGACGCGGAAAACGGCCACTCAGGCTACAGCTTGTCCCTTTTTGACAGTCCACAAGCTCACCGATTGGCTTTATGGGGCAATAGGAATCACAGAAATAAAAAACAATCCAAACAAGAGGTGCCCACAGTAGTGCTCCACTCAAAGGTAATTACCGTATTTTTCGGACTATATGTTCGCAGTTTTTTTCATAGTTTGGCCGGGGGTGCGACTTATACTCAGGAGCGACTTATGTGTGAAATTATTAACACATTACCGTAAAATATAAAATAATATTATTTAGCTCATTCACGTAAGAGACTACACGTATAAGATTTCATGGGATTTAGCAATTAAGAGTGACAGATTGTTTGGTAAACGTATAGCATGTTCTATATGTTATAGTTATTTGAATGACTCTTACCATAATATGTTACGTTAACATACCAGGCACGTTCTCAGGTGGTTATTTATGCGTCATATAACTTATTCAGCCTGTTGTTCACTATTCTTTATTTATTTAAAATTGCCTTTCAAATGTCTATTCTTGGTTTTGGGTTTTATCAAATACATTTCCCCCAAAAATGCGACTTATACTCCAGTGCGACTTATATATGTTTTTTTCCTTCTTTATTATGCATTTTCGGCCGGTGCGACTTATACTCCGAAAAATACGGTATGTTTTTGGCTAAGTCTCAGAGGGAATAAGAAAGGAAGTTTCAGCAGAAGTGTTTGCAATGGCTTAATAATCAGTTTCGATTCCAGGGGACGTGGTTTGATTCCACACCAAAACATACATGGAAAACAATCAGCTAAATTATAACACAATTTAAAAAAAACTAAAGTAATATTTATTTATTTCATTCCGTATATTTTGTTATTTTATACAGACAAATGATTTTTCAACACTTTGTTTCCCATTCATATTACTCTAAAACAGTGGTTCTTAACCTGGGTTCGATCGAACCCTAGGGGTTCGGTGAGTCTGCCTCAGGGGTTCGGCGGAGCCTCCGCCGCGGAGGTCAAGACACACCCGACTCATTGCATAAATAGAAACTTCTCCCTATCGGCGTATTATGAATACCCCCCAAACGATGTTCCTTCTAATTTTCCATCTGATTTGCATGTGTGTAATTTGTTGTGAGTTCATGCACTGTGTTGGTTTTGTTCTTTGAACAAGGTGATGTTCATGCACGGTTCATTTTGTGCACCAGTAAAAAAACATATAACTTTGTCTTGAATTTGAAAATTTTTTATTTTTTTATTTTTCACTAAAGAAATGCGCATATAAAACTGGTGGGGTTCGGTACCTCCAACAAGGTTAAGAACCACTGCTCTTAAACAAGCATCTAATCCCTTCCAGCCCTTCAAGAAATACAAATGTATTTCCTGGTGCCACTATGCCAGCCTTTGGTTTCCCTCATCGACGACAATTACGTCTCTTTATTTTGCCTGCACATCGCCTGCCTTCTCTGCAACCTTGGGGTGAGTCCAACAGCCACAACGCACGTTTGAAACATTAAAGTTAAAGTTAAAGTACCACTGATAGTTACCTCCCTGCTTGACACTCAGCATCAATGGTTGGAATTGGGGGTTAAATCACCAAAATGATTCCCGAGCGCGGCCACCGCTGCTCCTCACTGCTCCCCTCACCTCCCAGGGGGTGGAACAAGGGGATGGGTCAAATGCATTGTAAAACCCCAATGTTCCTCATGTATAGACAGGTTGCACAGAGTGCAGAATATGTTTTCAAAATGAGTTCTGAGAACAGTCTGAAGGGTCTCTAAATAAAGAGAAACTTTGAATTGTGTGCTAGAAAAAAAGTCAATGCATCCTCTCACAAAGTTACACAACGGGTTGTGTCTCCAATGTGAATTCATGCCTCGTGATTATGACATTTTGTTCAAACAGATCCGATTTAAAATAGCTAAATATCATCCAAACAAGCAGTATACTATCTGCCCCGATTTTGTATTTATTTATTTTTCAAATAACTTTAAGAAATGAAAAGTTCCCAATGTTAACGCCTCAGAGTGTCCCAATGCATGCATGTTTGACGAGGCTCATCACAATTTCAGCACTCCCTCGGATTACTCGGGATAATGTTTGAACATGCTACAAAGCAGCATTGAGTGGATTCCAAATGAGGGCCTTGCAGGCACTGCCAGCGAACAACTTTTCATGTCCCTCCTCTTGGCAGCTTATGCCAATGTATATTTTATCATGAATTACACAATCATCATTTAGGGATGCCGACTTGCACCGAAATGGACGGTGTGGGAAGATAAATCCCTGGGAAGAGTAGAAATAAACCACACTGGATGATTTTAGTTTATTTTCAGTGCCATGGTGCTGTAATGCCTTAATAATATGTCATAATAATAATCTTTGAGTGTCATTCAGTAGTAATTGTGAGAGAAGAAGCTTTTTGGCATGGTACTCTGTAGAAGCCACTCGTGCGCGCTCGTTAGATTGTAGACACTGTAGACGCCTACTGTACACAAATAATTACTCCCAAGTGTTGATTGGTAGTTAGGAGGATCACACATTATGTGACACCAATTTTCTTGAACCAATGAAGCACCTATTCGAGGGGATGTGAATGCAGCCAGCATCCCCCCCCCCCCCCCACACACACACACACACACACACACACACACACAAATGTTCTTGTATTTGTTACCTTCTTGAGACCGCCGATTGATCCCTACCTCTTTAGGACCACCCTTTGTAGCTATATAAAGATTTGTAGTTACAACATTAATAATATATACATACTATGCAAATATGAAAAAGCTTCTTGTGAAAAGTGAGTTGGAATTTCACCAGAAAAAGGTCAACATTTCACAAGAAAAACTCATTATAATAATTTATTAACAGTATTATAATAAAAGTTGTCATTTTCCTCAGGGCAAGTCAACATTTTACAAGAAAAACTGGACATTTGTGTAATGTCATGATAAAAGTTGGAGTTTTACTCAATAACAGTCGCAATCTTACAAGAAAAGCTTAACCTTTGGGCAATCTTATGAAAAGAGTCGTAATTTTACTCGACAAAAGTTGCAATTTTATAAGAAAACTTTAAAATGTTGGCAATATTATAATAATTATCGTAATTTTACTTGGCAAAATTATGACAAAAGTGTTGTGTTTTTAGTGTGTTCCTGCCTTCTTTTGTCTGCACCTGTGTTTTAGTGATTCGTCCTCGGCGAGGGGCGGACCTGGTGACACATCTGCTCACAATTAGCCCGCCAGTATTTAGGCTCGTCACCTACAGCTTGACCTTGCTGGTCATTGTTTCCTGAACTCCGCACGTGCATGTGCCTACTTCGCCTCATGCTACATTGCTTTCCCTTGTTCTGTTATTTCTAACTTCTTTGTGTTTGTTCCCTAGCCTCCTTGAGGCAGCAAAGACTTTATGTGGTGCTTGGTGAGCCCTGGTTTTTCCCACTGCCAACCACTGAGGAACCTGTTTTGTTAGTATTCATGGTGTGCACTTCTGCCCCATCGCTTTTTGTTGCACTTTTTGGACTTATTAAATGTATTCCTTTTTGTATTTCAAACTTGCCTCCTGTCTCTGCATCCCGGGGTCACCCCCCTTGACCAGTTCATAACAAAAAGTCATCATTTTACTCAAAAAATGTCACTGTTTTACATGAACAACAAAATATTTTATATGACAATTGTCACCATTTTGCACTAAAAATTAGTACTTTACATAAAAAAGTATACATTTTACGAGAAAATATTGCAATATACAGAAACAGAAAGAATATGAGAAATTGTTCCCAATTTTATAAGAAAAAAGTCGACACATTGTGAGAAAAAGACTGCTTTTAAGTAATTTTTTGGATTTTATTTACTTCAAGTTTTTACAGTATGTCTCCATATACATATTCATTGTATTTTTTTTAATTAATTTTGGCCAAACGGGACACATTTCAATTTCTTACACACACTTGGTATTACATATGTTGGCCAGAGGGGGAGCACTTCGAATTTTTACACACACTTCTCATTTCATATGTTGACCAGAGGGGGAGCACTTTTAAAACCGACACACAGTCAATTTGAAAAATCCCTCCTTTTTGGGACCACCCTAACTTTAATAGATTTCACCACCAGGGGTTGAAAATGAGACATTCTCTATTAGATGCAATGGTTTTCCGTATTGGGACCATAATTTATGTCCTAACTTGTTCACCGGTCCTCATATGGAAGATACTTTTCCTTGTTGATGTCTCAAAAAGGTCAGAAATACAAGAACACACACATACACACTCACGTTTTTGTATTTGTTACCTTCACATCGACGTCCCATTGGGGTTGTGAGTTTTTCCTTGCCCTTATGTGGGCTCTCTACCGCGGATGTCATTGTGGCTTGTGCAGCCCTTTGAGACACCTGTGATTTAGGGCTATATAAATAGACATTGATTGATTGATTGATTCTTGAGACATCTGAAAAATGCCTACCTCTTTAGGACCACCCTTTCTAGATACAGTATATAAATATTTGTATTTACAACATTAATAATATATACATACTATGCAAATATAAAAAAGGTAAGATTTTACTTAATTATAATTTTTTTGAATTTTTTTGTTTAATTGGTTTTTAATCTTCATTATTTAATTCAAGTTAATACAGTATGTCTCTATATACATATTTATTTAATTATTGGTATTAATTTTGGCCAAAGGGGGCGCATTTCAATTTCTTAGACACACTTGTTATTACATATGTTGGCCAGAGGGGGATCACTTCAAATTTGTACACACACTAGTTATTTCATAAGTTGACCAAACGGGGAGCACTTTTAAAACCGACACAGAGTCAATTTGAAAAATCCCTCCTTTGATAGATTTCACCACTAGGGGTGCAAATGAGACATCCTCTATTAGATGCAATGGTTTTCCGTATTGGGACCATGATTTCGGTCCCAACTTGTTGACCGGTCCTCATATGAAATGTACTTTTCCTGGTTGATGTCTCAAGAAGGGTAGAATTACAAGAACATACTTACCATGAATTGATTGACGTGGACCCCGACTTAAACAAGTTGAAAAACGTATTGGGGTGTTACCATTTAGTGGTCATTTGTACGGAGTATGTACTGTGCAATCGACTAATAAAAGTTTCAATCAATCAAACAAAAACACACACACACACACACACACACACACACACACACACACACACACACACACACACACACACACACACACACACACACACACACACACACACACACACACACACACACACACTTTAGTCAACATATAATTAATTCCTCAATTGCTAATTGCCACTTTTTTGTTCAATTCAATTGAAGACAGGCAATTTGGTTGGATGTGGTAGTAAATAATATATGAATCTAGGGTTGGGGATGTCGATATATATTGCTATAGTCATGTAATCAATATATTTTGTTTACTTCTATGGCCGAAGAAACCACAAATTGTGGTTTATGTTTTTATTTATTTATTTTTTTCATGATGACAAGTGAGACTTTGCCTCACATGCCTAACCTGACTGAACGATCATGAACTGTAGAGTCATACAAGTGTAACAAATCCACTAAAGTCATTATCAATACATCTTAAATGACAAAGGTGTAACGTGAGGGTGAGTCACGTTGCATGTGTGCATCTCCCTTTTTTGACACCGGAGAAGATAACCTCTGCAAAACACTCATAAAATGTTGATAACAAGTGACATCGAATTCTGGCTGGTTTTAATGTGAGCCTGTTTTCTTCAACAAACTACTAATGCATTCTTCTTCTTCGTGTTCTCCTTAGCATTCCTTTTTGATGCATGTCTTTCTTTTGGAACAGTGCGGCAAAAAGTCCAGCAAAGAGCCACAGAAAAACACAACGCAGATATAATCGCTGATTCTGGCTTGAGCTCTTGTGCAACTATGCTGAGGTCTACTGTCGTGTGGCGACATGTGTGACTGCAGTTTGAACTCTGATTCATTGGAGTTTAAAGGCCTACTGAAACCCACTGCTACCGACCACGCAGTCTGATAGTTTATATATCAATGATGAAATCTTAACATTGCAACACATGCCAATACGGCCGGGTTAGATTAGTAAAGTGCAATTTTAAATTTCCCGCAAAATATCCTGCTGAAAACGTCTCGGTATGATGACGTTTGCGCGTGATGTCACGGATTGTAGCAGACATTTTGGGACACCATTGTGGCCAGCTATTAAGTCGTCTGTTTTCATCGCAAAATTCCACAGTATTCTGGACATCTGTGTTGGTGAATCTTTTGCAATTTGTTTAATGAACAATGAAGACAGAAAAGAAGAAAGCTGTAGGTGGGAAGCGGTGTATTAGCGGACGGCTGCAGCAACACAAACACGTAGTGGCTACGTCGTAGCCGGTGTTTCATTGTTTACATTACTGAAATATGACAGTCAAGCTTTACCATTGGCCTGTGGAGAACTGGGACAACAGAGACTCTTACCAGGAGAACTTTGAGTTGGATACGCACTACTGTGAGTACGCAGCTGCGGCTTCCAAACATTTGATCGCTTGCCCGTACGTGCTTGCCGCTATGTGCATGTCACGCGTAACTTTGGGGAAATATATGTGCTGTATGAACTTTGCAGAGGTGAACAGTACTTTGGGCTGTGGGATTGAGTGTGTTGTGCGGGTGTTTGATTTGTATTGGCGGGTTATATGGACGGGAGGGGGGAGGTGTTTGTTATGCGGGATTGATTCGTGGCATATTAAATATAAGCCTGGTTGTGTTGTGGCTAATAGAGTATATATATGTCTTGTGTTTATTTACTGTTTTAGTCATTCCCAGCTGAATATCAGGTCCCACCCGCCTCTCACAGCATCTTCACTATCTGAATCGCTTCCACTGCCCTCTAATCCTTCACTCTCACTTTCCTCATCCACAAATCTTTCATCCTCGCTCAAATTAATGGGGAAATCGTCGCTTTCTCGGTCCGAATCGCTCTCGCTGCTGGTGGCCATAATTGTAAACAATGTGCAGATGTGAGGAGCTCCACAACCTGTGACGTCACGCTACTTCCGGTACAGGCAAAGCTTTTTTATCAGCGACTAAAAGTTGCGAACTTTATCGTCGATGTTCTCTACTAAATCCTTTCAGCAAAAATATGGCAATATCGCGAAATGATCAAGTATGACACATAGAATGGACCTGCTATCCCCGTTTAAATAAGAAAATCTCATTTCAGTAGGCCTTTAAGTGGATTTGAGTTTAAGGCACGACATTCTGTCGTGCCTCTGCAGGTCCTCACTGATTTCCTCAGGCAGCAGGGTCACCCAAACTAGACAAATAAAGGGACTTGAGAATTCAAGTAACCTCAGTACGGGAATAGGAAGGGAGAAAGAGACTAGCCAGAGCTCCAATGACTGACAGAAACAATTGACCCAGCTGAGTCATGCAAGTTAATGTTGTTTTTTTCCCTTTGCTTAGTGGTATACTCGTGTGTACCCCAGACGATGAACACAGCTACAAAAGTGTTTGGTCAGGCAGCGACAGCCTAGAAGACAATAAACCAGCAACACATGTGATACTTTAATACAGGTATATTTAACTACAGTGTTTTGGGGGCAACATTTCCAGAAAGCTAAGGACCATGGCGCAGAACTTCTCCCTTCAATATTCTTCATTTGTATATTCCGGAGAACCGGCATCCTCTACTTCTTGAAAAAAACATAGTCAAAGATCACCTCTCTGATAGCACTCAAGTGTTTTTCAGAATCTTATGCAAAAAATGTGAGTCTCTCACAAGTTTTTTTGTTACCGAACTCACGGGCCACCAGTTGAATAGCCCAGATGAAGAAATACAATTTCACCTTGAGGAACACCACTAGTACAACTTAAAAACTTGAACAAATGACCACTGACTGCATTAGAAGTAAACAAGCTACTGTAACACCTTACTTACACAAATCACAATACAAAAAAATTGTAACTGCTATAAAGGAGAGGACTTAGGCTATGTCTACACTAAGCCGGATAACCACTTAAACAAATAATTATTTAGCCTAAGCCCCGTTTTGGCCACACTAAAACATTTAAGGTTTCCCTACTTGGATAATTTTTTACACGGGTAAGTGCGCCGTGTATTTCTTGAATCTCCATCTCTTAGCTTTGTATGGACTCATTGATCGTTTACAAACTGAGTTCGGAGAGGAAGTGACGCCAGAAAGACCGCGCCCCACACTGGAAGTGACGTCAGAAAGAAGGCGCCACAGTCATCTTCATAATAAAGTGGTTTCGTAATTCGAAACTAACCACTGGAAATATGGAGGCGAGTCATCCAGACATGCCCTTGTTTCTCCTTCCGTCTATACAGACGCTTGTGGAAATCACACATGAATACCTTAAGAGAAAGCGATTGCAGCTATTTGGGATACAACACTTCTCAGACGGCAAGAGAACTTTCGAATGTCCAGGTCAGCTGTGGTTCTACTTAGCAAAAAACTTTGTCCATTTGTTGAAGGAGAGACAACGAGAATGCGGGCTCCCGTGGATGTGATTAAATAAAAGGTAGCGTATGCTTTGTATTACCTGGTCGTCGAGGGAAAACTACGGAAAAAAGGGTGAATGCGTTTGGACTGGCAAAGCAGACTGTATCAGTTATTGTCCGCCATGTATGTCACGGACTCAACGTCTAGGTCCAGAGTATATAAAGTTACCAAAGACAAATGGACAATGAAGGTGAAGGCAAAAGAGTGAGGAGTGTCCTGACCAGATATCTAGATCCCTAGATTGATTGATGTAAAATGTTCTTTATCACATTGTTTACGTGTCTAATAAAGATTTGATTAATTTATGATGGCTCAGGTGTGATTCACTACAATAAGAACCCACAGCACACTGGATTCCAGTTAATTGAAATACCACAAAACTGGATATTGTTCAGATAAGTTACATTTAAGAACTTGCACACAAAGCGCACGTGTACTAGGTCGCGTTGTGCCGGCGGACGGAGGGGGCAGTGGGTCTTAAACGACCATTGTGTGTGTGTGGACAAGGATAAGGTTAGGTGGGATTTACCCTGGATAACCTTAGCTGGCTTAGTGTAGAAGGGGCCTTAAAGAGGCGCCTTATGTTTGGACTCCAGTGTTCTATGTTTGTTAGCAAGGTTAAAATGTCAATGGGCGGTATGGCGTAGTGGTTAGAGCGGCCGTGCCAGAAACCTGAGGGTTGCAGGTTCGCTCCCCGCCTCTTGACATCCAAATCGCCGCCGTTGTGTCCTTGGGCAGGACACTTCACCCTTTCCCCCCGGTGCCGCTCACACTGGTGAATGAATGATGAATGAATGATAGGTGGTGGTCGGAGGGGCCGTAGGCGCAAACTGGCAGACTTGCTTCTGTCAGTCTACCCCAGGGCAGCTGTGGCTACAAATGTAGCTTACCACCACCAGGTGTGAATGAATGATGGGTTCTCACTTCTCTGTGAGCGCTTTGAGTATCTAATAGAAAAGCGCGATATAAAATCGAATCCATTAAAGGCCTACTGAAACCCACTACTACCGACCACGCAGTCTGATAGTTTATATATCAATGATGAAATCTTAACATTGCAACACATGCCAATACGGCCGGGTTAACTTATAAAAACTTCCCGGGAAACTTCCGGTTGAAAACGTCTATGTATGATGACGTTTGCGCGTGACGTCAATGGTTGAAACGGAAGTATTCGGACACATTGTATCCCAATACAAACAGCTCTGTTTTCATTGCAAAATTCCAAAGTATTCTGGACATCTGTGTTGGTGAATCTTTTGTAATTTGTTTAATGAACAGTGAGGACTGCAAAGAAGAAAGCTGTAGGTGGGATCGGTGTATTAGCGGCTGGCTGCAGCAACACAACCAGGAGGACTTTGAGTTGGATAGCAGACACGCTATCCGACGCTAGCCGCCGACCGCATCGATGATCAGGTGAAGTCCTTCCTCGCGCCGTCGATCGCTGGAACACAGGTGAGCACAGGTGTTGAAGAGCAGATGAGGGCTGGCGTAGGTGGAGCGCTAATGTTTTTATCATAGCTCTGACGAGGTCCCGTAGCTAAGTTAGCTTCAATGGCATCGTTAGCAACAACATTGCTAGGCTTCGACAGGCGGCACAGCATTAACCGTGTGGTTACAGGTCTAGTGTTTGGTTCGGTGTCTCCTGATAGTAGTATTGTTGATCTGCTGTCTATCCTTCCAGTCAGGGGCTTAATTATTTTGTTTCTATCTGCATTTAAGCACGATGCTATCACGTTAGCTCCGTAGCTAAAGTGCTTCACCGATGTATTGTCGTGGAGATAAAAGTCACTGTGAATGTCCATTTCGCGTTTTCGACCCCTAATTTTCAAGAAGATATAGTATCCGAGGTGGTTTAAAATACAAATCCGTGATCCACAATAGAAAAAGGAGAAAGTGTGGAATCCAATGAGCCCTTTTACCTAAGTTATGGTCAGAGTGAAAAAAGATACGTCCTGCACTGCACTCTAGTCCTTCACTCTCACGTTCCTCATCCACAAATCTTTCATCCTCGCTCAAATTAATGGGGTAATCGTCGCTTTCTCAGTCCGAATCGCTCTTGCTGCTGGTGTAAACAATGGGGAAATGTGAGGAGCCCTTCAACCTGTGACGTCACGCTACTTCCGGTACAGGCAAGGCTTTTTTTTATCAGCGACCAAAAGTTGCGAACTTTATCGTCGATGTTCTCTACTAAATCCTTTCAGCAAAAATTTGGCAATATCAATGAAATGATCAAGTATGACACATAGAATGGATCTGCTATCCCCGTTTAAATAAAAACATTTCATTTCAGTAGGCCTTTAATGCAAGGATCTGCCAATGTGTTTACGCTGGCCTAGGTCTCTCTATACAACAGCAGCACTCCAGTGTTTCTAGGGATTGGCTGCAAAAACGTTTGTCTCACAAATTTTCGACTGAATGACGTCATTGAATGATGTAATTCCCGGGACGGATTTGGCCCCCTGGCTGCTAGTCGCATAGCCCTGCTTTTAAAAATCCTACAGTTTGTCTAAAACAGTTTATTTCTAATCCACGGAGACATGTAAATTAGCTCCAGTTTACTGAGTAGGCTAATGGCTACGCCGGGACACTGGAAGTAAAAGTGTTGACATAATTAACAGGTAATTTGATTAGGATTAATAAGAGATGCAAGGCCACGCCGGCCACTGCCCAGGTCGATTCTTAATCACCTGTACGGGCTTCCTCTCGCGGGCCTATGTGACTCCGACGCGCACCTCTTTATGGTTATTAAAGTTAACGATTGCAGCGTGCGTCATTTACCAAGGCTCTATCAATATCGGCTCACTACCATGAAATTACCCCAGCCCGTAGGGAACAGTGTGACAAAGCGGCTTAAGAAGGCCTCTGTAATACTCCGGCATATATAACGTTCCATGTCACGGACTCGTTCAGGCCCGTGACAAGTGGACCCACTGCCACGCTCGAACCCGGTGAATGAAGGGTTGAGCGGGGGTGCTTATGGTTTAAATGTCAATTTGAGATTTGATTACGCACCGTTCGGACAAATAGCTGGGGGTTGTAAAAAAAAACAAAACTGTGAAAGTTCTCTGAAGCTACCCCCTGCATAAATAGAACAAGATTTGAGTTAAAATATGCACAATGTAACCTACTTTGTTGTGTTTTCCAGGTGTAGAGACAACTTTGTATGTCATGAGCAAGGCAGTTAATGTATGTTACATGAACATGAGCCTCGCTAAATGTAAATTAGAGGAGCAACCCATGGTGTCCCTTCACCTGCATAACACATTTCGTATTGCTGCGACAGGAGGGCAAAGCCAGAAATAGTATTGTGCTGTGCCAGAAACATCATTATACATATTTTGACAATGTCCCCAAAACAGGCCGAGTGCAGTGAGGGAAAGTTCTATTAATCATTTCTCATGTCTCATTTGAAT